>NW_020825359.1:637500-1044631 GCF_003286085.1 Drosophila persimilis
CTTCGAGATCTTCGAGATCTTCGAGAGGAACAACAAGGGCAGTGGCCAGTGGACAGAAAACAGAAAACAGAAGACAGCTAGAGAAATGATGGCAAATTTTGATGCATGCCGCCAGCTGTGTGCAAAAGACAAAAACAAAAACAGATCAAGAACATGCCACAGCGAACCATCTAGGGATTACTGCAGCAGGTCCCAGGGGCTCGTCACAAGAACCCAACGAAGGATAGGAATGATCACAGGCATCTGAGATCCGAATGAATCAGATATCATGTATCAGACCTAGCAAATGGCTCGTAAGCTGATAGCACTCCATCAGATAGTGGATTAGAACATGTGTTCCAAGATGTAGAAGGGTACACCCTTCAGTGCCAACTGATAGAGCAACCCTTATTGATCCCACTTGGATCTTGGCATTGGGATTCCTTAAGAACGAACTACTGAATGGTTCTACAAAGTGGAGTCCGCAGCACGTAAACCTACCATCGATAAGATGTGGAAGAAGAAACCGAGAGACAGAGAGAAAAAGCCAACAATACGGCCACACTCTGATGATCGGGCCTTGGCTCTGTCTCTGTCTCTGTCGCTGGCCCCAAACCTCTCCACCATTTGCATGCACGTAGTACTTGTTTTTTTTTTCCTTTAATTTTTAAATAGAAAGTAACCTCAATTGCACTTGTAAAAAACATAAGTAAATAACGCATTCGAGATACATAACAAAAGAGACAGAGACACAGAGGGAGAGAGAGAGAGAGAGAGAGAAAGAGAGAAAGAGAGAAGTCAAGTAAATATACAAGACCTACTCGATGTTCCCCTTCTCTGTCTCGCTCTCTGTGTGTGCCCCTTCGTGTGACGACTCTCTGTGGCAGTGAAAGGGGGCCCCCTAAATGCTAAAAAGTACAGCGGAACAGTGGAAAGATATATATATAGAGAAACGAATTACATGTTTGGGAAAGTGAGCAATAATTATAGTTACTATTACTATGGAGGTGGAGGTTCCCTCCACAGAGCCAGAGATCTCTGGCTTTCTTTTGCCAACGAAATCTATAAAAAAAATTGCGGAAATGATTTCAACATTTTGCACACACACACAACTTGTACAAATATTGTACGAATACGAATATGAATGGGGAGGATGTTAATACATTTGGCATTGACGGAGCACCCGAATGCAGTGCGAAATTGGAGTGGAGTGGAGTGGAGTGGAAAACAGAGTGAAAACCGTGAGAAATCGTAGGGAGGAAAGTCTAAGCGAATGTTAGATAAGTTTCCAAAGAGAAAACACAGCTGGAAAATCGACAAAAAAAAAAACACACACACATGAGAGAGAAGAAGAGCAGAGCAGGGAAAACACACACTACTCGAAAGATGGATTAACGGAAGTGTGGCATGAGAAAAATGTAAAACAGTAGGTTAAAAGCGTGGAGAAGGGGGGAAAGATGGATAATTGAACGATGAACGATCTATAGTTATTGCTATTTGAATAGCCCATAAATCTCCCATTTGGAGGATCTCCCATTTCTAAGGAATAATCTTAAATGTGATTCGATAAATAATCGCTCACTACTGCTATTGATATTTTAATAGCCAAGACTTGTTCGATTGATCATCCCCAACCTATTCCATACTCCATTTGGTCAAAGTTCTCGATTAATAATCGCTTACTACAGTAATCGATATTTAATAGCCATTCCTGTTCGATTTATCCTCTAATTCGTATTACATTTCCGACTTATGCAGATTATTTTCTTCCAAATTCGATAAATAATCGATAAAATCTTCTATTTAGATAGACGGTCCCTATTTAATGGCAAGTTGGAGCTGTAATACTTCTATAGTATTGCTAATCGATAACCCAAACAATGTGGAACAATTGACATATTCAATATTCAATGTTCCACATATGTCACGCCTGTCGGACGCCGCGTCGAATGTGCAAATCAACAAGTTGGCAGCGCGCGCGAAACAGAAAACCAAATTTAAAAAAAAAAGAAAAAGACTTTTGTAAAAATAAGCGCAAAAATCATAGAATGCACTGAGCTTTGGTGATGAGAACGGCTGAAAATGTACAGTGAAAAATTGTTTGGAATGCGATCGGCGATCGGACATCGGCAAATCGTCTATAGACGATGGGGCGGTCCAACAATACGATTTTATAGAGAGAGGAAATCACCACAGAACATACGACCCACACACAGCCCTCCCGCCCCCCACCATTCTAAATAAAGATCAACAATTGAATAGATTTGTATCTATAAACTGTTCTAAAACACACACTCGAGTGTGGACGAGAGAGTGTGTGTATCTGCGTATCCGTGTATCTGTTGGATACAAATCTGTTGATATATAGATGTATAAATCTGATTTGGTGCTGGGAAACCTTCTCGCCGACACTTTTCATCCAATCAGTTAATCACAGAATCCTACCAACAAATGTATCTTTGTATCTTTGTGTATAAATAGTTTCAGTTTTCCGCTATAGGAACAACCTATGGGCCGAACCGGGGATACCCTCGAATCGAATGGACATACAGAGAGACACACCCATTCTTTGAAGTGCCACACTTGATACAGGCCCGAAGAAAATACTTTGTTGTCGTATTATATATTGACACACATTTCCTGCTACAAATTTACACTTTCCGCATTTTCCCTCTCTACCAAAACGCTTAAATTGTTGCTCTTTTGTGGCCTCTCACCGCTGGGCAAATAAATTCATTCATATATTGTGCATAAATAAAATCATTTTCATGTGGTGCTACATCGCGAGAGCGGAAAAGCGGAAAAGGGGGGCTGTCCTCTTAAGTGGAAATATGTTGAATGTTGAAATGGAAAACCAAAAGATTAATTCGCACGAAATTCTTGATTAGCTTTTGATTGAAGAGATTTCATACAAATGGTGGGTGTCATACACATCCCCATCCCACTCGGGGTTAACCGCGTAAGAGATCCTTTCGAGGTACAATCGAAAGCCTATGGCCTGGCCAACTTCTGGCTGTTTGAGAGTAAAAGTGCTGCCCGTTTCCTGTCAATTAGCATCAATTTGTTTCTCTTTCTCGCGTCTAGCGTTCGTCTCGCTTTGTTCGTTTTGCCAAAAAAAAAAAAGTGGAAAATCGCACCATTTTGTTGCAGTCGTGATGATGTTGGGCTGTAAAAAGTGCTAACAACTTCGAATACATCAGAGAGCGAGAGATGATGACGACAGAGCGCGGGGTGGCACGAGTGCCGCTTGCATCACATGACAGCAACAAAAGCGACAGAGAGACAGCAACAGCGAGACATCAAACGACACAGCGAGGCAACGAGGCAGCGACACAGCGAGACAGCGACACAACGACACAGCGAGGCAACGAGGCAGCGACACAACGAGACAGCTACCCAAAGGCACAGCAACGCAACGAGACAGCAACACAACGTGACAGCAACACAACGAAACAGCGACGCAACGAGACACAGACAGGGACCAAGCCGGACTGCAAGAACTAGACTACCGTCACTCAAAACATCGCGACGGCAACACTGAGTACGCAAGTATCTTTACAGTTTGAGGCACTCACATGTGGCTTTGGTGGATCTCCATGATACTACAGGCACCACCCCTTTGGATGTACCCGGTGAGGAGTTATCCATCTTTTTCGAAAATTGTATAAAATTATTGAACTATTTGAATATTTTCCGTTGATAACTGTCTTGCTCACAGTAATTTTGTTGAATATTGAATAACGAACCAGCTGATGCTTGGCACTATATAAAATGCCTACTATTTCTATAAAATATGTTTGGAAAGTGAACACAAAGCTAAAAAGCAAAGAAAAGCCTATGTAGTTGTGGAATTTCGAACTAGAATTCTCTAGACTAGATCAAAAAATCTTGGACTAATCTTTGAGGCTGGAGCTTGGCGAGAAGGAGCACCTTTTGGGGGAATGTTTCCTGAAAGATTCTGCCCCACACCAACAAATATCTTTGCACTCACATGTTTTACAGCGATCTTGGGGATACACCCAATAAGGTCCCGACGATGGAGGGTACCACATTTTCAAACACTTGACAATTTTGGAAATATTGAAAATTTTGGTATTCTTCTACGTCTCGTTGATTTACAGAGTAATTTGCACGGAGATTTAAGGAGGGAAATTCACTTAAAATTTTCCTACAATTTACAATCGGGTACTTCACACAAATGTCTGAAAGGCTTAACCTTCGTGGGCGAAGGGGGGGCGGGGCAGTTATTTTAACATAAAAGTCAATGAAGATACTAGCTCCCAGTGTTTTGCGATACGAAAAAGTATCTGAAATCTTGTGTCGTACACCTGGAAAAGCGCTGACATTATGTGTGGTTCATTAATCATGAGTATTTTTGTTTTGGGATATATGTATGTATATTTGGAAATGCGAGTGTGTGTCTTTGATTCATATTTTTATTTAATTGTGGCACGTAGTAGAAAAGCCGGAGAGAAAACAACATCGAAAATATCAAGGTAAAGTGAAAACGAGCGACCACGACGACCGGAGCTGTTAAATAAGAAGTTCAAAAAAACAAAAAACCAAAAAGAAAAACAAAAACAACAAAAAAACACAAACGAGGCAAAACTTTCGCTTTGGCTTTGGCTTTAAACTTGGCCAAGAAGCAGGCCCGAAGACGAGACCCAAAGATGGAGACGAAGACTGGAATTGGATGAGCGATGAGCGATGGCCGGGGTCGCGGCGGGTCTGTCGGGGTCTCTCCGACCTTTGCTTATGTCACGTCTCTGTGTATTTCTCTTCTCTGCTCAGCAAAAAGCAAATTTCTTCGACTCTTTTCACTTTTCGAGATTTATGCGAAAATCCACACAAATCCCAAAAATGGAGAATCGCCGATTATGTCACGACACACGACCTACCCTACTCTGCCCTGCCCCGCTCCATTGCGCACGTAGAGACGGTGTCGGGGCATGCCCCACAGATGATTCCGAAATTCGAATCAGAGTCTGCTTTCTGCTTTTCTGTATAAGAATCTGTTTTAGAGAGAACTAAATGCCAACAAATTAGCATAAGAGTTCAAATAAATTAAAAAAAATACCAGAGCGCCGGAACGACAGAGCAACAGGAATGTGCCTGGACTGTGCGGGTACCCTGTACTTGGAGACGGATTGATGGGGCCCCTTTTGAGGCCCTGAAAGGGCAAAGCGTTCTCCCTCTCCTCTGATTGTTGGCTCAAGAGCAGAGCTCTCCGGATTCCGAGAGGATGGGCCCATTCGATGGGTTGTTCCGTTTCCCGTGAGCCAAGAGGCATGAGGCATCAGCATGCCCCACAGTCTCAATTGCTCGAAAGAGTATTCACTTTTGTTTTTGTTGTGCTGGAAATATTTGCCAATAGAGATTTCCAGGCTATTTTACTGGCTAAAGAAAAACAACGTATAATTGCCACGATACGCTTATCGGTGCCACAGATCGGAAGCGTTTAATACGCGTTTGTTTTTTACGAAGAGCGTGAAAATGTTTTCAAACAAAGTAGAAAACCATTAACAATAGTAGTATTAATGATAAAAGTAATTTCTGGAATTACATTCAATGCTATTCGGATGATCCACTGTTCCCCTAAGCGAACACACGCGTTGAGACTCTGCAACAAATTTGAAACAAAAAATAAACCACAAGACTCAGAAACCCCTCATTCCTCGCTTATGCATTATGCATTATGCATTATGCATACCAGATCCAATTTCAATTCCTCCGGTGGGCCCTAAAGGGGCACGAAGGGAAATACTTACTCGTAAAATTCCATGCCATACGAGTGGGGAAAAACAACAGAAAAGAACACAACAGAGAACGAAAATAAAAGGAATACTCGCAAAAAAGAATACAAATTAATCTATTTTTTCCCCTGATAAGAGAGGAGATCTATTGCGCGCAAAAAATACCAGTACTCGTGCCCCTCTGGAGGGGTCTATGGATGGGCCAGAGCGACAGCAGATGTTCTTCCAACGTAGGTAGAATATCTTCAGGTACGGATGTATCCGCATCTTCGGCTAATTTATTGAATTTCATTTACTGCCTCACACAGCAAAAATAAATGAACTCAATTTGAAACAAAAGAATATAAAAAAAAGCCAAAGAGCGTTGAGGCGGCCATAACAAGAGCAAGGCGAAAGATGCACAAAAATAGCAAATGGCAGATGGCAGATGGCAAAACAAAAAACCCAAAAAACAAACAAAGAAAATCAAAAGAAAATTAAGTTAACTTTCTGATCTGTTTGACTGTCGGATAGATCGCCGATATTCGCCCCCTCCTCCGGCAGCGCGAATGCGCGGGACCTTTCCCAACCGAAAAGAAAGTAAGTCTCTGCAGGTTTTGTATCTTCTTTCGTGTATCTTTGTATCTGCTTGCAGTATCTTTTCAGCGGATTGTCTCCTTGTAAATTAGTTGCGTGTGAAAGTTGCTGGCGCGAGTGTTACGTAACGATCGGGTTTTATTTGTTCAAAGAAATCAAATGAAAAAAATCGCCGACTCCAGATTCGATCCAGTAGATCCCTGAGATACGATCGCTATCGAGTGATGTCTTTCGCTTCAAAGTTCGACTTGCAAGCAAATTTCTATGCAGCCAGCACTCTTTTGATTAATCGCAATCGAAGCTCTTATCGGACACTCCCCAACTCCCCATCGTACGGGGGCGCGGGGCTAACGATCGCGCATTTTGAAGGTTGTGGGGTAGGTCAGGGGCGCACACACAGACCTATTGTGGCACATTGTGGTTCCCGTGGGATCACAATCACAATCACAATCGCAATCGCAACAAGTTCTCGCGTGTATTTGCCTTCCGCACACTATAAATAAGGCCCGGGGAGTCGTCGTCTCCAGTGTCTGACGGCTCCAGTGGGAGGAGAAGTGTGGGAAAGACCCAGACCCATTCGCCGGCTCCCGGTTTGGGGAGCAGCTGTTAAAACTTTCCTACTTAAACAAATTTCTTATAATGAATACACGAGAACAAGAATAATTTCCATATTATTTCTGTTTTTTTTTGTTTTTTTTTTTTTTTTAATTTGTTTGCTTTTTTGCGGTTATGGGGAATGCCAATAGCCAGACCGTTCGCTGTACTCTGTTTGGCTCTGTTCTATTCCACATTTAAAGGAATGTGGAGCACAACATTCATTGCCTTAAAAGTGGATCAGGTTAAGTGCCAAAATCCATTGCGAAGATCCGATCAATCACTGAATGATCAAACTATCCGAATCCATAATTGCTGAATGGCCTCAAAAGTACTTGATGAATGAATCAAAACATATGCTTTCAAAAATACTGTTTATCTTTTGTAAATTTCCACATTAACAACATGTCAAAATCTTACATATGTCTGCAGCTCTTAGTCAGCGCAATCGGGGAGACTGGGGAGGAGGAGTCTGGCGTCACTCTCTCTCTCTTTCTCTTTCTATTTAGTAGACCTTAGTGTAGACCTTTCTTTTGTACTACTTACTTTTCCCTTTGGCCAGTCCACTGGCCACCTGAAGGAATCCATAGACGGCTATCACCACGCAGGGCAGGGCTATAACCCCAAAGGACACGTAATCCATGTGCTCAAAGTAATTGCTGATTTGCTCCATTTTAGATTTCTTTTTCGGTTTCTATTGTATTTTTAGTCACTTGCAAAGTAAACACTCGAACAAAAAAAACCGCAAACACACACACAAAAGTGTTACCTTAACTTTTATTTATTTTTGGATTATTTTCCAAAAATTATTTTTCTCACTTTTTCTTGTTGTTGTTGTTTTGGGGTAAAAGAGAAACTTTCTTTGTTCTTTGTGGGGCGATGCGCAGGCGCAACGTGTATTTTTGGTATTTTTGTTGGATTTTTGGGCTTTATTTCGTAAGAGTTTTCGCTGATTTCAAATATATGTATGTATATTTTTGGTTTTTACTTCAAGCGTTGCTGCAGCTGCAGATGCAGATGATTTTCAATGCGTTGTTGTTGTTGCTGTTGCTGTTTCTGCTGCTGTTGTGGCGCCTCCCCTATATGAGGGGTATCCTTGCACCGTTGCTCCTCGGCGTTGGCTGTTGTTCTCAATCGTGGATGCCACTGGTGTGGCTTTGGCTGCTGTTGTTGTTGTGGCTTCTGTGATTTCTGTTGCACAAATAACAACGCCATCGTTTGGCACTGCAAATCGGGTGCAACTGATTTGCATCGGTGTGGTATCCACAAGTCCAGACACAACCGAATCCAAATCCAAATCTAAAGTTCTCAATGGGAACATACAAGTTGTATCTGAAAATGTGGGCAGGGACTGTCGGGATTCGAATCGACGGGCAACGGAACGAAACGGAACACTCGCGGAGACGTGAATTTCGGCGTTGGGGCTAATCGGGTCGGTCGGTCGGGGCGCACTGTGCGATTCGTCGTTGTGCTTTGTGCTTGTAACGTCGACGACGGCGGTAAAACGTCGACTGGTCTCATGGCAGAATTATTCACAAAGTGCGGGTACGGCCCCAACTTGGGGGCTCTCTCGCGCTTTCGCTCTCTCCCTCTCTCGTGGCGTACATGTGAGCGCATGGTATAGCTGGCTCGAGGTGCGGACAACCCTGCGAGCGCCGTCTCTGGCCTCTTTTTACGGGCCATGCAGCATGCCAAATGTTAAATGCGAGAGATTCCAGCAACGTGGTATGTTAGGAACGAACCCGAATAACGTAACAGTAACAGAGAGAGAGAGAGAGAGCGAGAGGCGCGCGTGCAAAGCTCTGCTCTCTGCTCTCTGACGCTCTCACTTTCGCCCTCTCTTCGCTGGCGATCGGAAAAGCACGTGAGTCCGAGTCATTCGGCATTAAACGACTCTGTAGCACCTGCAGATAACAGATGGCAGATGGCAGATGGCAGATCCGAACTCCTCTTCTTTTTGCAGAACAGGATAGATCGCAGGCAGCAAAGAAAGCGCATTTTGATGATGAAATATCGAGTAAAAGTTGAGTAAAGGATCGGATCCGAGCGGGGGGTTTGTTGACCAAAAGACACGTACTACCAAGAACATGCGCCGGTTGGAGAAGCACGTACTAGTGTTGTGTCTGTTTGTGGCATTTACGGCCACCTCCATTAGCCCCTGCATGCCCACACACAGCCCCAAACACAAGCAGACAGACAGACGGACAGGCAAACTTTCCATGGGGCCACGTCAGCAAAGGGCCGTTGACGTTGGCTACCAATTACAAAATGAAATATAAAAATATATATCCTATCCTATCCTCCCCTCCCCTCCCCCATAAACATAAACCCACGCTCCAACCACCTCACGGCTTTAACCAACACGTCAGCCATAAAGTTTGTCCTCTGTGGGAGTATTTGTCCTCAGTATACTACGATAAACGATACGTAAGTGCATAATTATTGATTGGCTAAGTTAATCATCCGATGCCCCGCATTACGAACACATTTGGATGCCATCTGTGAGTCGTGAGAACAGTTCTTTAGAAGAAGGTAAAGGGATCCCATGAAAACTGTCATTCTCTTCTCTTCTCAAAGGACCAACATTAAGCTTGTAATTCGCATAAATATTTGTATATTTAGGTCTTTGGTTGTTTAACCAAATATTTTCATGCATGCGGTATGGTTATACGTGCGGCGCGTCATGCAGCCGCGTCTCTCGGTTGCGTTTCTGCATGGAATCCAAGCGGAACAAGCTTCGGCTTGGGTGCACGTATTCTAGCATTTATATTTGAGGTATGTATAACCATAACAGGAAAGGATCTCTTACTTTGTCAATTTCTGAAAATATTGCTGCATTTGTTATACATGATATATTAGTCCTTAATAATGGCAATAAACAGTAGTAAGAGCTCTGGAAATGGACATACACTGGATACAGCTCCAAGCAGAGGCTTCCTTATATTTCAAGAGTCTATATGCTGATGCTCATTATAATAATTACGATTACGATTGCGTCCCCCATTTAGATATGGCTTATCAATGCATTTCTGGTTTATCTATATATGTACATAGATGAAGTGACCTCAAAAAGCCCCCTATCGCGCAATGAACCCCCGTTGTACACATGAATGTCCTCATTCCAAGACCGAAAACAAGGCACGACACGTGTCCTTGCCCAATAGTCCTAATAAGCGATATCACTCAAGTAACTCATCAGGAAAGCAATACAGGAAGCGACAAAAGAAAGGGAAATGACAGCCAGCCGTTGTCGTTGTCGTTGCCGTTGCCGTTGCCGTTGCCGCTGCATGAGTCAAGAACTGCCTGTATCTGTGTATCTCCTTCTACTTTCTATCTGTTGTCTCTGGCTGTGCCTGTGCCTGTGTCTGTGCCTTTCAGGTTCAACGATTTATTTGTTGTCCAGAGAATGTTAATGACTTGGTTGACTCGTTGCTGCAACCCCCAAGGCGCCGATGGAGCCTAACCTCCCTCATAAACCATGCCCCAAAGCTGCTGCTCCTCCTCCATCCAGCCATCCAGCCATCCATCCATCCAGCCGTCCATACGTCCCTCCCCCCAGCATTGAACTTGTTTCCAATTCAATTCAATTTGGCCAACAACCCATCTGGCTGGGTGACTTTTTGGCTGTTGTCTGTTGCCTTCTGTTGTTGTGTGTTTTGGCCATTGAACCTGATCCCTCCACGCCTTATGGACACACTCTCTCCCTCTGTCTCTCTCGCTGCCTTGCCCCACCCCCTCTATGCCACTCCGCCTCTGGCATTTGGCTTCTTTTGGGTGGTTATGCACCCACATTTTGGCCGTAGTCCGCCCTGATATCCGATTGAATTTATGCGCGATTCGAAATGTATATAGTATTGCATTATATATTGCATTTCTTGCTAATTGTTTACGAAACGCAACAAGTTCTATATAAATATTATACGTATATATCTAAATTCCCGTCTTTGGGTTCTCTCGAACAAATGCGCAGTTTCGAAATGAATTTTTTAAGTGTTTTCTTGTTTGGTTTCTTCTCTTTTTCTCTTCTTTTTTTTCTCACTTCTTTGTAAATTATTGCACATATTTTAGATTTTGTGTCTTTTTTTTTGTGGTTCGAAAAGTGTTCATTTTTATGTCGATAGGTTTAAATGAAATGGGGGGCGTGTCACTTACTCAGGGTATGGACAGGCAGTATATTTTACTCACCTAAAAATAAAGAAAAAGAGGTAATCAAAATTAATACAAATTGTAGAAAAAATTCAAGAAAATTGCTGGGGAAAATAAGGATTTTTACTAAATCGAAAATAGTGTAAGCCGAAAGCCACTTCAAGATGGTGCAAGATGGGGCTCAATCGATTCCTTTTGCGATCTTCGATTACGATTACTCAAACGATTTGTCGATAGCAAGCTCACAATTTCCCTTCCTGTTGCTCTTTCAGCTCTTTCTCTACGAAACTTTGGACTTTTCGCGAGCACAAAAGCTCTTATCGGAGTAACGAACCGAACCATTTGGGTTTTATTGCGAAAAGCGTGTGCGCAGGACGCTTTAATCGGCCAGCGAAGCGAGAGATGGGGGAGTGAGAGGGAAAGTGAAAGAGCACGAGCGAGAGAGCAGGTGCTTGAACTTTTTTTTGTTTTTGTTTTTGGTGGGAATTGGGGGGAATTGCAGCAGAGTGTGCCTCCCTCGCCTGCACTCGCTCCCTCTGCATCCGGCCGTCGCGCGCGTGTCTATGATGTAGAATCAGGTGCATGTGGCGGATGGCGGGTGGCGGCTGGCGGCTGGTGGCTGGTGGCACTTGGGTGAGTGAACCCCTATCCGAGCCTACCCTGGCTCTGACCTTGTCTTTGCCGCCACGCAAATTGTTGGGGTAGGCGACTCTTCCCAGGGGCTTTGTTTGGGGTGTCCCCCGCCCCGGGGGATGCCAGGGCAAGGCGCTAAATAATTAATAAATTGTAAATTATTATCGCCTGTGCCTGCTGCTGCTGGTGGCTGTCGTCATTCAATTTGCATTGCATGGCAATCTCCTCTCATGGTCAGGCGGTAATAAACAAAAATAAGTGCAGTCAAACGCAGTTGCAAGTGCCGACTAGGGGTATACCCTAGTCCAAGGGAATGCCACGATGGAATGGGCATGGACATCCCCTGGAGGGGAGGTTGAATCTCCGATACTTCCGAGGGAGAATCAAAATAGAGCGTAAGACAATGCTCGAATTTCATATACCCTTTTTAGTTCGCAAAGACAGGGTACAGCCAGCAGCCACAAGGCAATAAGAACAAAAACAATAACAATTAAGAGACAACAAAAATGTGTTTTCATTTTTATTATTTTTCGAGCGTTTCCTGCCTGCGTCTCCGTCGCTCTGTCTTTGTTCATCTGCCACTGCCACTGCCACTGCCACTGCCACAGGAAGTATTAAGTAAACGCACAAACAAACATATGTACATATGTATATGTATGTAGCTTACATTTGCAAACACGTTTGGGAGGAGCCGGGAGGAGACATCCAGCCGCCACCTGACATCCAAAAAATGGAACCCCCCAAAAAGAAACGAACCGAAAATGAAGCAACGATGGACTGCAGCCTGCATCTGATAGCGGGATCTGTCTGATTAATACGGAAAACGAGTCACACTGACATGTTGTTTTTGGTGGTTTCGCATCTGTGCGGAAGTGGCTTTATTGGATTTATACTTAATTGCCTTTTGCGATATACGGCGGAATGCATTTGTTTCATTATTAATTGATAAGTAAAATATATTTTTAGCTCTGCATAATGCAGACACACACGGCGTATACTCGATAAGTGTATACAATACATGAGGAATTCTCTTTTGGCCACATTTGGAGCAACACAAGACCAGATCTCGTAGTTTTGGGTGCAAATCGTTGCAGAATCGCACAGATTGTGGCAGTCGCCGGCCCCAAAAGCTCAGAGATGCAGAGAACAGTCGGAGAAGCGCACAGCCCTATTTGCTACCATAAGCAACAGTTTTCCCATGTGTATTGTTGCACTCTAGGTAACACAACACAAACTGAGATGTTTCAAACATGCTGCAAGTAAATTCACACTCACTTTTGTGCTGTTCGGTTGGATTCCGAGTTAGCTTTGATTCCTTCGATGCACACTCAACGTGCGGTATCCCGGTAGAGCGTTTGGGACCATTATTCTTCAATTTAAACGACTTCATTTGATTATTCAGATGGCTTGGTCATACGATTGAAAAGAAGAACTAAATTTGACAGTAAAATCGTTTGACAATCTCGAGAGTTGCTACCAAAAATGCTGTCCTGGAGGATTACCTTTGCTTTTTTATTAAAATGAACATAACATAGATTATTTGTTTATTTCAATTATGTTTAACATGATCACTTTCTAACCATCTTGGACCATCATTTGGTCGGCATATCGACCTCTTTTAGGCTAGACCGGGATCCCCCCCTTTCACACTGCGCTCCTGCCTGATAGGGTTGCAATGGATAATGGATACATCTAAATGTTCAACTGTATGGGTTAAGTGCGATTTACATTTCCGAGTGCAAGTTGAGGCTGGTTCTGAAGGCCAAATGAGCGAAAAGCTTACGCTATCCGAAGCTTTCTTCGGATGCAACTGTGTGCGTGTGGGCTGTACGAGTGTGTTTGTTCATGTTTATGCCTGTGTTTCGTGCAAATTGAATTCTACTGCGACTTAAGTGCATTGAACCTATTGTTTATTTAATTTTCATTCCGTTTGTTTTGAGCTTTCGATATACAATGTGGGTATGTATGGTATTGTATGGTATTGTATGGGGCGCGCGCTAAGTAGAAACTGCTGATATTTTGGCAATTTAGAAAGAGAGACCGTGCGGGAGGGTGATGAGAGGAAAGGAAGCACAACAAATGCCAATGCCATTGCTACATCTTTCTCTCCCTCGCTGTCCCCCTCTTTGTTATTCTTTGGTCTCCCTTGCTTGCCCCGTACCCTTGCCTTCGTTCGGGGCCACTTTTAACCTCGAAAACAAACTTTTCTTTCGTCGCCTGAAGTTCATTGCCGTGCTTCAACCTCGTGAGTGAGTGCGTTGCCTGCCTGCTGCCTGCTGTCTCTCTCTCTCTTTCTCCGTCTGTTCGCCGGCGCGTTTATTTGTTGTTTTCGTTTCTCTTTCTGCTGCGCATCATTTTTTAAGGACAGAGTGGGAGATAGAGAGAGATGAGCGAGGGGTGTATCCTTGACAGGTTAAGCTTGGGTTAAGTGTCACTGGAACTGGAACTGGAACTGGAACTGGAACTGGAGTGGTTTTCTCCCTTTCTGAAGGCATGCAAATGCATTAAAACAATTGTTGGGGCAGAATCATTACAAATATTTTTCTAAAATATCACTTCACTGCCCTACCAAAGATGTACACTACACATCATAATTGCCCTGGCCATTGCTTCACCAGCAAAAACAAAGTTTCAGTGTACCACGGTGCCCAGCTGATTGCTTCTTTGGTCACAGCAGCTGTTCGGTGCGCGCGCGATAAAAGCGCGTAAAGAAAGAAAACATGTTCGGGGCCAAACCAAAGCAGAGAAGAGCAGAGCAAAGCAAAGAACGAAAGAATCACATCACATCACTCACATGCTGTTGTCGTTGTTGGTTTTGGGCTGGGAAACGTCGTTGGGGGTGTCGTTGCTACACTTATGGAGGGTCTGATCTGGACCAAAATCTGCTGCGTATTGGGATTAGAATACATTTTCGCCTGTTTTCTATTGCTGTAGTTGATCGGGCTGTGCGGATCGAAGGATCTCTTGTGCAGCTTAGGTTGCAGCTCCTGTTCCTGTTCGGGCTTTCGTTTGATTGCTGCATGCGGTTGTGGCAGCATCTTTTCCTGGTCTGCGGTTGACCTTTCCAGCAGCATGTTGCCCTTTTTGTTCTATGTGTGTCACTTATTTGCTATTTGCATAGTTTCAAGCGCGCTTAATGCAACATCTTCTTTGCAAACACAAAGAGAAAGAGTCGGCACTGTTGTCTGTATTTCCCGTTTGACGTCACGAAATGATCATCTACGCAGCACTCGAATGTACAATTTTTGGGGCAGCAGCCTTCGCCTGCCTCTCTGCCGCGGTCTGCGCGTATTGTAAAGCACTTTGACCTCAAAGGAATCAACCACGACGCGACACGACACACAAAAAAAACACAGTTAATTTGCCCAGAATCTAGCGCTCCCACTTGCTTGCTCACCGCCCAATTTGTTGGACCTCCTCGTGTATGATTGAAGCTCAAATGGACGGGCGATTTATTTTGCTGCCGCGTGTGCTGCGACGTCGCTGCTGCAGTTGGCTCTGAACGCGTCGCAGCAGCGCCGCTGGGGCTTGCGCTCGCTCGCGATTTCTTTCCCTCGAGCACTCTCTCGCGAAGCGCTGCACTGTCTTTGTGCATAATTCCAAGAATATCGCGGCGTAAGAAAGAGTTCAAATGCGACGAGGAGAGCTGCGCAGCCAGCTGCGCAGGAGAGAAATCGCAGTCGCCGTCGCCGCCGCCGTCGCAGTCGACGTTGGGTTGGAGGTTGTTGGAGGTGTTTGCTGGCAAAAGAACAAAGAAAAAGTCGGGCGGAGCGCTCTGACGCATGCCTCACATATTGCGCCTAACCCAATTCGAGTGTCATCATCTCTGGTCATGGAGCGGCTGTTGTTGCGGCGGCGGTTATCAGCGTTTCGCACAACGCACTGCAACCGTCGACTGTTAGCGGCATTGAGCGCCCAGAGCTTTCACTCAGCTATCGCTGGCGCACATCTGTGCAGCACAGTGGAGCAAAACTATGCTCAAAGTTGGATGCAATGAAATTGCTACTTTAAACGATCATTTGCTTGTGTGTATTAAATATAATACAAATTAGATAGAGAGATAGACTCCTCTAATCATCGAAAATATTAAAATTTCACTTCCAAAAAATATTTGCATTTCGTTTGGGTGGGATAATGTATATTTCTCATGAAAATTATATGAACCCTAGAATATAATTGACTAAGTAAATAGATATGTATGCACATATGTATGTAGGTATATACAAATATATATAAATCTAAAAAAATTTTGCTTTTCAGGTCACATAAACTTGCATACCTGTTTGAACGATTTTATTAATACTCAATAATATATTTTTGACAATGCCTTTACTTCTTTTACCATAAAATATTGTAAACTATATCCATACTAATGTACATACATATGTCTGAATAACTTACCCATTAATTAATGTTCGTAGTATAGATTAAATCACTTTGAAATCCCTTTTGTTTTCACTAAAGGCGAATTATTTTAAATTTCAGTGATGTATTTTCAATCTTTGCGTACTTGTTTAGAGAATATTCACATTGAATAACTGAAAACAACCGAGCTGCATCAGTTCATAAAGTCAACTGTCTGGGAATCTTCATATTCGCACATTTATAGGAGGGAAGGGCCCAGGGACAGTCACAAATAGATTAAAAACACATTGTGACCGATAAGCGGTGGGCCCAGTAGTTAGCAGGTAGTTAATAGCGACCCGTCGTCGGGTCGTAGGTCATGGAAGATTACACCAACGACATGCAAACGCATGTCACTGTCTAGATGGGTTTTTGCCTGCCCAAGACACAAGATTTGTTTGACTACACCTTTTTGCATTCTTGCCTGCCTGCGGACCACTGTGCAGGGCCGGGGCCACACCACTGTGCGAGTGAGCTTTCGCATGGTCAATGGATGGGGCGCAGAACTCGACTACGAGCAAGCTTTTTCTCAACTAATGATTGGGAACTTGGCTTTTTGGAACGTTTGATAAGAGCTCCGAGTGGCTTTTCGGTTTCTTTTGTGCTGAAAATTCTAAACAGAAATAGCACCAGATAGAGGCCGCGCGTAGCGCATGGCAGGGCGAGGCACGTACAGCACTTGGGACGGCTCTTTCTGAGATACAATTTGCATTGGAGCCCGCAAAAGCATCAGGTGGCAGGCATCTGGGCAGCCCACTCCCCACAGCACCACTGTGTCAATGCCATTTCCTATTGCGTTTCAGCTTCGAGACTTCCCACACCCTCGCACCCCTTTGTCAGAGCAAAGCATGCCAGCAGACACTTGTTGAGTCACGCTCGCGTCTTTTCCAAATTGGAGCACAAGAAAAATACGGCAAGCTTTGAAATACGATGATTTTGATACTCAATTTGATATAATCTGTATACGATTTGGCTGAGAACACTCAGTATATCAGCATCACGTAGAGACACAATCGTGTGCCGACTGGAGTCGGAGATGGGATGCAAACAAAAAAAAACACAACAGAGCAAAAGGCAGAATGGGGTCACTCGGTCATATTTGGGTATTGAGACCACAACAGAGATGTTTACCGTTTGTTTTTGCGCAGGTAAGTGTGTACGTACCCCAAGCTGTGTATCCGCTCTCCGAGCGGCATATTCCGAGGGCCCACATTTTGCCACTCTCCGCGTTGATTTGTGACACGAAATAGGTTCCCACAATGGCGGGAGAGTGCTCTCTGGCGATTCCACACATGTGTTAGTGGGACAATGCATGTAGAGAAATCAGATGAAGGAGAGAGCGAAACAAGTCCTTCGCGCACTCACCAGCATTGGGACGCGTGGGTGACTAAACGTCCTCTTCTCGTTTAGCAGTGCTGTTCACGCCCGCGCACTATTCGTTGTTGTTGTTGTTGCTTTCGGTTATTTCAACGGCTTTGTGGCAGCTCCGCTCTGGGGGGCGTTCGGTTATCAACTAAGCGGCGACGTGCGCTCGAGCTTGGCGCGAGGAAAATATTGAAAAGCTGAAAACGATCTTCATACTCATAGAAAAAACACCAGAGCGCAGAAAATGATTCGTTCGTACATACATAGCATACATACATACGCATAAATTTACATTCATAAATTTGTACAAAGTGCAAACAAAACAAAAATACAGTAGACATGGGTTAAGCCGGAATACGTTTGCAAATGAACCAAAAACCAAAAACGAGATTAAGATAAAGATATCCCTATATTTAAATATTTAAAACTCTATTTGTTTGTTCAGCAACCGCTCAAGCCTGTCATTACATCTAACAGCGCATTTCTTCTATTCCCTCGAGAACAGTCCTGTCTAGCCTTTTTTTATCCAACACACCAAAATGATCCGAGGCAATCCTTTTCCTTCAACTGCAACATTGGCAACCCTGCCATCTTCGTGCATTCCGAGCCGAGCCATAAATTTCCACAAGTCATCGGGGACATTCAACTGCGAAAAAAGTTAATTTTAAGCTGCAAATTTAAGATGAATTTCAATTGGCCTGAACAATACATTCGCAAGTCGGTTGGCTACTATGTAAGTCCATCTCATGTCATTCGATCACGTGCTTTTCCGAACATCCCTGCCTCATCTCATCTCATCTCATCCGCCATTCGACCTGCCCATAGATTGCACCCACAAGCAGCCCCGAGGAAAATTCGACTCCCAATGTGCAGGCGGAGGAGGACAAGCCGTACTTTGCCAGCAACATTAAGCACTATCCGCACTTGCAACCGAGCAGCCTCACCTGGGTGCCCGACTACCTAAGCTACGCGGATCTGAAGGAGGCAGTGGACAAGGGCTTCGACCCGAAGCAGTTGCGCCCCACCAACGTACCCTGGTCCAAGTTCAAATCTCAAAGCAACACTCTCTTCGATTGGCCGAAATACACTCGGACTGGAGGCCAGTATGCCCACGGCAATGCCAATGCCCATGGCAATGCCAATGCCCATGGCAATGTCAATGCCCATGCCAATGCCAATGCCACGCAGAAGAAGATGCAGGAGAATGTGCGTCCGCCAAATGGCCGATTCTAGGGGCGACCGTCGGTGGCAAAAACTCCTCTAATTCGCCAAAGCCGGTTCAAAATCAATCCTTGGGGCTTGCCATAGCCCCCCAGCAGCTCGCTTTTCATGGATATTGTACCTATATGTATTAAAACTAGATAATAATAAAGAAATACAATAACAATGTAAGCAAATTGTATTCTGCAATTTGTTGGTTAGCTTTAGTTGCTACAGCGATGTTTCGATGTATTTCGATGTATTTCGATGTAATCGATGTTCAGTGTTGGAATACGGTCTGAAGCGTCGAGTCGTGCCATCAACTTGTTCTTGCTACAACCACTTGTCAATTTATTCTCTAGTATGGACTTTAGGCAGGTAAAAAGGATTCAAGTATTGATCATAGATTTTAAAAAACATTGCTGAACATTTTTGCCAGGCACTTCAAATACTCCACTGCGTATTTTCCCACACTTACGTTGCCGATATATGTACATCGATTGCTTCAGAAGGAACATCGCTGCAGCAGCTAAAGCTAACCAACAAAATGCAAAAAATTGTAGCTTAAATTGTTATTGTATTTCTTTATTATTTCTATCTAGTTTTCATACATATCGGTACAATATCCCATGCGAAGCGAGCTGCTGGGGGGTTATGGCAAGCCCCAAGGATTGATTTTGAACCGGCTTTGGCTAATTAGAGGAGTTTTTGCCACCGACGGTCGCCCCTAGAATCGGCCATTTGGCGGACGCACATTCTCCTGCATCTTCTTCTGCGTGGCATTGGCATTGGCATTGCCATGGGCATTGGCATTGCCATGGGCATTGGCATTGCCATGGGCATTGGCATTGCCGTGGGCATACTGGCCTCCAGTCCGAGTGTATTTCGGCCAATCGAAGAGAGTGTTGCTTTGAGATTTGAACTTGGACCAGGGTACGTTGGTGGGGCGCAACTGCTTCGGGTCGAAGCCCTTGTCCACTGCCTCCTTCAGATCCGCGTAGCTTAGGTAGTCGGGCACCCAGGTGAGGCTGCTCGGTTGCAAGTGCGGATAGTGCTTAATGTTGCTGGCAAAGTACGGCTTGTCCTCCTCCGCCTGCACATTGGGAGTCGAATTTTCCTCGGGGCTGCTTGTGGGTGCAATCTATGGGCAGGTCGAATGGCGGATGAGATGAGATGAGATGAGGCAGGGATGTTCGGAAAAGCACGTGATCGAATGACATGAGATGGACTTACATAGTAGCCAACCGACTTGCGAATGTATTGTTCAGGCCAATTGAAATTCATCTTAAATTTGCAGCTTAAAATTAACTTTTTTCGCAGTTGAATGTCCCCGATGACTTGTGGAAATTTATGGCTCGGCTCGGAATGCACGAAGATGGCAGGGTTGCCAATGTTGCAGTTGAAGGAAAAGGATTGCCTCGGATCATTTTGGTGTGTTGGATACGAATATATCGGCTAGAAAGGATTTTTTCCCGGATGAATCAGTATATATGTATATATACATACGATGAGGAAATTAAACTGCATAATGCAGACTAATTCTTAAGGATATGTAAGTATAAGAATATATGGAAGTAAGAGATGGAAATAGCTAGATCATTTCTGTGAACTTAAAGGAACTTGTTTAAAATATTTTAATTCACAGGTTCCCAGGATCGATACCTTGGGACTAAGGTTTAGCCTAAGCTTGGCTTGGATGGGCGTATCGTATGTTGATTACCAAGCGGCAGATTATGGTCCGTTGCTATATGCGTACTTGGCTAACAAGCGCTGTGGAAGGCTCTGCTTCCAGGGAGCCAGAACGATTGGTGTGGCGGCAATTGGCAGTCGGCAATCAGCATTTGGTTCAAGTTTAATGCACTTTTTGCGCAGCAGCAAATTCCCAACACTCCACATATAATAGTACATATCTCATCTAAGTATTGACACTGGCAATCTGTCGGCACTGGCGGCATGCCGGACCGGACTCGCTTCTACATACAGAAAAAGAGAGACAGCGACAGCAACAGATACAGATACGGAATGAAAAGCTAAGTAAATAATTTGTTGCTGGCTTGAGTTTTGACACAATTCTATGCGTGAATCGATCCGGCCCAAGCGAATCTCTCAATCACCTGGCATTGCTGCTAAAATGCTTGTAAAGGAAAAAGTCTTATATCCCTCCGACTAAAATATGTCCCTGCATGTACTTATTCCCCGATAGGGCCACTTTAATGCTCAAGAAGATTCACAGTAAAACATTTACATATTTATTGTGGGATATACAGGTATGTTAAATACTTATACTAACCTACTTACCCAAAGCCATTTTCGTAAGCAAATTTCCTTGTAAATTGGTTTAACTTTGAGATAAGAACACTTCTATACCGAAGCGAGTCGCCCATCGGATCTGTAAGTGCCCTGTGCTGGAGGAGGGTATAAGGAATCGCATGTTTATCTACCCATTGAGCAGTACGAGTGCTCGTTTTAGGTATCGAGGTATCGATCTTCAGATAGGATCGGATTGGAGTCGATTGCTTGCATAGTGCGGTTCTGTTCGTGTTCTATCTCCCGCGACGGAGGCTCAAGTAAGTGAAGGTTTTGTATTTGTCTGACCAAGCGATATACTACCCATACATATGGGCATACTCGTATGTGTATATAGATATCCCATGTATGGCAGTAGTTATTGTAGACGTAGATCATATAGTGTCTGCTAGATGGCTATTCCGATGCGGAGTATCAGCAGATAGTGAGAATAAATACTTCCAGAACATCAAGGAATACTGGTACGAATACCTCTATGGTGCTCGTGTTTCCCACACTACTCGCACTCGTATAGCTTCCACTAAATCTAAATATATACTATATATACAATATATTTTATAGCGCACCCTCGATCGGTTTCGGTTTCGGTTTCAATTTCCGTTTGTCCCTTAGTCTTTCTGCTTTCTGCTTTCTTTTCGTAGTCGTGAGAGATAACCTTCAGTGAACTGCAATTATGGATTGCGTCTCTCTGGCAGCGCCTCGGAAACAGAAACCAAAACCAAATTCGAATGAAAAGATACAGATACGGGGAACTGGGGACTGCGGACTGTAACTGTGGCCAAGTCTCGGAGATGTTGCACTTCCATTGCCAAGGCCATTCCAGATCTGTTTGCCGATTAGGCAGCACTCTAAGATCGCACACTTTGTGTAGTTTAATGCGTCATTTGAGATTACTTAGTGCCAGGCATTAGGCGTTAAACACTAGTAGACATTAGACAAGCCAGTTCAGATCAGTTTATAGACAGAATAGATGTCTAATGGGGAAGTATAATCGGAAGAGATGGCGAAGACCGATGGCCGGTGTCAGGCGGGTCAACACGAATATGAGCGAATACCAGTACAAACCCAATGTCCAAGTAGTTCTCGCGTGGAGACGGCAAAGGAGGAACTAAGCTAATTAGACGGCAGCCAGACACGGTTCAAAGGTCGTCCCAGAATAGTTTCGTATCTTCGCATCACTAGACTCGTCTCGGATGTGTCATCCGAGCAGCTGTTTATCTACAACAGAGCCGTGCTCAAGCCGCAATCCTCACGTATTGGCATCCACGATCCACAGTCCCATCGTCCCATATCAAACAATATATAGCACGAAACAAAACCCGCAACTCCCTCTCGCAAATGACGTAATTTTATTGTTGTGCAATTCGAAGAGAACATATAGATACGATTAGTACATGTATACGTATACCCGTACTCGGATCTGTATATGCAAATGCGACTTTTGCGAAGACATTGCACTGCATTTTGTTTGTTTTTCCAGGCCAGTGCAGAGTAGAGCCCAAGTCACGCCCTCGAATCACGATTTTAATTCTTATCTGCTGCCAGCGAATGAATGATATTCAATATTATTCCTTTGGAGCTTCAACGAACTCTCTAGAGAGGTCTAGTGTTCTCTTCTCTGATCTGTTCTAACCTTTATCTAGCATACTTTCTTGATGAATCGAATGGGTTGGACAGAATTTACAGAAGAAAGTATGCTTTGACATAGTGCACTCCTTTATTTTATGGGTATTTATCCTCATTTCGAAACTGAACTGAACTGAGTCTTGCCTCAAAACAATTAAATTCCTTAGTATCAAAAATATCTCGTTTCCATCATGGGCAATTTCCTGAGCAAACCGAAGGGCGAGACAAGGGCCACCAAAAACATCGGCTTTCGGCAATTCCTAAGAGCCTACAAGCGGAAGCACTCGCAGATGTCGCCGGGCCAGTGCATGGTAGAGGCTGCGCGGGCCTGGGGAAAGCTCTCCCCAGCTCAGAAGATGAGCTTCGTCCGTTCGGTAAGTGTGGATTGGTCCGACAGGCAGAACCGTCATTCACATAGGAATCCATACAGGCCAGCCCATATACGAGTACCAGCAGCATGGCTGGGGCCAGGCGTTGCCTCAACAAGGATACCAAAAATGCCGTAAACATTCGCAAATATGCGTCAAGTCCTCCAGACTTGGCTTAAAACGAAGACTCTCCGAGCCAGAGCTAAGCGAGCAGGACTCAAACGCCAGGATGCCAGGAAGAGGCCCTACCACTGGACCAATGCACCTGTTCGTCGCCGGGAAAGCTCAAGGAACACCGCAATAGAAATTCTACCAAATAAAACACGCTATTCGCAATAAAGCCTGCGCTTCCGAAAGGTCATGTACTCCTGTCCTGTCATGACTCTAGCACTCTCTCAGCTCTCTCTCAGAGTCAGCGCCAGAGCCAAAGCTGGAGTCAGAGGATGTAGGATGAAGGATGATTGAGGCATTCCGAACACGCCATAAGGAGAGTTAGCCCGGCCCACAACGCATAGCAGAGCAGAGCAGAGCAGAGCTATCGTTGACTTGTTTTGCCTTGTAATTGGGTTTACGACTTGATCGGTTTGATGGGGATTATAGTACGATTATAGTAGGCAGCTGCTTCTCGATAAGCTCGAAATCCAACCACGTGCTGTGGATTCCGCAGTCGTACAAATGATAATCGCCATAATCTCGTTGAGCATTCCATTGTCGTTTTTCAAATGTCTCGAGTTCTGGGCTCTCCCCCGCCCGGCGATAGAACTCTCCGTCGAATCTCTCTGCCCAAAGTTCCGCTTTGCTTTCCTTTCCAACATGTAGTATATATGTATGTACAACAAAAACCTATTAACAATTTCGAACCAATTCTAAGATACAGTGCTGTCAAAAGAAGCGAAACCAACGACTATGTCGAATATATGTGGAGCTGTTTAATCAGCATCAGCCTGCTAGCATGGACAAAGTGCTCAACGAACGCTCAGACGCATTTATCATTTACTTAGACTAATGACAGCTATAAAAATCTATAAAGCCATACCTACAATATATAGGTGTCCACCCAACACATGCTCACACGTACAAATATGTGTGTATATGGGTGTATATGGATGGTATGTGGTATATGGTACTCGGAGTATGCTGGACACGTCGTATTTGGCTCGCCTAGGTTGATGGATGATACTCACGATGATGTCCGAGTCGAATGCATGTAGATCCAATGCCAGGGACGGACCACCCACCCCCAGAGAGGGTTTTGAAGGGGGGAGAGGTTCGAAAGCACCTAGTAGAAGGTTCACATTCCTCGATCTAGCTGCTTGTAGCCTTTCGCTTATGCGAAGTTCCGAGTCGAAAGCATATTTAAGATTCTACTGTAGAATCTATAGATCTATTCCGATTGGGAGGGGGGGAGAGGTTATCGGGGCCGCAGAAACATATTTTGCATGCTAAAATTGAACATTCCCAGATGTTACATCTGACTATCATGCCCTCGACTAATGGCATCGGCGTCTGTGTCCGTTTGCTTATGGGAAATTTATGCAGGCGACCTGTGGCTGTGGCTGTGGCTATGGCTGTGCTCTATTCCATTCTCCCCGCCACTGTCCCCGCCGATATGTACGCCGAGAGGTGAGTATATAGCCAGAGATATGGTCTAGCATATATCTGTGTGTATGAAGCGATTTAATCGATGTCGACGCTGGCGTCGCTGACGGCAGCGCCTGCACCTGATAAGGGCTTATATTTAGAGGAGTCGCCTGGGCGGGCCACAGTTTCCCAAGCAACGCAAACGCAGACGCAACCACTAGACCAGCCATTACACGAGCCAGACAATACGAGCAGTACGAAAACAATCCAGAGATTTCGAAGCGAAGGGATACTGAAGATAGGACACCACTGAGAATAGACAGGACACTGACTGCTGACTGCCGATTGCCGATTGCCGACTGCTCACTGACTGACTGACGGCCGGATCTTGAATACTCGTTCTGGGGACGACAGCAGCATGAAGCTGGAGAGCGAGAAGGAGAAGGATAAGGAGAGGCGCACTGGCGACCCGCCCAAGTACCTAAACGAGGAATTCTTCAAGGCCGCCCTAGAGGATGGCCTGCGCGACATGCGTGTGGATATCAAGAAGATCATATTCGCCGAATCGAGTGGCGGCGGTGGGGAGAATTACTGCAGCAAGATCTATCGCGCCAGGGCTCTGTACCGGAGCAGCAAGCGGCAGCTGGACGAGGAGCTGGCGATGATAGTCAAGAGCATTGCCATCACACCGGCCACCCAGTTCCTCGAGGAGCTGGCCGTCTACCTGCGCGAGAAGATCTTCTACTTCGATGTGCTCGGCAAGCTGGAGGTGCTCATTGGCGACGGCTCCAAGTTTGGGGCCAAGTGCCTCTACACGACCCGCGAGCCCATCCAGACGATCGTCTTCGATGACCTCACCCAGTACGGCTACAAGCTGGCCAGCCGCCAGAGCGGCCTCAACGAGGAGCACTGCGTGGTGATCCTCAAGAAGCTGGGCAAGTTCCATGCCAGCTCCATGCTCCTGGCCCAGAAGGTGAGTGCTCTTCGGGGAGTCTGTCCTCCTGCCCACCTGCCCTCCTGCGTGTCTCTGTGTCCCTATCCCTGTTTTTTGTTTCGTTTCCTTTTTGCAGGAGCCCGGCGTGGGGGAGCACTTCACCAGCGGCATGCTGGACGAGAACTACATACGGACAAACGAGCGTTTCATCAACTTCATGGCCCTGCAGCTGCGAACGCTGGCCAATCTGGTGGCCGAGTGGCCCGGCTATGAGCAGCTGGCGGACAAGCTGCACCGCCACTGCGACAACATCAAGGAGAACCTGGTGACGACCGGTCGGTCCCTGCCCGGGGAGATAACCGTGCTGAATCACGGCGATCTCTGGGTGAACAATTTCATGTACAAATACGACGACGAGCAGCCCACAAAGCCCATAGATGCAATCTTTGTAAGACACCCATCACCCTTTCATTTGTATATCCTCTGGCAGTCTCCTAATCCTTCCCGCTTGCAGGTGGACTTTCAGAACAGCTTTTTCGGGAGTCCCGGATGCGACATCAACTTCTTTCTGAACAGCAGCGTCCAGCTGGATGTGCTCATCCACCGGCGGGAGTTCCTCATCCAGACCTACTACGGCGCCCTGCGCGAGAGCCTCGAGCGGATGCACTTTGAGTTTGTGCCGAGCTATGCGGACATCCAGCAGGAGATTAGGGCCCGAGAGCTGTACGGCTTCTTCTCGTCGTACGCCTTCCTGCCGATGGTCACAATGAAGAAGGAGGACTCGTACGACATCAGCATCGAGGCCCTCAGTGATCCGGACTTTGCCAAGACGAAGGTCCAGCTGATGTTCTCCTCCAATCCCCGCACCACGGACACCCTGCGCTATGCCCTCCGTCGCTTCGATGAGCTCGGCATATTCGATTGATCCGACCTTCGATTGTGAGGGCCTGTGGGGGGATGTCTGATCGGTCTATTTATATTCAATCTATCATCGGCTTAACGTTTTTTTTGGCACCAATTCGTACTATGTGTGTTTTTTTTTATGTTGTTTTTTGTTACTTTTAATCGGTACGTAGTCGTAAGCGCAATCTAAACATTAAATACTATACATATGTATATATCTACTCATGTCTGCTCTCTACCCTATACTATACAAGAGCCCAGAGCCCTAGAACTCCCAGGTGGACAGCCACTTGAGGCTGTGCATGGTGCTGTTCGGCTCGTTGGCCAGGGGCCCGCTCATCCCGTAGGCCAGGGGCGAGAACAGGGCGAAGCTGTAGGCGATCAGCGAGAGCAGTCCGCCCAGCAGGACGTGCTGTATCCATCGCGGCAGCGACTGTATAATGTGGTGGAACATCACTCCTAGAGGCAGAGGGATCAGAGGGGAGTCAGTCTGGGCGAACAGGGAACGGCAGAGACCCACCTGTCAGCAGAGAGTTGAAGATCAGCGCCGGGAAGTAGTGATGGAAGTAGAGCACCCGCCCCATCGCCCAGAACGGCAGATAGTGGAGCAGCCAGCCGACAAACAGCCAGGCAGCGGCCCGAAGGGGGTCGCTGTGGTCCTCCCACGGCCGCCTCAACAGCTGCTGCTCCACTGGACAGCAGGTGCACAGGGGCTCATCCGTGGTGGAGTGTTCGCTGTCCTCGCTGTCCGCATGGGAGCGGGCGAGGGCCCGAGCCTGGCCGGCGCGTCGCTGCTCCAGGATGGCATTGCCCAGGAAGACGGCCACGAAGAGGGCAAGAAATACCAGATTGCTCCACCAAATCACGGGATTGCCCAGCAAATAGATGCGATAGCTGCTGCCAGAGAAGAACTGACCCTGGAAGGAAGTACGGAATCGAATGTGGAATTCGGAATCTATACGATTTGATTTGATTTGGCTTGGCTTACCCGATAGTTGATGGGCCACTGCCAGGGTCTGCTGGTGACCTCGCCTTCCTTGGGCTTGAGGCCCGCGTTGCCCTGCAGCATGACGGCATGGGACTCGAGGAAGCGCGCGAAGAAGCCAGGAGCGTACACACTAAAGCTGACACTGGGCACTGCGGGCAGAGGCAAGTGAAGAAAGGAATGCCGAAGGATACCGATCGGGATCATAATACCCACACAACTTGTGCTCGTTGTCCTCGACGTTCCAGTGGGCGTACTTGTCGCGAACGTTCAGGTTGCAGGAGACCTCCTGCTGCTCGAACCCCCACTTGGGCAGCTGCTTGCCGCTGGAGGTGAGGGCGCAGTTCTGCAGGTAGTGGATCAGCATCAGGCGGGAGGTGACCGTGTGCACCGTCTCGTTGACCTTGCCGCCCACAATGAGAACGCGCCACACATCGTTGGCGTCGCCCACGCCCGACTGCAATGAGCCAAAAAAGAGCCAAAAACAGTTTCGATTGGTCTGCAGTCTTTTGGGGCCCTGAGGCCCCACCAGCTCACCTCGCCATAGCCCGTGACCTGAAGATGCTTCTTGGTCATGGGCGCCGGTTCGCTGTGCGAGTGCAGATTCCGCTTGGTCACCAAATGCTCCAGCCGGACGAGATCGCCGTGCCGCAGCAGCTGGAGCTTGTCCTTGGGCAGCCGCTGCTTGTTGTGCGGCTTGATCACCCACTTGTTGTTGTCGTCCTTGTGCGTGTAGGTGGTGATCTGCTGCTGGCGGGCGCCGGATCCCTTGGGGTAGAGATGGAAGTGCGAGTGGAGATAGCCGCCGCCCGTCTTGTGGTTCTTAATAGTCACCACGGACCCGTAGGCCACGTCCCTGGGCATGCTGGCGTTGTACAGCGAGTTGCCAATGAGACGCGACTGGAAGGCGGAGCTGTAGAAGCCGTCGCCATTGCCGCTGCGATTGAGCACACTGAGATGGATGTAGAAGAAGAGCGTGTACAGGAGGATCGGCCAGAGGATGAGGGCGATGGCGCGGCAGGCGATCTGCTTGAGCGTCTCCACAATCGGCTGGCCCAGGTCGCCCAGGATCAGCCACAGCTCGGTGGCCGTGTGCAGACCCACCAGCAGCACCACAAACAGACCCACAAACTTCACACTGATCGTGCACGAGAGCATGGTGCCGGTGAGGAAGAGCCAGAACCACCAGCGGACCGAGTAGGACCCACCCGAGGCCGTCGCCTTCGAGATCTTCACCATGCCCCAGACGGAGCCCATCATAAAGAACAGCAGAATGGGGTCCAGCAGGATGTACTGATTCAGCGTCAGGAGTCCCACATCTAAGCGGAGGATTTCAGTTAAATGGTTCAAAGGCTGAACGGGTTTTCGAATCCCTCACCAAATATGAGATAGGCTGCCGAGAGCAGGGCCGCTTCGTGGGATCGCGTCAGATCGTAGACAGTATCGAAGCCCATGGGCATGATCAGGGCCCCCAGAGTCGTACAGAACTGCGAAACAATTCAGAAAACATTCGATCCAGATACAGCTTATCTCTTTCCGAATATACACTCACATATCGCATGCCCTGATAGGCGGTCTCGTTGTATTTATCCCCCGGCTTCTCAAACGGAAACGTTCCATTGTAGCCAGTCAAGTAGCCAGAGAGTCCAATAAGCATCTGCCAGATGTTAGAGATACAGAGTTATGCAAATATTGTATACTCGTGCTTATCAGTCTTGGAACTAACCTTTCCCAGCGGTGGATGGACATCGAAGAAGAATGTTCGATTGATGTACCAGCTCCCCATCTTGCCAAAGTGTGTCTCATCCCAGCTGCAAAAGAGACGACCCCATTCAGAGACGACATTCGACCATTCATGGAATCCGGGATGGGATGGGAAGGGGAAATATCTGCCTTACCAGATGTGATCCGGTTCGGTCACCTTGTAGAAGCGAGTGGCAAAGGTAATGAGGAACACGGATGCCAGTAAGATCCACCAATGCCTGGAAGAGAGATTTTGATTTTGATTTTGTTTCGCTTCAGATGCAGATTCAGATCCAGATTCGGGGATATACATATGTACTTACCAATTGTTCGACTCATTGTTTGACTTGGGTGAGGCCTTGGACTGCTGCTCTTTGGCCGATCCTCGTCTGGGACATTTGGGAGTTTTAACAACGCTAGCTGCCATATTTTCTAGAATTTTCCCCTATATCTGGAGCAGCATTTCTCTACCAGAGTGGTCTGGTGTGGTGTGTGCTGCACACGTCAACAAAAACAACTGAACTGATCGCTGGAGAATGCTTTCTCTTTCGGCATTCTTTCCCCGTTTCCACGCACCACTGCCAAACCGGTCTTAGACTTGATTTAGCTACGCCTTGGCTTGGGCTTTTGGCTTTGTCTCTGGCTCTGGCTTTGGCTCTCATTCTGGCCTAGACTGGTCGACAATGGGTTAATCGGTCTCTGTCCATGATCTGAGATTTTATTCGTCGATTTTTTTATTCGAATTGATACTACTAGCCAGATAGGACTTTCAGCCCCGAACAAAGAATTGTATCCCACTCATAATTAAATTTTCTACAAGATTGGCTTATTTTTAAATGGTTCCTTAAATAGAATTTTTTTCAGAATAAGCTTTAAAAAGATGAAATCAAAGTACCAAAACGTAAGAGAGCACGGAATGAAACGTAAGTGTGTATGGAATGTTACGAGTGGTGCGCGCCAAAGAGAAATTGTCGCGCTTGCTCACGGACGGCTACGATACTACAGAGACTACAATGCCTAAAAGTATGCAATGTAATAAATCATGTACAATTGTACTTTTCAACAACAGGTCTCAGAATGCAGTAGAATGTATATAGATATCGTGTCATGTAGATATGATTTCAACAAAAGCGACGTCCCCCGTTGAGCGCCCGAACCAACAGATCTACAACGCAATCTCAGTGGCGTCTCTAGAATGCAGTAGAATGTATGTAGATATCGTGTCATGTAGATATGATATCAACAAAAGCGACGACCCCCGTTGAGCGCCCGAAACAACGGATCTACAACGCAACCACTCCATGCACAAAGGTTGCGTTGCGGCAACATTTAATTTGTATGGGCCAGACTCATGTGTAGAGAAAACGAGCAGCATGTCCCGCAACATGGGCAACATTCTGCATACCTTAAGGAAAAGGATATTATAGAATTGCGGAAATCTTTGTCATCCCAGGCTCTAATTACTGCAGAAATTAGTCAGTATCTGCTTTAAAGGTATTTCAACGATATTTGAATGAGTATTGTGATCAGGATATACTGGAAAACCAATCAAATGCATGAGTACGTCTAAAACATATAATTTTAAGAAAATGTCTTTATTAATTAAGTAATTAGTTTCTTAGAAAATGCATTCAGCAATGGGATAAAACTTAGTGGGCGGAGCTGAGAGTTTTAGCTAGCCAGCATTATTCAACGGAATATCAAAATTGAGCAAGCAATCGGAATGGCGCAAATTATTATTTTCAGGAAGCACCAACCTATCCGATGATGTGTCTTGGGCTCCAGAATCAACAGATCCGATCCTCAATGCTAATTCCCCAAATCTATGCCGTCATATCTAATAGTTCCTCCATTTGTGCCTTAATAACAATTTAGCGTGGAAATCGGTACCACTCTTGGGGGATGGCAAACAAATTCAAATTTGAGACCGGTTCCGAGGCCCATGGCCCATGGCTAATAGCCATTTGGTGGCTCATTGAAGTGCATTTGTCCCACAATTCGTTTTGTGCTGCATTTATTGCGTTGGCCCCACAGCACTTGGACACATTTTACGCACGTAAATGGCCAATCCAACCACACGGCCACAGCCACAGCCACAGCCACGGAACTGCTTTGGCCAGAGCTGCCTGGGGATCGGCCTCTGCCCCTCGTTTTAGCTGTTTCCACGTTTTAGGCCCATCGCTAGATATTCTTTGCATACCCCCGGATACGTATAGAAGTCAAATACCTATTGGGAGACTTAGCTGACTCGTTCATATCGCGTTATATCCATGCACATACATACATATATCTCATATTATTCTGTACACATTTTAGTACTCTCCCGCCCTCGATCACTGGGTATCCAATGGTCGATTCGTAAGAACATCAAAGACGGAGAGTACTACTCGTACGACACCGATGAGGATGACGATAAAGCGTCAGAGAGCTGGCTGCTTCGCTTGGCTTATTCTCAGTCTTGGGGCCCGTCTTGGTCCCAATCTTCGGTGTCGGTCTACAGGTCTTTGGTCTTAGCCAAGGGGGGATGGCGACTTCGTCCGTCTGGCCGTCTGTCTGTCTGTCTGTCTGTCTGTCTGTTTGCCAGGGCGGCTTTAATCGCTTTGATCTTGGCGCACAAGAGTTAATTGCACGCTTGCTGCACAGTTGCTGCCGCTGCTTGTGGTTGTTGCTGCTGCTGCTGCTGCTGCTGTTTCTGTTGCTGCCACATGTTTCTGTTGTTGCACCGACCGCCTGGCAATTTGTTGGATAGAAACGTTGCCCGGCACGCGGTGTGGCAGCTTCAATCAAATTAATTGCGGCTCGGCTATTAAGCCCGTTGTTGAATTGCTTTGGCTGCTGTTCGGTGCCCATTCCCATGCCCTCCCCCTCCCACACACATCCTTTAAGGGGTGCCCCAGTAGTCGACTACCAGCGTGTCCCGACGTGTCTCTTAATGTGTGTGACACTCTCTCAGGGCGGCGTTGCAACGTTGCAGCGACGACCCAGAAGAGACACGACACGCACAGGTAGGACAACAGGTAGCACAGAGGCAGAGGCAGAGGCAGAGGCAGGGGAGGCGATGCCTACAGGTGGTGGATTAGGCGAGGGGGAGAGTGGAGAGGGAGCAAGGAAGAAGGGAAAGGGAAAGGGTGGGGCTCTTAGCAAAACGCTGGCAATCAACGCCGGTGCCTCTGTCATTAAGCATTTTCCTTCTAATTGCCGCTGCCATTGCAGGGGCCGAACAATAGCAACAATTTAGCTTCCTTTTGTTGCAATTAAACGAATTCGTGCTGCCTCGCCAGAGTGCCGCTCTCGCATAATTAACCCATATGGTGGGACAGAGAAAGGAGGAACCTGGAGGCACGTGAGAATTGCAAGAAGCACCGCGGGGGCCCTCGATGCACTTGGATTTCGAATTTAACTGGATACCAGTCTGCCACTGCCACCGAAAGGGCAGGATGGTATCATAAGTAATATGCACGTATTTGCTAAGGGATCCCCGCTTTGCTTGTGGGAATTAACATTATAGATGTATTGATTCTGCGACGAAGAGACTGAAGAGTACTTAATACTGGTGCCTGTTCCGGAGGGAACAACCATAAAACCATTTACATAGTAACTACTGAAGTCTCTTCAGTTATTGCTCGAGGGTCTACCCGCGAAGAACAGAACAGGGCAGTAGATCTACAGGGCATTTCGCAGCATTGTCTATTGTCTGGAGACGATAGATAGACTGACAACTTGGAACGAGGAACGACAACGAGGAACGACAACGAGGAAACAACGATGATTATCCGATTGTGACCAGATTTTTCATATAGCATCGTACTCTTCCGTTTCTTTCGATGTCCGATCCATTATCAATATTTGAATGATGATCACATTAAAAATATCCTTTACTATGGTTACGATTTTTTGGTTTTTGCTGGGAACATCTTTAAGAACATCTTAGGGTATGTTAGGGGCAGTACTTGAGTACTCGATCTCGTGATTGCAGATGAAAACAAACTTTATTTTCTCATTTAAATATTATAGTTTACAATTTATTCACAATTTTAATTAAGTTAAGGTCCTAGAAACAAATTAATTACAAAAAAAATAAAATAAAAATACACAGAAAATAAAATACAAATACAAATACGATTCCTCTATTTACACAGGACTTAGGTGATACTTAAAAACTATTCAAAATGGGGACTTAAAATCGATTAACACATTTCAATTGATAATTTATTAATTTGTTTTTATTTAATGGGCGATGCATACGAGTATGTATCCAGATCATTGATCAGGCTTTGAGCCATCGGATCCCTCTTTAGACACGCGACTGGTTGGGATTGTAGACGGGGACATTGTGGAAGCTAATGCCCGCATAGAGCGGAGCGGTGGCACTGGCCCCACCCCCGCTTCCGCCCCCTCCTCCCACGAATCCTGCAATGCCTCCAATGCCTCCAATGCCTCCGCTGGCCAGCATCGATTTGCCGCTGGTGTAGAGATGCTTTTTGGGCAGAGCGGATGCACCGCCTCCCATGGCATTGGCGCCAGCATGGCCCCCATTGCCGTTCGCCCCCGACTTGCTCTGGGCCATCAGAGAGGAGGTGGGTGTACCGCCGGCCACCAGACGGCTGCGATAGCTCTCGCAGGTCTTGCGGGACCACACCCACATGCCGGTGAGTGTGCCGCCCGCCAACTGAAAGAAGATCCTCACCAGCGCCGGCCAGGCGGTGAGGGGATCCGGCGAGGCGCAGTCCTCGAGCGTCGAACAGCTGGGAACGGGATCGCCGAAGCGCTCGCAGAGGGCGGCCACCACGCCCGCCGCCGTCGGGACGAAGAAGAGCAGCGAGAAGATGACGAACCGCTTCCGGATCTGGCCGAAGCGGTGGTGAGCCAGCGTGGGCTGGAGCTGCTGCTGCAGCGAGTGCAGGGAGCGGGAGGCGCGCAGCGTAAAGTACAGCCCCAGGAGGAGCAGCACCAGGGCGGGCAGCTCCACGAATCCGGGGGCCGAGCACATGCCCGTCAGCTCGCTGGGTCGGACACGCTCCAGGAGCAGGGCCGCGATCGGCGGCACCAGGGGCGGCACCCAGGCCAGCACATGGAAGAGGCCGGAACGCTTCTCCAGCGCCTCGCTGGACCACTTCTTGTGCGACGAGAGGTAGAAGCAGAGGGCGAAGATCAGCCACCAGCTGGCGGCGCACAGGCTCAGGTACGAGGTGGTGATGTACGAGGCCAGGCAGGGCGGCGTCAGCTGGCAGGCGGGACGCAGCCGCAGCCCCTGCGGCTCCTGAAGCTGGGCCAGACTCCGCGCCTGGTTGTGGAACACGATCCGCTCCAGGTAGCACACGCTGAACAGGTTGTAGCACAGACAGAGGAAGAGCACGGGGCGCTCCGGGTACCCGAACCGCGTCGGCTCCGCCCAGAAGGTGACCAGCGCGAACAGCGTGAGGACAAAGCACACGGCGGACAGGCCCAGGATCAGGCTCTCCGTTAGCTTCTTCTGCTGTGTGGTGTGGTAGGCGTCCCGCTGGCACTGGGGCAGGCACTCCTCCGGGTTCAGGTGGCTTCCGCTGAAGTTCTGCGGACAGATGATACCGGCCAGGCTGTTGCCGCCGCCACCGCCGCCGCCGCCACCTCCTCTACCGCCGTTCCCGCCTCCCAGTGGCCCACCCGTCTTCCAGGACATCCAAAAGCGGGACATGTGCTGCTGTTGCTGTTGCTGCTGCTGCTGCTGCTGTTGCGGATGCTGCTGTGGCTGCTGTTGCTGCTGCAACGGGGGCTCCTGTGCGGGGGCAGTCTCCGCTGCGGCCGCACTGGCCGTTGGCGCCGCATGGACACCCTCCTGGGGTATCTGCATGCACAGCTCGTGCTTCTCCGGTTGCGGCAGACTCTCGCAGCTGAGGAACGGGGGCCACAGCTGCATCAGCTCCGGACCGGCATTGGCGGCGCACTCCCCCTTCACCGTTTCGCAGAGGGACTTGCAGGCGGTCACGGGCCGTGGCACATCCGGCGTGCAGAGCGGAAACAGCGCCGAGCAGAGCAGAAAGCGCGCCCGCCTCGAGCAGCCCGACTCGATCAAAGGCAGCAGCTTGGCAATCTGCAAGGAAAGGCAACAAGAATGACATGCAACAATTATTATTGGTGGTTCATTGCATCCAGAAAAGGGTGGGGGGGTCGGTCTACAATATAGATCTAAGTGCTATTCTCAGCCCTGTCCAAAGTCCTACATTCAAGCATTTCGGTGTCGTTCAGGCAAAGAGGGGCATCTATTCGAGGAGCTCCTAGTCTTAAAGATCAGCAGATGGAAAAAATAATATGAACGGCATATATTTTTCAATATTTTCTTCAGGGAATATACATACATATGTTGATGGAACGTTATTTGTTTTAGAGTATATTGTACTTTAACTACGATGCGATGCTCCCAAGTGAAAGCCTTTCAGACCCTCGCGAGTACGAGAGTTCGTCTATGAGTATATGAGGGGAAATCACTAGCATTATACGATTTGTAATTTGCAATTTCAACTAATTTTAATACCAGACATTAGACGAGCTGCCCGGCAATTGTTGTGCTCAATTGTTGCAAATGGCCAGCATTTGTTCAATTATCTGGTGTTGTGGCTATTGTTAATGCTGCTTGATGGCGTCGTGTCGGCGGAACAACAAAGAGCAGGCGCCACAACAAAGTCCAACTGTTTGACTAAGTTTTTATGGCGTTTTTATTATTCGATAAAATTATAGACCTCGCGCCGAAACTACAAAAGCCAAGAAGCTCCAAAGTGTGAAGAGGAAAAGGGGAAATGTGGAATGGGTTATGGGATATGGGAAATGGGAATCAGATCCGATCTTTTGTTTAGAAGCAATTTGTTTTTGATTTGTTTTACTGGAGGCGTACTATTTAGTAATTTCCGTGTAGTTTCTGTTCTCCTTTTTTTCGATTTTGCTTATCGAACAACAAATTTCGATCTAATTACTTGGGCGGCAATCTTTTATGTGGCCATTCCATCGATATAAGCGATATAAGCGATATAATTAAATGTTGCTAATTGATAAAAGTCGTATACTTCGATATACACACATATGTATATATGTATGATAGATCTTGGCAAGTATCTATGTATCTATCCCTACACCACAAATTCTTTGTCATTTGGAAAATACTAGAAAATCGAACCAGTAGTCCGGGTTTTCCTCTGAAGTGGAAAAGGGTCTCATGCTTCTTGTTGTTTGTTGTTTCCATTCCTTTGATCATTACGATGTGTGTGAATGAATGTTTGGTGTGAAAACTTGCGTCAGATTTCACACATAAGAAAGAAAACGCTTCAAATGGCATCCCGGGTCCGACGTGGACGTGGACGTGGACGTGGACGCGAACGTCCATTCCATTACCATTTGCAGTTGTTGTCGATGGCAATTAATTGTCAATTACCGGCCATGCAATCTAATAACATCAAATGAAGCCAGATTCCATTCGACTTGATGCGAAATTAATCCATGGAAAGCCATGTCCGAGCAAAAACCAGCCACAAACCGAGTCAGACACATACCAAGCCCATTGTCCATCAAAAGAGCCCCGACCGGACGACGACAATGATGACGATGACGGACCAGACGCATCAACATTTATGAGTTTGTGGAATTTTAGACAAGTCCGGGGCAAAAAAAAAAAACGAGGGACAGGATAGCACAGGAACAGCAAGGTTTCGGGGGCCCAGAGACCCAAAGAGAGAGAAAAAAAGCAATAAAAAAACGACAAAAAAAAACTGCATCAAATTATCGAGAAACATTTTCTCAGGAAAGAGTTCCAAGGTTCCGGAAGGAGTGCAGGAGTACACTGAAATAAATTTCGATGGTAATTATATCGGAATATCATTGGTTGGGGGATTTGCCGAATCGCTTGTGGTGTCCGTTCGCTTATGGGCTGGATACAGGATCAATCAGACAGGGATCTATGTTCTTATCTTATGCAAGTTGTCAAGCTTTTCTCTCTGTGTAGGCATCATTCTGATATCGCGGCAGTGACTCCCAGAGCGGGACTTTGACATGGATTTGATGGGCTGTCTCTTGGACAGGCCAACTCGTTCTTGGCTCTGATATTGTGGGGGCTAACAGTAACCGAATTGTTATTGCTGCTTCCACTGCTGTTGGTTGTATAATTAAGCTACATTAGGCCCAGACGAAAGGCCGAAAGCGGCCCAGACGAGGAGCGGCCGAAAGAAGAGATAGTGGTGGAGGAGGGGAAAGCGGAGAGTATGGGGATGTGAAGATGGTGGGACGGGGGCAGATAGCAGAAGAACCGCCGGGCATCTCGAATGAAGCATTAGACACGCGATTTCCAATGCTGTGTTGCTTTTGTTTCTCTTCCCTTTGACTCTCCCTCTCTGCTCTACTCGCACTTCGATGAAAAATAGCTTCGGGCAATAATAATTTAATGATGCAGCAGCAACAACAAACCCAGCAAAAAGCACACAGCAAGTGAACCTCATCATCATCAGGCGCAGCAGCCAGCAAAGGCATTATCATCGACAACAACAACAACAACGAAAACAACAACGAAAACGCAAAGTCCAAAAAGAAGAGAGAAAAATGCATGGGCTTTGGCAGTTGCCTCTCGAATTTGAAATACCCTTTTGCAAGCGCTTGATCTGCTTACTTGGGAAACAATGCGACCCCGCCAAGGGGTATACAAAACTGAAGGGCAATCGGCTAGCGGAGGGCAAGGTGTACTAATATAGGGTGAGGTATACCCCAGCCGATGAGCTCTGCCTCACCTTCTATCAATACAGTGCAGGTGAACTGAGAGAGAGATAGAGAGCGCGAGAGAGCGACAAGCTAGAAGAGAGAGCGTGAGCAGAGGCTTGAAGAGTGTCTAAAATGTATTATTAATGCAAAAGAGCAATGCTTGGTCATCATCATCATCATCATCTCACCATACACTCCTCTCCACCAGTCACACCCCCAAGCCGATCCACCCCCTGCCCCTCTACCCCTTCCAGCCTGCGCAGCGAATGCAATCTGCAACGCTTTGAGCATTTATGTTGTCGTGCTCCTTCCACTCGCAGCGCCATAGCCATGCCTCCGCTGCTGCGCTGCTGCGCTGCTGTTATTTTTTCGGCCACGCAAAAGCCCAAAGAAGAAGTTGGCAATTCGCCGCGGCTCGCCGCACCGCAGTTTATCCGTCTGTCCGTCCATCCGTCCACCCGACACCAAGCGACAAATTCGTTTTGGTCTCCAGCAAACGAAATTATTGTTATTACAGACAGTAACAAAGACGGCAATTTGAAAGGGTTTGAGCCTCAGTGGGGGTTCAAGGAACGAGTACATACGTATGTATGTATGTACATATGTAATATGTATTGTATTCATGCGATGTTTATAGAAGCGAATGGATATACAATATCAAATACAGAACAAATCTCTATAAAATATGTTCTTATGCTCTGTTTTGCTGCTGTTTTAAGAGAGTTTTCAAGGGAAAATAATCTTATTGAACAAATTAAACAATTTTGTATAAGAATGAGTTTAAAGGCGTAATTTCATCAAGAAAAGTCCATCACAAATGTGGATATCGTGGCATGGGTTCTCTATCGAATGGATCCTTTCGCCTAGGAGAATGTGCGTCCGCTAGTGGAAAGTAATACTCCTACTCGAACGAGTAGTCTCAGTTCTTTGTGTGTACACATATATGTGTTTCAAACAATGATTTCTGACTTTGATGAGGATTTTGAACAATCATTAAATGATCGTACGTTTTGTGTCATCGGGCGGCTCGGCTTGAACAGCAAACAGCAAAGTTCTGCTTAATTTACTTAAAAAACAACACAAAAACAAAAATAATAATGAACCGTTTCTGCTCCGCTCCACCGATCGCCTGGAGCTCTTTTCGGGTTTCGTTTTGTGGCTGTAGAGACGCGGAGACTGGCGGCAATTTCTTTAAAGCTTTTTTTTTTTTCTTTCTTGTCTTTCGGTTTGCAGCAGCGTGTTTCACACTTTTTGTCGGATGAAGACCAAAAGCATTTAATTTTGTTCAATTTGAGCGGGACCTGGCCTGGGTCTGGTGCTCTGCGGTGCCCCTCCTCGTGTTCACCCGCCCGTGTTCACAATTCAATTACAAGACCAACAACAATGCGAGAGTTGACACCTCCGAAAAAAAACCGAACGAACGAAAAACGTGAACTTAATGATTTTTCAATTTTGATTAATGATTTCGAAGCGAATGCAATGGCAACGAAACGAAACGAGAGGGAGGAACGGTGGTCGAGTGCGGAGGGGACGGCGGACAGACTTTGTCGCGCGGCACTTTGACTTTGAATATTTTTGAAAGGAATCGGATCGAATGGAAGGGAATGGAATGGAATGGAATGGAATGGAAATGGAGAACGAACCCCTAAACAGCTGCCGCCGCACTCGGAAACTATCCAGCGGCGGCTGCGATATCTTTGACTTTCATTAGTGCCACACAACCTTGTGGCACCTCCTCCTTCTCCCCAACCACCACCACCGCGGACTGAAACCAGATGGAAACGCCACTCAACTCAATTCTCGACTCTAGCTCTGGCTGTGGCTCTGGCCCAAGAGATCCAACAGATCCTCCGCTGCTGCTGCATGGTACTGGCCCATGGACACTTAATGCGTTCAGACATCTGCATAATCTAGGTAATGGATTAATTTATAATTTTCTACGCTTGCAGAGCCCAGTCCCAGTCCCAGGCCCAGTCCCAGACCGGATCGTGGAACGGACTGTGTGCCCACGAATATGGCATACAAATTATGGGCTCGCCCCAATGGGTCTTCAAATGGGAATCGAAGTATCGATGAATGCACTTTGTTATTGTTATGCGGTCATTCGGAGTGGAATATTTGGTTCTTAAACAGGAATTACTCAATGTGTCAATGGTATGTTCGATAATTAAGCAATTGAGAACTGAATTACACGAGTGGAAGGGCCTGCCAATCGGCCAGCGATAGTTCTATCGACAGGTTTTGGTATCGAAACGCAGAGAGGATCTCTCCGACCTCTTCTTTCATCCCGGATAGGAGGCCTTTCATCTCTCAGCGCCCGCCACTTCACGCCACGCCGTGACAGAGGCTCCACTCGGCCATGTTATCCTGTATCTCTGCGAGCCATCTATGCGGCACGCTTCATTCGGATTCGGATGTGGCTGGGGATTGTGGCTAATGCTAAGGCGGCCCCCAAAGCAATTTGCCGGCTGTCAGAGTGAAAAGTGTTGCAAAATGCTGACTGGAAATACCGCTGCGCCGCGTCGCACATAACAGGCGAAGCCATATATACGCCGGATGGACGGATAGATGCCCCTGTCCGGCTAGGCCCGGTCCGGCCACACCACTTGGCGAAGCTCAAAGTCGAGTTTTGGTCAGCAGTCAGCAGTCAGCAGTCTGGCAGCAGCGGAGCAGCTCTCCGCGAGCCGGCAACGATTCATCTTTTTCCAGCCGTTGCGTCTCGCTTGCGATTCCCCACCCTGCGAGAGCGAGAGTCGCATGATTTTTGTAGTCGGCTTAAAGCTATATCCGATCGGAATCCAGACAGAGAGAGAGATGGAGTGGTAAACTGTTTTATCTGGGTTTGGGGGGGGGGGGGGGGGCTCTTGTTGTTAGGGTATGCCCTCGTCGGTCATCCTCCGACGAGGCATGTGTGTGGGTTTGTTTATTCGGCTTTCGTGCATTGTGGTACTTTATTTGATTTGCGCTTTATTTGATTTAGTTGCCGTTTGGCGCTGACGCTCCGACTCCGGCTGATTCGCATTGACAGCTGTGCACGAATGCCCGAATGCTCGAATGCTGTTTCGGACGATTTCGGAGGGAAGATCGAGTGGGGCAGAGATCCATTGGGGCTGGGCTGTCGTCGTCGTCGTCGTCGTCGTCATCGCCGTTTTCGTTGTCGGCTCAACATCAAAGTCAATTGATTTAATTTTCGCTACGAGAGAGCGCTTGCAATTAGCGAGCGGACCAAAAAATTGTATTTCTATATTTCTTGGGGTGGATTTTACTCGTATATTTTCTTATTTGCTGAGATTTTTGTCTCAATCGCAGGCAGATCGCGATCGCTGACTTGATTCTGGCAATAATTTGCATAATTAAGATGCCCTGGCTTGCCCCTCACTCCTTTCCGCTTGGGATGATAGATCGTCATGACATCATAGATGCAAAAGCTAGCATTCTGCCTTCCTTATTAGAGCCCTATAGCTCTGATAGGCCAGAGATGTAGATACAGCTATTCCAGAAAGCGAAACAGAAAGAGCCACAGATCGAGATCAAGATTGAGCTGGAGATCAATTCAAATGGTAGATATCGCCGACTGCATTTTTGCAGTGCCACGGATCGCTGACAGAACTGTCAACTCGCCAGCGCTGGCAATGCCGACGACATACGACTGTCGTCTCACAATTAATTGACATTTTGACTGGCGACGATTGTCATTCAAAGGCAAACGAGGAGCAGAAAAGCCCCAGTCGCAAGAGCAAGAGGCACACACACACATCCAACGCTCCAGCCGCAGCCCCAGCCTCAGCCCCAGCCCCAGCCCCAGCCCCAGCCCGATCCAAGCGGAATGCACCAAAGCACCAGGCAGATGGATGCCGCCGCGCACAACATCAAGAGCTAGGAATCGATTCTCTGGCATTCTCTGGCTGTGTACACAGTGCGGGTCACAGCAAAAGAAACGATCTGAAATGGGAAAAGATTCTTCAGATCATCTCAAGATGATTTAATTTAATAAAACTATACTTTTTAGTTCCATGATTTATGCATATTTCTGCATATAATTTGAGCTGTGACCAGTGTCAGTTGATCCTCAGTTTCTATGCGATCTATTAGATCAGTCTATTCTATGGATTCGGTGGACTAGTTGCCATCGAGTGACTGCTTCTAAATCCTTGTCCCCAGGTGTTCGCGGCTCCCGGGGCTCTCACTCTCTCAAGTTAGATAATCTCTGACAGAAATCTTCGGTGCATTCAGGGACGTTCAAGGGACGAAGAACTTTACGTCGGCATAAAACTGAAGCTGAGAACTGAGCACTGAGCACTGAGCACTGGCCGGCCGAGTACATTGCCGGTTCAATTGGTCTTTTGGCTTAGAGTATCGTTTCGGGCTTAGTGGCGGCTGGGTCTGGCACTGGCACTGGCACTGGCACTGGCACGCTACAGTTACCCATACAATTGGGACATGTTTTGGGACTGGTTTGCCGCGGCCAGGCCAGACCGGGCCAGGCCATGCCATGCCATGCCATTGTATGAATGCATGGTGCGGTGCCCCCGTGGACAGGCGGACCGACACGGGAGTCCACGGAGTAATATATGCGCTGCCGTCTCCATTGCTGACATTTTGTCAGGCGGGATTACCAAAATGAGGCTGCCGTTTCGAGTTCTACACGCAACTTACAACACAAATTATGCCACTGGATGGATCAACTTTATCCCACTGTCATGTAAAGCAACGATGGGGCAATGGAGCAGCATTGGGGCATTGCGATTGGGGATTCGTATACGGTTTGGGGGAGCCGTAAGGAGTGAGAGCAATTCACGCGAGCGCAGGCGCGCAGTTCAATTAACTTAATTGCCATGTAATTACGCGCTGCAGCAACAACTGAAACTGCAACTGCAGCAGGCAGCAAGTTCAACGTCATCTTGCAACATCCTGCCTCCTGCTAAAGGGAAGGCTTGACTTGTAGATCGAAGCCACAAATACCCTCGGATCTCAGACCTTTGAATCCTAAGGAAGTTGAAAGCCACTGACCATAACATCTGTAGAATACACTCGAAATACTCCATCTAATCCATTATGAGCGTTACATCTTTCATCGTAACTTTCGTTAGGATCCCGTCTTTCAATTGCAAACTAATTTCAGTCGAAAACTCTATGAAAAGCGAGGGTACCATCGAAAGCAAAGGTCTGCTCAAATTTGTTATAGTCGCCGCAGAAAGGGTACCACAAAAAACAAAAGACTTAAGACACAAGCCTGTGGCTGAGGCTGTGGCTGCAGAGGCCGTCGTTTTTTTTTTTTTTTAGTTTCTTTTATATTTTTCGAATTTTTTCCGAGTCTGAGGCTGGGACTTCGTTCGACATTCCTCTGCCTGTGCCTGCTGATTCTTCTGCCTGCTTCTTTAACTGTTGCTGTTCTTCCCATGGGCTGCTGGACAACACGATACCCCTTTCGCCGATCATTTTGTTTGCGGTTCATCAAGGCCCACTATCTTCATGGCCCCCGCCCACACGCACTTGCCGATGGTTGCCGAGTGATTCTGCAAAACGCGACGGTGAAAAACGTATCGTGTAGCAGCAGGTATGCCGCTCTCTTTTGCCCTTGCCTCTTGCTCTTTGCTTGTCGTTCACTCTCTCTCTCTCACTCTCTCTGGACTGGCATTTGAAAAACGTTGCCGCATTTTTTGCGTGGTTTGTATTTTGCACATGACGAAGAAGAAGCAGGAGAGAAGGCGGATGAGGAGAAGAAGGCAGTGGAAGTCCCAGGAAAAGGAATAGAAGGGCCCCGGCAGGGCAGGGCAGGCAGCGGAATGATCACAGGGAGCGCTGCGCTGCAGCAGAGATCCCGCAGAGCAGAGCAGAGCCTCCTCCGACGACGATGACGACGACGATGACGACGACGACGACGACGATGACGACGACGACGACCACGACAGTGGAATGAACTAATTGTTGTTGCTACGGAATCGCGCTTTGAGGATTTCGCAATGTGTGTTGACTTTTGGTTCTGTTTTTGTTCCCCTTGCCATCTTTTTTGTTTGTTTCTTTTTTTCTTGGACGTCAAATTGTTATCGTCAGCATTGCAGCTCAGCTCCTTTTGACCCCATCATTATAGAGCGAGAGCGAGAGGGAGAGGGAGAGGGAGAGGAGAGATGGATTCCAGTGAAACGACAAAAATATATATCCGAAAAATAACAAGCGACATTTTGTTGGAGTTATGTTCAGCGCATTCCCATCACCCATCACACATCCGTCTCCGACCCGTCCCGTCCCGTCCCGTTCCACTGTGTCTCGCATTATCTCCTGCTCCTCCACTCTCTCGTCTCTGCCAATCGTTTGTGGCTGCCGCAGCGACAGCATCTATCCTCTTGGGGATAGATTGGATCTGGCTAGATTCCGATAACATATAAATAATGATCTCAGGATTCTGCAAAACCCAATTCAATTCGCTATGAATTTTGGGTATCAGAATATAACCAAGAAGAACCTCTCCTCTCCTCTCCTCGCCTCTCCTCTCCTCTCCTAACAATATGCCACGACTTACGCATGTAATCTCTCTCTCTCTCTCTCTCTCTCTCTCTCTCTCGACTTTGGTTTAATGGGGACTCTGACGTTCTTGTGCTTTTTGTGACATTATCATTGTTAAGTCTTTTCAACTCCCGCCCTGATGGATTTCTCATTGTTGTTGTTTTGGGCTTTGCCATAATTACAATGCAAACATTCTCCCTCTATCTCTCTCTCTCTCTCTCTCTCTCTCTTTGTCTGCGTACGTAAACGAGGTAGCAGCCCAACAACAACTTCAACGTGTCTCTGTCGCTTGTCGTTGTTTTTTTTTCCACCGGCGTCAATCTTTGATAAGAGCTTTTGGGTTACTTTTCTTATCAGAAATGCCGTTGCGGATTAACTTTGGATGATAATGTGTGTGTGTGTGTCTGTGAGTGTGTATTTCTTTACGGCGGAGAATATCACAACAAATTTTATGATTTCTTTTACTGATAGCAAAACCCCGATGCAAACACATTAGGTATTTTTTTTATTTATCGGGAATTGAACGGAAGAGAAACCAGTACCAGAAAACGCTACAATCAGTCCTTTCGACCATCTGAATACCCCTAAAATATGTATTTAACGGAATACAGAATAATGGAATTCATCTAGTTCCCTTATACATAGAACATATCTTCAAAAACTTGCACCACTACAAAAAAAAACCCATAATGTAATTAAAAGAGAAAACTTTTTTTTTTAATACCCAAAACCTAAAACATTTTAGTAATAATAGCATATAATTTCTATCTATTTTTTGTGAAACAAAAACTTTTCCGAATATTTTTGGTATTTTTCATACCATATTTTCTTTTATTATGATCTTCCATAAGAAAGTTATTTCGGAAATTGTGGAAGACCTGCGTCTAAAATAAGATTATGTTGAAAACAAAAGAAAAATTGGAAAAATCCACCTTTAATCGCTAACTGAAGATCGAAACACACCCTATATACCCTGTACTAAGATACCGAGTAAAAATACCTATGCAATATTATTTCCCTTTATTTTGTTTCTTGTCTTTTCGCGGCAATTTCTTTAATCAAATGCTGATAGATATACATAGATAGTGAGATATAGGATTGATATGCGAGGTTAAGTCATGCATTCTGTACGACCGTAAGGGACTTTGCCGAGCGATAAGCCCCAAAGGCAATTGCCATAAAAACGAAAACGATAAAAAACCTTAGTTATACCACATACCTTTGGATCCCGAAGCCCCAAAAGTTTTCTTATGCTTTCGTTAATGTTTATCATATATTGTATGTATGTACGTGGCCCCCTCTCTATCGATGTCTTTGTAGTCTCTCTCTCTCTCTCTCTCTCTCTCTTTCACCGGAGAACTGGTTGCCGAAGCAATCTTAATGGGTTCTGATTTTCAAAATCAAACAATTTTATTGTCGCCATCGTCGGTCGGTCCTCGTTGCTGTGGCTGCTTTATGGCTGCCATGTATGTACGTGTGTATGTATGTATGCATGCGGACCGCGGCCTTGTCTTCTGATGTTTTTTTTTTTTTGGTTTTGGTTTTGGTTTGGGTGCAGTGGGGTCTGTGGTGTGGGGTCTGGGGTGTGGGGTGTGGGAAGCCGGAGCCCCACAGGTGAGAGCCGGAGCTTGTGGCCGGGGCTTTCTGTCTAATGCCTTGCTCAAATATTTACAATTACTTTACATAAAATGCCAAACCGTTTTGTCATCTGCCGAAGCTACGACGAGTACGAGTCGTGCGAGTAAAACACTTCTCTTTTTGAAGCAAAGGGTATACCAACTAGTCGGACAGTTTGTCACATGCTCACATGCTCAAATACAACATTTCCCATTTGCTAATGGTTAGGGATTCCAAAAAACAAAGAATATATTCCTAAATAATGATAATTTTTCCTACCCATCAGATCTTCCCTTTATAAGCGCATATTCCCTACTATTTTCACAACAATTTCTATCTCTCTGTCCGGCGGTTTGTCTGTTGTTGATGGGTGGAGCGGAGCAGTCAGCCAGTCATCTGTCATGTTTAAGGGCAGACATCTTCAAAGCCCTGACGTTATGTCGACTTGAGGGGACCACGAACATTTTCTTTATCTGGACAGGAGGGTCGGCGGTTGGAGATAGTAAACATCGTTGACAAACCCAAAAGCCCCAATGGCAGGGGAATAGGGAGCCCATTGCCACGTGAATGGAGGAGCTTTGGGGGACAGCAAAAACAAAAGCAAAAGCAAAAAACCAACAGGCAGAGGAGGGTAGGTGTTTTTTTTTTGGTGTTTGAAATGTCCAAGCGCACCGAGAGAGTCAAATGCATTTCTCTTCAGTTTTATCATTTGTCTTGTCTGTGTGTTGCCTATTTATTTGTTTGCTTGTCTGTCTGTCTGTCTGTCTCTCTATCTGTACATATATGTATCTATCTATCTGTGTGTCTGTTTGTCCGTCTGTCTGTTTGTCGAGTGGGGGCGCGTTGCGATCAAGTGCCGACAAAGTGCTCGTCAAGCGACAATTACAAGCAAATTAATTGAAAGTGCGCTCCCCACTAAGGGGAATGATGATGATGATGATGTCCGTTCCACACTGTAGATAACACCATCCATCAACGGAGCTCCCTCAAAAGCAACAAAAACGTTTATTTAATTGGAAACTTTATAAAGAGAATGAGCATATGTACGAGTATATCTGGGCGATGGATAGGCTTTGCATGGTATAGATGATGAGAGATACAAAATAGTTTTAATACTGCAAAGCTGGCAGAAAAACATTTTTGGGAAGCACACTGTGCAGGTGTTCGACCATCTAGACTATGTGTTTTTTTCTTTGAAAGTTATCGGAAGTTTATGCCTGAGTAATTGGTCCAATAATTGTTAGATTTAAAGGTCTTTCCAATCGATAATCATACATACAAATATGTATCTTTCATTAGAAATGTGCCGATATTTAATGAAGTTCATAGAAACAAAAATTCATTCTTCTCGTTTCTGGCTCAATTCTTGGGTGTCTCTCCCGTTCTTCTGATCTTTTCCATGGCGTATGGTATACGGCATATGGTAAATGGTCATACGAATATAGTATCCTCGGATGACGATGACGATGCCGATGCTCTTCTGATGCCTTCGTTATGTAAACCCATCTCCGAATTTGATTGTTGTTTCTGGCGCTGCTGTTGCTGCTGCTATTGTTTTTGTTTTTTATTGCCGCTTGATGTTGCTGCCTCTTTTGATTTTCTTTTGTATAGTTTTTCTGCCTTTGATCTGTTTTACGTGCTTCCGATTCAATTTGTTCGATGTTTGGTGTGTAGGTGGGGGCAGTGGATGGACTGAGGGGTAGGGGTTGATTCAGAAGGCGCTGCTTTCGTTTTTATTGCCACTTGAAGCGTGTACGGGGGATTTCATTGCCTCTTTCTCCTCTAAACAACGAGTAAATCGAGGAAAAACGGGGAAAACGGACAATGCATTTTTAGATCGAACGATGCGATGGCTAGCATGGGAAGCGATGGGAAGGGGGAGGGAGAGTGGGAGTGGCACAGCAGACGCCCCAAAAAAAAAAAAAATTCAAAGAGAGACAAACAAAAAAAGATAGGCAGAGGAAAGGTTGCAACTAGATAGAAAGAAAGAGCGGAGTTTCGGTATAGAGTCGAGACTTGGTATACCCTGGGGCATTCAGAAGGGACCCAAGCATGGCGTCTGCTTGAGCATGATGATGGGTGGCATGGCCGCACCTTCCATAGTTCTAGCATACCCGTTGGGAGGGTATATGGAAACATATAGATTAGGTGACTGCGATGGGGAGAGAGCGCTGTGCAGCCGAGAGATAAAAAGTCAAATGCAGTCTCTCCGCTTATCTGTCGAATGGTCTCGGTCTCGGTCTCGGTCCCGGTCCCCTACCCCCTCCCCAAGCATCACTTCTTTGCTTCACTTAGGCACGGCACGGCACGGAACAGCATCATCGTCATCGACATTTGCCTGCTCTCCCAAATGCAGGCATGGACATGAAATGCAAGCTATGCTCAAAAGAGCGAGCCGAAAGGTGTTAATGGACTCACACACACACACACACACACACACAAGCGCCGAGCGCAGATGCACACGCACACGAACACGACAGCCACAGCCTCTCTTCGACATCTAGCCCCCCTCCCTCTCTCAGTGTCTCTCTAAGCTGGCCTCGAGTTTTTACACATTTCTCTTTCGCTCTTCAGTGCGCGGCGGCAGCCTCTTTCTTCTCCACCGTTTCTTTCATTCTTCCATTCTTTCTTTCTTTCTTTGTCGCCGCACAATCGCAGAGGTCGCCCATGTGATTTCCACTAAATGGTTCTCTCTCTCTCTCTCTCTCTCTCTCTCTCCTTCCAGCTACTCAGCGATTTTCATGGACCATTTTCATGGTAAATTATGGACGAAGACGACCTGAACTGTATAAGCTCTTCTGATCTGATCGCATTTTATAGGGTATCAACGGCGATGCTCGTATTCGGACAATGAATGGCTCTCATTCGTATTAGATCAATAGATCAGTTCATCTCACATTATTGAACAATAGTTTTTTTTTTACAAAATAGCACCCAAGTGGGGTAAATTTTTTTGTTTTTCTGGCTACAGGGTATCAGGCAAAGAGTTTCACCACACAAACACTCCGTCTGTTTTTCTCTCTAGTTCTCTCTTTTGTCATTTTATATAGAACATGCAAAGACGGCAGCCCTGATAGCTGCATCTGGCTCATTCACTCGTTCTCTGTCCCTCTTCTATTGGTGTCCCTCTCTCTCTTTTAATTGAAAAGCAATTAAATGTCGCTTCTTTGACTTTTTTCTGAGTGATAACTGTGCCTGTGCCGCCCCTGGTCCCTGCATGAGTATGCGTGTGTCAGTGTGTTGTTTCCACTTTTATCTAGATACCGAGCCCCGTAGTAGGAATCGGAATCGCAGTCGGAGTGAGAGTGAGAGTCGAGGCCATGCCTCCTTTTGTATTTTTCCCCAGAGCGTTGCTAATGGAAATGAAACCCCCGAAAAACAAAATACAATCAGAGCAGCGGGAGGGCGTACACAATAATACCATACCCACAGGAGTAGGGGGCAGGAGGCAGTGGCAGGGCAGCGTTCTCCTCAGACCGATAGCATATAAAAAAACAAAAAAAAAAAAAAACAGATCTATTGTAGATCTGTGTAAAAAAAAATTCAGAACTAAATATTAACAGATTGGAATACTCTTGGTATTCAGAATACATTTCCATGGTCTCTCATACTCATATCTATTGTGACCCTGAATATATTCTTCAATACTACTGATAGGAAATACGAATACAACAACTTGTTCCCAGTTGGTGTAGAAATTTTGATTACAAACTGGAATAGAATAGACCCAAAGACCATCCATAGACCCTGAATCGATACTTCTATAAGCACTTGGTCAAGATTGACATACAAAATGTATTTCATTTCAAGTAAAGAAAGTGTGGTACTGATTTCAGTACCAAAGTCTCTGCCAGTTACTTGTTTTATATTTTTGAAAATTTACGAGTATTATTTACTTAATTTTTTTGGATTTTGTAGCTTGTGCTTATCTGAGACATCACCGGAGCGAATATGAAACAAGTAAAAAACAAACTCAGAAAAAGTCTTGTGGGCAGGGGGCAGGTGTGCTGGTGGGGTCTTCGGGGAGAGTCGCACTTTGATGAGCTGCCGCCACAGCTCTAACCCCAACCCGCTCTGCCATTCACAATTTCGTACATTTCGCAAGAGCTTGTGACTTTTCAACCGTTTGTCCGTCTGTGTGTTCATTTGTTTTTGTTTTTGTTTTTGTTATGTCTCCACTCGTGGATACCCTCGCAAAGAGTAATATGATTTTAAGATCGGACTAGCACGGATCAGTATTTCGTACGGCTGGCAAAGGAACCTTTGAGGACGTCCTTGCCACGCCGCCAGCCACAAACTCAACCAAAAGGGTACCAAGGAGAATGACCAAGAATGCAAAAACAAAATGCATGTCGTGTTAAATAATTAGCTTCGATACGCATGGCATGACTATAGGATACAGCATAAAGGACACAGCAGAATGGGGGTACTCAGTGAGGGTATGTAAGGCTTCGGGTAACTAAAATTCGCCTTCTTTCTGGTTTGGTTGGGGGCTTGGGCTTTCGCACGTAAGCGGACAGAATTATTTTTATGGGCCACACAAAAGCCGGGGCCAGAGCTAGAGCCAGAGCCACAGCCATAGCCAGAGCCAGAGCTTATCAACGGCGTGGGATCGAGAGTCTGGGAGGGGGGATGGGGGATGGATGGGACGTGCCTGCGTTTCATGCATACCTGTAGCTCAGCCTCCAGCTGATTGGTGTGACCAGCCAGATTGGGCAGTGCGGTCATATTGTAGCCGAGGCCTTGGCAGGCCGACACCGCTATTCGCTGACATTGTAATCCACTCGAGTGGTGGTGGTGGTGGCCCGCCACTTGGCCGTGTCCATCGAGGCTGGAGCTTCCACCGATTCCTAGCCAGATGCTCTGCAGGATCAGGCCCAGTGCCGTTGCACGAGCCAACATTTGTTCTTGGTTATCGTGGTGCGGGGGAAGGGTTAGGAATATCGTATGGGGGCTGTCACCCGGACAGAAGAGGATTTCAGGATCTCAGGGTCTCGGTTAAACGGGCTTCATGGCAACGATTTGGCAATGTTTACACACTCGCGAGGGATCACGTGAAAAAAATACAACTAATATTCCACCAAGTACTAATATACTACAAATATGGATTCCAAGCTCCTTCAGACCTGTTCCGAGTTTGTTCTTTATACGCGGGCAGAGACACTATCCCGAACGATACCGGCATGTAGGGATTCTGGATATTTTTGTGGGAAATATCAAAGAAAATTCGGCACTATCTCTGGTGTTTCCATTTTCCAGCTTTCCGATTCCCCAGATTGAGGCGGCTATTGATATTGTATGTATATACATATAGTATGTTTTCAGTAGTTTGATTTCAATTTGAATATTTTTGTGGGGAAAATTTACGAAACTGCTTTTCGGAGTTCATTCGACACTAGTTTTCTGTTGTTTCCCTGTCCGCGGCCCGTTCATTCATGCTCGCATTTGGGGGCGGCAAGTCCGTTTCTTTCAAATACGCCCGTCTTGAAATGTTGCTCAGCAACAAAAGTGTGCTGCTGAGAAAAAAGAGGTATGGTCAACGGGCAAAACGGCAAGAAAAACACAGCGCATGCAATGTTCAGCTCACCCTTATCTTCAACATGCTGTGAATGTTGACGAGGCTTGTAAGTCTTCATGGCATATTGGAATCCAAAATGGGGTGAGGTTCGTGTTGCAGTCCGTTTATGTTTCTCGGTTTTCCCTCGCACTCCATACCTTTCCATAGCCCAGAGACTCGAGTGGTGGCTCGAGCTCGCCTATGGCCATATAACACTAAGCTTTGCTAACAGATTAACTGCAAAGACAGCCTTATGGGAAGGGCATGCAGTGGGAAGAAGAGATAAATGTACAAATATGCTCGAGCCTCCCTCCAGTTGAGCTGAGCGCATCGATTGTTACAGTTTTTAGATCGAATTTTGCTGTCTGGCTGGGCGAATGTGTTGGAATTGGTGCTGGGCGATGTGTCTGGAGACCGCTATGAACACTAATTTTGCGTTTTGTCTCTCATGATATCTCTCTCTTCGCAGAAAGAACAGAAAATTCTAGTGTCATAGCACCATTAGCCAGTTCGACCAAAACCAAATGTTGCAGAAAGTCCGACTCATGTTCTTAAGCGCAAGCACGAAGACGATTTTTGTGGTTCGCCTGGCTCGACCGCGCTGCGTTCAAACATGTTTGGTTGGTGGTTGGTTGCTGTCACCATTTACACATTTTTTTTAAAAGTTCTGGTTTTTCATTTGAAGAAAATTTTGAGAATGCTTTTGGCTTAAAAGGGGCTCTGTGTGGGGGCTTCATTGGAGGGCTTTGAAACGATTGTATAGTCGAATCGAAGGTACGATCTAATGTTGCAAAGTATGTTGCTGGCAACATGGCAACTGATCAAACGCGTCGAACATGATCGATATATTGCTAAACCAGTTTTTAGTCGCTTCGATGGAGCTGTTTTTTATAAAATTTAAATTATAACGTATAATATTATTTTAAAAATAGAATAATAATATTTAAAAAAAAACTTGAAATGGCATATACAAAAATTCAATGATTTACATTTGGCCATTTCTCAGACGTCGAACGGGAAAGACGTACACATTGCAAGTGATAAATAGGTCAAAATAATACGGTTTTTTAAAGTTAATTTTCTATTATAAAGTACCTCTTGATTAGCCCTATAATTGATGCTAAAGTCGATTATGGGCAAAAACTTGTTTTCGACATTGTTGCGATCAACTGAACTTTTGCTTATTTTAAAAAGTTATCAGATCAAAGTTAATGAAACTACATGTCAGCTGGTTAAATTAGCTATGATTTAATACATTTTGAAAATAAAATCGGTACAATAGTATATGGAAATGTGTTTGTATTGACTTTTAATTTGTTGGCCTCGGTGGACTAAAACTCACAAAATACGCGTAGGAACCTTAAAGGTTATCCCTCCCACTCCATATATGTATATGTACATGTGTATGTAGATATCTATATATATGTAAGTAATTCCTAAGCGACTGTCTAATTATTAGCTATTGGCGTATCATCAAGATGACCATAAGCATGATCCCATTCGGTAGACAGGTGTTGAATGCAAACAATCGCATCCGTTTGTTTATTTCAATTTCGACTGGGGGGTCTGGACCGTTTTTGGGTCTGCAGCATGTTTCAATTATCAATTATCCAGACATTTGGAACACGATCCAGACCACTGTTCTTTCGTCGCGACAATATGTCTGGGGGCGCGTCATATCATAAACACCATGGATCGTTTAAGCATTGTGTCTGCTTAAATCGCCCGATCAAATTTCCCCATTTTAATTACTAATTTTGATGGAGTAAAATTACTATGGCTTTTTGGGTTAAAGTCACACATCTACCATTGTACATTTTCCATTTTCCTATTAATTGACAATGTCTGTGTATATATAAAACCTATGGGTACCTATAGAACCTACATATCTGTGTTGATTCACCCGGCCGTATGTCAGATAGGATGTCGGATCAGTTCAAGAAATTGTTTGAGGATCAGGAGTGGTTTCCCTTCAAGACGGAGCAAGGTCCATTAATATAAGGCTAATCGCGAAATGGGAGAACAAGAAAGATAAGGGGCTTTGAGGATGTTGTGGAAAAGAAAGCATTCCGATTCTCTACAAACGGGAACACTTGAAGGATACACCGATGATTAACGTTCTACGACTAATACTTGGCAATACTGCATCTGCTCATGGTCTCATGCCTCACCTTTTTTGAATACACCCTGTTCTCTGTACGTGTATGGTGGGGAAATTCGATCGGCAACAACGGCAGCGACCAGGCAACCGCAACAGCCGGGGGCAGGGTGGTGCGACTGCAGGGGGAGCTGGGGTAAATGCAATTGAACACGGCGACCACCACACGTTGTGGCTGCAGTTGCAGTTGCAGCGACTTTGACTTGGACGGGCGGCAAATGTCGGCAATCTTTGATGTGTGCTTTGATTTCCGGCAGCGAGATAAGATTTTTGTTCTGCCTTCTCCGCCTCCTCCCCCTCCTCCAGCTCCAAGTTTTGCTGCAACTCCAGCTCCTGCTCCTCCTCATTCTTTTTCTCGCATCATTTTTGTTGCTTCTGCTCCTTGCCTTTGGCTCTCATTCTCCTCCCTTTCCTGACGATCTTTTTTTTTTTGCAGACAAAATTGTAAAATCAACAACGAATTGCAGTGAGCTATGGAAGGTAGATGTTAGATGACCCACATGTTTCCCCTCCCCATCTCACTCTCTCCCTGTCTCTTTGACACTGATCCTTTTCCAGTTTCCTAGTTCCAAAATTACGCTCAATTGGAAATAAATCGGTGTGCACTTCCGTACGGCTCTTCCACTTCTCTCTCTCCCTCTCCCTCTTCCTCTTTCTGTTTCTGTTTCCCAATTGTCACAGAAGCTAATCCTCCATGTAAGCAGTGCACAAGAAGAAAGAGCAAGAGAGAGAGAGAGAGAGAGAATTTGTGTTTGTTTTGGAAGTGCGCACGTAAAAATATCTTCAAAGAGAATCGATTTGACTGGAAGTAATCTGGAAAGAAGTGGCTGGCCATATAATAGCTAATGGTAAGCACCCATACCATACCCATAGCCTACCCCAGCCCTGGAGCAGCGGATCATCTTTTGTTTACACTCTCTATTCTGTTTTCACATTCTTCTTTCGGGGGCTCAAGAGTGTCTCTCTTAAGTGTCTCGCACCGTTTGAGGATCGATCGTCGGGGATCGCTTTGGATTAAACCAATTGTGGTAATGGGGGATCGTTGTTCTCTACTGTTTGCACAGGGTATTATGATTTTGACCGGATGTTCGGAATACTTAACTGAGCTTATGCTAAATGTGGATCATTTATTATATGTACATATGTATGTATTTATTCCCAATGCCACATTAAATACCAATTATTTTGTACCCTATTCGTATAGACTCAGCACTTTTAGTAGCTTTTGTTACCTATAAAGAGAGTTGAGTTTGTTAAATGAAATTAGTACCAGAAACAGTACAACAATTGCCTATCGTCACTCATCTTCAATCGCAATTCCTAGAGAGGATCGAGAATCCTCGCTGTGTCTATAGGCCCAGGTTTCAAGTTGAGCCTTTCTTTATTTATTTTTCTCTTTTCCTTAAAGCATTGATGTCTTAAGTCAATTGTTTTCCGATGAATCGTGGGAGTAACTATAATGAATCTGAATTGTCCCAAAGTCCTGTTCGAATTCAGTGATATACAGTTGTGTGGACAGTTCCCATAGCATCTGTCAATCCCCATCCCATTCCCATTCTATTCTGTGCACTGACTTTATGCACACATCTCAAAGTGGAACCGCGATGGGGATTTGCCCATCCGTTAAGCGCTGTCAACATGGAAAACGATCATATTTTCCACACCGCTTCGCCGTCACAGTTTCCGTCCTCGTCCTCGTCCTCGTCTTCGACTCGGACTTGGGTCTGGCTTCACGTTTGCTGGAGTCTTTGATTTGTTTGCGCTTTTCCGATTCTGCATGGCTTTTCCCCCCTGGCATTTCCCGCGATGTTTGACAAAGATACATATGTATGTATGTACGTTGGACGATCCGATGCGATGCCATCGGAGTGGATGTCCGACCGACCAACCGACCAACCGACTCGCTCTCCCACATTCGTCTCGGGTTTGGCTCTGACTCTGCCTCTTCCGTTGGTCTCTGGTCGCTGGTTCGCTCTGCCTGTGTATGTGTGTGTGTGAGCCATTAACTAGTTTTCTGGTCGGCCGAGTTCAAACGCGCTTATTAATCTCTGGTACTTGTGTTTAGTACTTTTAAATACGTTTTGAGTACTTTATTCAGTATGCTTGATGTTTCGCCGCCGCTTCGAGTCACGATGTTTGTATGCTACTCTCCTCATCCTCAGCTCTTCGACTCATCCACTCAGCCTTAGCCACTCTCGTCCCCCTCCTCCATCCACCATCAGCCCGATTCGTTTCTACATTTTTTTCCCCCGTTTTTTACCTTTCGCGAATTGGACGCGCGTCAATATTTATTTTATTTATCTTTTGATTTGCTCCACACTGAGAGAAAAATGGCATCATAAATGGAAGTGCACCCATATTCATATTTAAAATCCAATCCAAATATTTAATATCATCAACATAAATGTTTATACTACTATGCTAGATAATATGAAATTTAATCTCTGTTTTATAAATGTCGCCAAGGGCCGCGGCTCTACTTTTATTGCCGATTCTCAGACTGTATATATGTAAGCTTATGATTTATGTAACTAATACAATACGATATATATTTTATATATACTACAACACCCGCCAAAATAAGCCATATGATATAATAATATAATATTTTGAAATATATGTATTATAATATAATATAATAGAGATGTAAGTAAAAATATATAAAATTTAGAATGGAGAATTTGTATTTTAATGGGAAAATTATGTAATTTAAGTATGAAACAGGGCAAACACCCTGCCCACCCCAGCGTAACATATTGACGACGACACCGACGACTACGGCGTAGTCATATTCTATAAATACTTAAATCTATGTGAAAATATTAAAATTACAGGGCTATTTTCTCTGGGTGTATACACGGATCTCCTACTGCCCTGGTGGGGAGGGGACCAGGGAATACGCATGGAATATCTGCATTTGTACATACACCCTCGAACCGGGCGCCTGCAATTCAATATGCCTGGACTCCCCGGCGGGATTTCCCAGTTAACATGGAGCCATGGAGCCACTCTTTATGCAAAGATACATTTTCCAGGGTATGCGCTGTACTCCCTTTAGCCGCGCGTCATGCGGCAGCCCCCTCAGATACACCCAGAACAGGAAGACCTTGCACTTGGCCACATTCGATGATTCCTTGACTCTGTTTTAGATGATATAGTAAATATTCAATAATGTGGGAAATAATACCATCAGTGGATATAACCCGATAAACAGCTGTTTTTCCAGTCACAAGTGCACGTGGTGTACAACATAGGCGATTGTGGATGTGCTGCTAGTCGAACTAAGGTACTACATAACATATGTAGATCAAGAAATGTCATGTATTATCAGATATTAGGGGGTATCCGATAGTTCGCAATGTGCGTGTAAACTTCATACTTGATGGATTTGCCTGTCGCTTTGTTTGCTTCTCGTTTTGAAGAAGCCATAGGAATAATGCGATAATTACAATGCCAAGAATCATTCGGCCCAGGTAGGTGGTAAGGGGAGTCGTGTGAATTACAGCGGCTCAGTCCAAAGGACCAGACGAAAGTCTTAAGTTACTTGTCGGACAAGCGAGTGGCCATGGGCAGGGACAGGGGCAGCGGCAGGGTCCAGGGATTAGGCGGCGATAAAGGAGAGGAGTCTCTTCTGTTGTTGTGCCCACCAATAGGGGGTTAGACGGGGATCTGTTAGTATTTAAAGTACAGCAAACGCCAGCCGCATAAATCTCTCACCAGGGAGTGGGTGTGGAAGAAACCCAGTCACAACGTGATAGATGTCTTCGATATGGGTATTAGTTCGATATGCATACATATGTGCATACATATATATGAACGAGTAAACATATGTACGTTCACGGTATAAGTTTCACTTGAAAGATTAAAGAGAGCCTGCGCTGAGGGTTAAGTGATTAAGAAATTATTTCATCTCTTTAGACATGAGTACATTAAATATTGGGACGTTTATTCCAGGCCTAAAACAACGCATAAACGACCGAGGGGCGCTGCTGCATGAAAGATGTGATCAGATTATATCACAAAACGAACACTGAATGAGAATGAATTATGCATTTTGATTTTCTTGAACAATGTACATACATACATACATATATGCATCAAAGATTCTTCTCGATGGGCTACAGAGTTTACCACTTTTGTAGGCCAGTTCCCCTCATATACCTATACGTGTATAATAGATTAAGCTCCTGCAAATTGTTGAGCACTGTGAGGTTATTTGATAGGCCTAATTGAAGGACTTATACATTTCAGATCATCCTTGAGCTGCTTGAAGCTCTCGCTGTTGGGAAACTGATATGCAGGCGGCCACAGGAACAACAGACAGAACAAGAGGCCTGGCACAAGGACTGCGGTAGAGAGAGGACGGAGGACGGAGATGGAGACGGGGACGGGTAACGAAGCCTGGCGCTAGCCCAGGTAAAAGCCAAGACCCGCAAAACAACAATACTCCTCAGCCCAGTCCCAGATCCAGCCTCAGTCCAATCCCAACAATAAAAATACGACGGAAAGTATACAAAAACAAACAAAAATCTCGAATACAAAAATTCGAAAAAAACCTTGCTAAAATCGCATGAAAAACCAATAAAGGATGACTCGATTTTGATACCCTTTCTAATGCAGCTGAAGGGCTCAAAAATGTTTGAGTTCAGAAAGGTCTTAAATGTTATAGATACTTCTCAAGTATTGTGGATGTTAATTGGATATTGTGGCGGGTATAATGGTATTATGGCTCCGAAAAAAAATATTTCGACCTTCTAATAGTACGAACATTTGAAGTATATTGAGCCTATTCCAGACGCGTGAAACGAGTTCGCAAAACGATTGCGATATGCAGCATAAGGGAAACTAAAACTAAGTTATTGTAGAACAGATAACTTGAAGATCGTTCTTGCTCGTTCCCATATTTGATGTCCCATATTTCTAGCTGAAATTGTTTTCGAGTAACACTAGCGATCCAATGATGTTAATTCTTAGACTTAAAAAGGTAAATATAAATGATCAATTTGATTAGGATCTTAAGTGAATCCTTCTGATCAAAAATTGTATACCCTCCATCGGTAAGGGTATGGAAAAAGCTCAGGAACTACTTCAGGCATAACCCAATATGATCTCTTTTGTGCGCGGCCCTAGACAATCGTCTATAGGGTTGGCGGATGGAAAGGAAGGCGCGCCGAAAATAATTTGCCATATCCTGGCAAGCGGAACGGAACAGGGGAATACCGTCGTATGGGTATGAAAAGGGGGAGAGATAAGAGAGCTCGAGAGCCGAGGGAACTTTGTCGGCGAAAGATGAAAGCAGAACTGGGGTGCTAATAAAGTTGCCCAGAAAGAACTTTGATCCATGGCCCAAAGAGGGGAGCGGTAAGCGGAAAGCGGCAAACGGCAAACGTGAAGCGGGGGAAACGATCATCGTATGCACTCGAAACTCCGGCTACAGGCTCTCTCTGCTCTGTAGTGTGGTGTAGGTGCTAATTTAGCGACCCCACACACACAGACAGACAGAAAGACAGAAAGACCGACTGGCAGGGTGGGGGACACGCACACAGGATTTCCATTTTCAACAGAAATGAACTTCAGATAACAGACTAAATGTCAAAATTATCAACACACTCGATGCCCAATTAACCCATGGTTGGCCCTTGGCACCACTAAAGCAAGAAAACTGAAAGCCACCATGGCTCCAAGGGAAATTCCAAGGAAGAAGTCTTCGAAATTAGATTGGTCTTTAATTAACCCCCTGTGGCAAAGCCTGACAGATTATTTTATTGAATCATAATTTTCCTAAAAAAGTGTGTTTCCAAGGCTTATGCCCGAGAATGCAATAACAAAATACACGCAGTGATCGCTGCTTTAGATAGTAAAACAATAAACATAATTTATTGCTACGAGTATTACTAATACTTTAATTATAAATTTAATTTCCAAAGAAAATTGTATACAAAATTGTAGAAATTTAAGAAAATGTTATTTTCGAGTTAGTAAATAGAATATATACAGTAGTATCTTTATCTTTTATATTCCATTTTTAACAGTTTTAATCCAAATCGATATTTGTACAGAAATATACGCTTCATTCGGACTTAATATTTGTGTATGTCTTTCAAGAAGAAGATTTATATTTTAGTTTTTAATAAAACTATTTCGTATTGCAAATACCCAACACTCTTTAGTGGGTTAAGCCCGGCGATGTGGGCTCAAGTCTTTGGGTATTAAAGATTACCGATGGAGCGAGGATGAGGATGTGGGGATATGGGGAGCCCAGACAAAGTGCAAATATGTGTTGGCCGACCACAAAGCACACAGGCACAGGCACAGCACAGCACAACACACACATGGCCAGTTCCAGAGCCAGAGTCAAAGGGAATCCGGCTAAAAGCCAAAAGGAAGGAGGAGGAGGAGGAGGAGGATGAGGCGCATCGCATGGCTGAGTGGCGTGGCTCGCCTTACCTCGAGATGCCAAAGTGCATCAGGCACTAAAATGCAGAAAATTGAAACAGGCTTTTAATGAAATGAAAGCGCCGCGAGAGATGAGATGCCTGGATGGTTGGTTGGATGAATGCCGCAGTCTGGGTCTCGGTCTGGGTCTGGGTCTGGGTCTGGGCTATCGCTATCTCTGGCTGACTGGCGTCCAGCCAAATGGAGATGGGGCCGCCGCGTGAAGATGGTGGCAAACCAGAGCGAACAAAAACAAAACAGGTAGGCCAGGCCCATATATTCTGTGTTCCGACTAGAGAATGCCCACTGATCCGATGTGGGATCTCATTTGAATGGATAATGCTACTTATATTTCGCTGTTCTATAGAATCTATAGAATGTTTCCCATACAGACTATGCCCCATTGCATTGCTGGTAATACCATTTTTTGTCTACACGAACTATTCAATCGAATTTCATATCCCTTTCTCCCTGATATGAGTGGGCATCTGCCTTCTGTCAGTGCCATTCCATCCGTTCTGCTCTGTTTTCCATCAACGAACGAGAAAAAAGCAAAAAAATGAAGAACACAAAGAGTCAATTAATTAGTAGATGGATCCACGATTATCGCTATATTAACATTGCACTGCAGTTGCAAGCGGAATTGTAGTAGTTGTAGTAGTCGATCCTGGGGCTGGGGCTGCGAGTCGTGGTCGGAGAGTGGTCTTCCTTTTACTTAAGATAACGCCCAAAGGGGCAATGGAATCGGGCCGGCAGGCACACTGGAAGCTGGGGCGTTCATTAAATGATAAGCGTGCGACGGACAGCGGGGCAGCAGTGATAAGAGAGCATTTGAACTAGCCCGCTGAGCAGGTAAGAGAGCAACAGCAGGCAGGCAGCTGCCGGTTATAAATGATTTGCTCTCCCTTCCACTCCCATCACTCTGAGTCCATATGTGTTCGCTCTTCCAATTGAAATGCATTTGAGAGAGCCACACGCATACACGCACACACGCACCCAGAGAATTCCAGGAACTGGAAGGCGTCTGAGGGCAGGAAAAAGAGAGAGCCTGTGGACTACCCAATACCTTTTCCATTGGACCGACTTCATTGGTGTTTGCCATCGAAAGCAAAACGTTTTAACGTATTTAGAAACAGCGTTTCCTCCCCAGTGACATGGAGATTTCGTTCTTTTGCATGGCAAAATGTACCGACAGTAAATATCATCGGTATTTAGAAACTTGTTGGCCAGCTGGCCAGCCAAATTAGGCAGAAGAGGAGTGCAGGCGGGGCAGTCGATGAGGATGATGGCGAAACAAGGGAAACAGAAGCTGTAAAGAGAAATATGATTTAAATACACGCAATCCTCGAGGCGCCACAGCGGGCAGCACTCCGTAGTGTAGTCCCTGGTTCCAGTCTCCAGTCTCCAGTCGCAGAGTCTGGAAATTTATGATGCAATTTACTTGCAAAAACAGAGACACACGCACTGGAGCTGGAACTGGAAGTGGAACATCAGACAAATATAGTGGAATAAGTATTTTTTCTTCTCCCCCTCTCTCTCTCTCTCTCTCTCTCTTGCTGTTTTGGCAATGCAAATTATTGGCATCGATCAAATCGATTCCAATTTCAAGGCAATACACAGGAAAGGGGGAAAGGGTTCAGTAAATGACTAAATAATTATGCCTGGTGCAGTGCAAAAAAATTCTAGCAAATTACAACAGAGGCGGGTCAATTAGAAACAATTAAAATGTACAGACTTATCTATGCCTCTTTTATGTGTTGTTTCATATTAAGAATAGGATACGTTTATTTGACTCATTTACATACAGATACTACATATAGAAAATTGATGTCGGGGCACCCTTTGCCTGGGCCCTGCCAGTGCTGGTGGGGTAGTACTCCAGTGCACCACCTTCCTTGGGATGGAGACCGAATAGTGATCGATGGCAGTATCTTTCTCCATGTTCGGACGGTGGCCGACCCGGAGCATGCCGGGCAATCAGGCAAGATTTTAAAGATGATTTTTAATCTTAACATCCTGGACAGTCATCTGCACGGTCAAGTGCTAGTACTAGTTAGTGAAGTTAATGCTTTCAACTAGTACCAACGTAGTAATAAGTTTATTCAATATTAATTCAAATATATATTTGGCCGAGTATATTGGCACACCAAGTTTTAAATCTTGTTGGTCGGCGTAAAGCCGTCTACAGATTCTCTTTTTCTCGACAAGCGTTGCCCAAGATACGGCTATTGTATGGAAAGAGAATACTAATAGTAAATAGAGTGCAGATGACTGGACATGACTCATGTCAGGGTGTCCAGGGGCTCGGGTCGAGGAAGCAAACAAATGATGACTCAGGTTCAAAGATCACACAAAACTTTTAAGACTTTTTCCAGGTAAACGGAACCCCAAGCTCCCTATATAAAAAAAAAACAAAAAACAAAAAACAACCAAAAACGTAGATTTAGGAGTACAAAATGCAAAGAGTAAACCTTGCCTGGATTCTGGTTGAGGAACAAAAGAGATGAATATTCTGCGAAATATTCATTAAAGCATATTTGTAGAGGCTTGTAGAGATCTGAATATCCTTCCAGGGAGATCGTTCCTATCTCTATTTTTCCGATTTTCAAGCTGAAATACTAATCAGGAATACAATACGATTACATAACCCTCTTAGGGCTTCTTAGCAAAGTCGAAATACCCTTTTCAAGGGAATGCAAGAAGCAGGCTCCCGCTGCCGCCCTCCGCAGTTTGCCTCTCGCTGTCATCGTGTTGGCCGTGTCCAATGCGGCAAGCCATGGTCCATGGTGCATGGTGTATGATGCATCCTCCTTCTGTCTCTCGGTTTGTCTTTTGCGTTTTTGTGCGAAATTATCCATTATGAGGCCTAATGCGCACAGTTCCTGTGTCTTCCAGGGATGGATGATATATAATAAATGCTGGCTGCAATGAAGAGCCCGGCTCCGCATCGTAAAAATTTAGAGAGGGGCGGGGTAAAGTTGCAAGTGAAGGGGCAGGGCAGGGCAGGGCGACACGGTGGCAGTGGAAAGTCATTCAAGAATTTTCCCCCAGCATGGGAAAAACTGTGCGACAACAACAACTCAATTGCCACAAATTGCTCCAAATATGGCCGGAAGACCGAGGACCATAAAATACACTCACAGAAAACTCTTTGTAGTAGTATTTTTATGGTTCTCTTGAAACTCCACAGTAAATATCTATGAAGTACTTTTTCAAATACAATTTGTTTTAAAAGAATTTTGTTGTTTTTAGAAATTATTTTTTTTCTTTCTTTGATCAAACACAATCATTTTCTCATCGTGTAGAGATCGGGTTAGGATCAAGATTCAGGCCAAGATTCGAGCTGAAAATTGAATGCACGTTTTTTGTTCGGTTCCCCTGTCGCTCCATCGTGCAACCCTTTCCACTTCCACTTCCCCCGTCATCGCATTCGTCTTCGGCCGCGTCTTGGGATCTTCCTCTTCGGCTTTGGGTGCTTCTTGTTTTTGTTGCTGCCGCATGAAATATTGCCCCGAGGGGCGGTTCAATTTTGATGCATTTACAACGTTCAGGGTGTTGGTAATTATAGGGACTTTATGTCTGGAAGTTTCCTTTATGATAGGGTTTTTACTCTCAGGTTTCTTTCTTCAGCCGTTCTTGTTGCTGTTGTATTGCTTTTGATTGCTGAATTAAGTCGGTCGAATTGTTTTTTTTTTGTTTTTTTGTAGGCTTTGGGATACGCCCGTAACCTGAAGGTGAAGGTAGAAACTGAAATCCATATGTACTCGTATGCAGGACAGATATGTATTCTGTGGGAGGAGGGAATACCCCAATTGAATCGAATGCTCAGTTGCGGCGGAAAGAGAATGGCAAGCAATTTAATGAATGCTGATCAAATGGAATACAACTTTTTAGCACGGATCGCACGTTTCATATGCATTAATTGTGGGTGTCAAAAATAATATTCTTTTATATTCTTAACATTTTAAATAATCAGATTTCATTTTTTTTTTCTATTTTTTATTCTAGAACTGATTTATGCTCAATGAATCCTCGAATTCTGCATATTTTACAATACCAGAATCATTTGTTTGAATGCGCGCCAAGTATTCGTTCACTTTTAACACTTTGAAAATATCGATATCGTTGAATGATGATTTTCGTAGCTGCCATTATAATATATTTTAATGCCAAAGCTGGCCCTAAAATGTTTGTTAAAAAAATAAATGAATATGAATGAATATGTTCATATGCAGTCACAATACAAGTGTATTTAAATCGCCCGCCAACAATTGGCCCTTTACCACACTGAAAATAATCGTTTTTCAATCGAAATGTCGCAGAATCATCAATATGATCGAGATTTGATTTTGAAAATATGTAGAATTGGTTCTGCTAATATTGATTTTCAATTTATTAAGCAAAATAAAGATTTTACAGTTAATTGAAAATATATGAGTAATTGGTCATGACAGCGATAGCGAGAAATCTATCGAAGCATAGCCATTTTCCTATGCAAAAACTCCAGAACTGGCTAGTTCCTTAATTTCTCAATGACGTGCTGGGTGTAGGCAGCCACAAAATTGGCCATTTCTGCATACATCTGATAGGAATGATGCCTCATGGGCGCCATCCCATAGCCCCTGTCCGGTGGAGACGCAAGTGGCACTTGTGGTGGAGGCGCCGGTGGGTCAGCAGCAGCAGCAAGAGGAGGAGGAGCAGAAATGTGGTGCACAGTCTGCTGCTCTCGGGGCACAAGCGACAGGCAGATGTCCCCGACCTGCAATTGCTGACACTTAAGCTCGTACAGCTGGAACGACAATTGCGGATTGCAGGAGGCCCAGCCCTGGCCATAGACGAACAACGGATGACCCGGCAGCACATCCATATTGACCTGCAAGCAGGAAGTGAAAGTGGAAGTAGAACCCTAGAGGCCACAGATTTCAATTGAGGCGCCAGTGCGACAGGAGTGCTCTCACCTTGGAGTGTCGTGTGTCGTAGCTAAACGTGATGGTGACATGCGAGGAGGTGGACAAGTGTCCCCTGTCAATCCGTACGACCGTGGCCTCTCTCAGATCGAAGAGCTGGCTGCGCAACGCCGATTGAATGAAGTCCTCTGTGCGAATGTCCTCCACACGACGCATCGCTCCATTGGATAGCTCAATGTAGGAGCCCTTCCTGAAGCAGCCACTGGACTCCACGTGACTACAACGGATCAATCAATCAATCACTCGAGAAACTCACACAAGAAAAGATATGCTTACTTGGTGGCCGGTGCCACATGCGGCTGCGTCGGCTGCTGTGGCATCTTGAATGGTTTGTAGCCGTGATTGGGCGCAAATTCCATTTGAATCTGCATAGCTATGATGTATGGTATAATGACAACCTGTCCGTTGGAGGGTAAACTATGAACTGATGGCATCGGTGCTCGATCAGGCCATTGATATTCATTCAGTCGAGAGCGTGTTTTCCATGGAATTTCCAAAGAATGTGTCGCCACCGCCATACACACCGAATGTGACACTGTCTGTTGCACTTACCTGGTTTATGACTGTCGGCAGCCCGCGCGATATTCCTGCCATAATCTGCTCATGGCGACAGGTACGCGGCATCCCACTGTATCGGAGACAATGGCACGGCTTCGGCATCGGCGTCGGTTCAGCGTTGTACCTAGGATCGGTCGGTTTCCACTTAATAGTTTGAGCCATTGTTTGGCTCGCTTCGAAGATGCGGCGCCGAGCTGGCTGTTGCGCCAGGCGCCTTGTAGTCTCGCACATCCCATCCCTCCTTCTGTCCCATCCCATTCGATCCGATCCCATCTGAACCCATGCAGATTTCTATTGAATATTCTATTCAATTATTCAAGTATATTCTAGTTTTTCGTTCATTTAGTTTTACGCTTTCGCTTGGCAGACGAGGAGTATGTGGCTGTGGCCTTGGGAGCAGCCACCTTTGGCCAGCTGACGCCCATGGCATAAAGATAGTAGCGCCCAAAAAAGTAGACCACCCCGAGGGCCGAGTATGTGGACGTCAATAGCAGCGGCATGAAGGGCAGTCGGATGTGGAGGCCCAGCAATCGGCTGATAATGTGCTCGTACAGGGGTATGGCTATGAATCCTAGCATATATGCCCACTCCAGCCAATGGAAGCCTTTGAAGCCCGAAAAAATGCGATAAAGCTGGCCATAGAGCATGGCCATGTACGACAAGTAAAGGGAATAGCGCGGCACGTACAAGTCAATGTCGAAGAGCAACGGGAACAGCGAAAAGTACCCGGCAATGCCCAGGATGTAGGCATACCTGGCATCCTCACGGTTCACCAAGGTCAGCAGGCTGTGGCGGACAAACAGAACAAAACTCATTTTTAGCCGCAATACGTACGCATTCAGGCACTCACCTTAGAGGTATCAGGCACATTAGTATGGCCTTTTCGTGGACATGCCAGCCGAACATGAACGAGGAGCAGGCACACAGTACCACAGCTCGTAGGAACATTAGGGGGCTTTGCCTGCGATGTTTACAAATCGAAAATTATGCAAAAAGACCAAGTCAAAAATCAAAAGTAAAGCTTACTTCTTGGAGCTCTTGAAGAGCTTCAGCAGAATCGGCAGCATAAAGACGATGGTCAGACCAAAAGTCATGGAAGGTGTAATAGTCGGCAGAACGGAGTGATCGATCTGCTGGACCAGGCCCGATGTGGTCGATGGTCCTGCACTGGCTGTCTTTAGCACATTGGCGGCCACCTTGTCAGCGGTGTTGTAGAGCGCCCATATGTTGGGGGCCCAGTAGGCGTGAGTGAGTCCCCGATTGAAGGGGAACAGGCGGGACATAATCTGCGGCAGCTGATTCCAGAATGGGCCGAAGGAGACCACAAATGGCGCCAGTCCGACGGCCAACAGCTTGAAGAGGGATCTCCAAAAGGAGCCACCCTTTACGTTGGCCTGCTCCAGGCAGTAGAATCGCAGAAGGTATACGCCAAAAGGCGGCGCCAAGTACAGGAAGATGTGCTTAAAGTTCAGCAGGACAGCAAAGGTGAAGGCGCTCCAGAGGAATCGCTGGCGTATCAATGCACTTATGCTCAGCAGGAGTATGCCGAACATGAAGCCATTGTACTGGAAGTGAATGTGATCTACGAAGATGAGGCCCACATTGAGGAGCAGCAGCAGGGAGCCGGCAAAGAACTGCTGGCTGCCTTTGACTACGCCCAAGGCGCTCAGGCAACTGCGCACGCCCAGGACATAGATCAGGTCCATGGCCGTCACCGACAGTCGTTGAAAGTACAATGTGGCCTTTGACTCATAGTTGAGGTTCTCCACAATCAGCATCCGGGGATCGACGAATCTCGCCACCTGCGAGAGCAGCCATTCGAAATACGCAAAGAACGGGGGATAGTCCAGCGTCCACTCGCTTGTGTCTTCAAAATACCAGCGATTCAGAGGCAGGCTATGAGTGATGGCCAGCCAATTGCGGTGCACCTCAAAATCCGTGGAATGGCTGCAAAAGCACAAGTGGATCAGATGGTTGTGTTATGAGGAGACCGGACGTCTTTGGGGACTGGCTCTTCTTTGGCTCTGGCTCTGGGCCACGCACTTACTTGGCGGGAATGAGTAGTATTTTGAGTCCTGTGCTGATCCCCACCAGTTGCCAAAAGCAATCCTTCTTGAGAATCATAGGATTAGGATTCATACTGGATTTTAGTGATGTAAAATAACATCGTTGCCCAATGCATGTTTTTTTGCCGATGTTTACCGATGTTAAATATCAGCAGTGGACTTATCGACCCTCCGAAATATACCAAAATAGACCGTATAATTTTCAAAATGTTCCCCGTTTTTGATCTTCCGTCGAATATTACCATCTATATAGAAAATTTAGCCATGCCCACATAATTGTATGCGATTGATGAATCAATTTCCTACTTAACTGGTCCATTCTAAATACTTGCTTTTATTGGATTTCTATGTACCGTTGAAAATTAAATTTAATAAGAAGTATTCAAAACGGTCACCTGAATATTTTTCAGAATACTGATAACTGATAAGCCACCGCAGACTACACATACCGCACCAGGGCTGGAGACAGTATTGTGTTATCGAAAGTGCTAGACCATGGAGGGCGCATCGGATCCGATTTGCATTTTGTCTTTCATGTTATTTCCCCTCTTCGCAGCAAATTTAGCAAAGTCTATAGTCATACGCTTACAACTGCCTTCGTTCCAGAAGATGCCTGAGATTTATTGACTCCAAATTGAGTTCAGTTTCAGAACTGAAGAATACCCACAATGATGACGCTTCTATCGATAAGGCCACTATTGATAGAAAAACAAATAATATATCGATAGGACCATCGATAGTTTTGCAGCTCAGTGTATGTACGCATTTGCGAATTAATAGCATCAAATTAAATAAATAATCTGAGCTTGAGCCGGTCGCTGAAGCCCACCAATTGCCGCCGCCGCATAGCAGAACACGTGAGCTACATTGGCCATGTACGCCACCAACAATGGCGGCACGAATAAGGCGCCAAACAGGTACGTTTCTTGCCCACCCCCAAACCCCTCCCCACCTTCGGACGCTTTACAAATAATAAAATTGATGGGTTTTGTTTTGTGTTTCTTCCTAGCAGCAATGCCGCCACCACGCTGTTCGACAACACAATCACCGTGACACCGATCAAGGTGGATTTAAGCGGGCCCATGGCGCAGGCCTACGCAGCGGGCAAGGTAACGACGGGTGTTCAGCGACGAACGCCCAACGCTGTGGTTGTCACATCCCAACAGCAACTTCCCCCACAACAACAACAGCAGCAGCAGCAACAACAACAACAACAGCAGCAGCAGCTTCAACAATCGGCCACGGCCACGCTGACGATGCCAATGCAGGCAACGCTGGTGTCTAGCGCTTGCACCATTGTGAATCCCGGAATGACGATGACGGTCAGTGCCAGTCCCAGTCCCAGCACGCCCAAAGAGAAGGCCACAAAGGCGACACGGGCGCAAGTGGCCCGCAAGCCGCCGCCGACCATCGACAACTTCTGGCCGAATATTGTGAGTGAGGTTCATGGAATCGGGCAGGTCGATGCCAAGCATCAGGTTCTGCCCTTGGCGCGCATCAAGAAGATCATGAAGCTGGACGAAAACGCCAAAATGATAGCGGGCGAGGCACCGCTGCTCTTTGCCAAGGCCTGCGAGTACTTCATCCAGGAGCTGACCATGCACGCCTGGGTGCACACCGAGGAGAGTCGCCGGCGCACGCTGCAGCGCTCGGACATCGCCCAGGCCATAGCCAATTACGATCAGTTCGACTTCCTCATCGACATAGTGCCGCGGGAGGAGATCAAGCCATCGTCGGCGCAGAAGGGCAAAGATTCAATGGGAGCGTGCTCAACAACGGGAATGGCCGGCTCCGTTACGGGCAGTTCCGTCAACCACAGCTCCTCGTCCGCCGCCACAGCCACGGCCACGAGCAACTTCAGCTTGGGCGGCACCACTGTACCTTCTGCCACGGCCACCCTAAAGATGGACACCAGCAGCGCTGCCACCGCAGCCGAGGTACTCGGCTTCAGCACCGTCAATCAGGACATTTTCACCGCCCAACTGCAGCAGCATCAACACCAGCAGCAGCAACAGCAGCAGCAGCAGCAGCATCAACCCCAGCATGTGCAGATCATCCAGCAGGCCGGAGGACATGCGGGCGGGCAGCAGCTGCAGTACTTCATTGCACTGCCGGGGCAACAGGGGACGCAGCTGGTCCAGCAAGTGCAGCAGGTGCAGCAGCAGCCAGCCCAGAATCACTTGTCCCAGAGTCTTGGCCTCAATATTGTGGCCGCCCAGCAGCCCACACAGCAGCTGATCCTCACCACCGGCCCCAATGGGCAGCTGACCGCCACTCCGGCACCCACAACGGCAGCCCAGCAGCAAACAGCCCTGCTCCAGAATCTCGCCCAGCAGCATCACCAACAGCAACAGCAACAACAACAACAGCAGCAGCAAATTCAGATAATTCAGCAGGTGGTGGGCCCAACGGGAGAGATAACCAATGTACCAGTAAGTCATCAAAAAAAAAATATATCCAACTTCGAAATTCTGACAGATGCTGCCATGTTTTCCCTTTCAGATTGCTATCACTGCGAGCCACTTGCAGCTGCTGCGACTGCAGATGCAGCAACAGCAACAACAGCAGCAGCAGCAACAACAGCAGCAACAAGTCGCCGCTGCTGCACAGTTGGCTGGGCAGCAGCATGGCCAACAGCAGCAGGTGATCATACCCACGCAGCTGCTGACGGCACAGCAGCTCATCCAGCTGGGGGCCACGCCCGCGGGCACAGCCACCCACCAGCAGCAGCAGCATCATCATCAGCAGCAGCAGCAGCAGCAGCATCACCACCACCAGCAGCAGCATCAGATTCAGGTGCAAGTACAGCAACAACAGCATGTAAATCTGAGCCAGAGCAACTCCAGCACCGTCACCAATGCCACGCCCATATACATTAACTCGACGGTATCGAGTGCCCAGACGGCAACGCAATCGCAACAGCAGCAGCAAACGCAGGCGCAGACGATCACCACAATGTCCACGGATCGGACGCTGACTGGAGGGTTTCGGTAAAAGCTCAGAGCTGCGTCTATGTCTCCCCACCCCCTCCAAAGAGAAAGAGATTTAGAGGAGAGGCTTAGTTTTTGGATTTTGGACAACTAGCAATCATATCGAAGCATCGGGAGGCATTGGCATTGGCATCGGCAATGGCAATGGCATTGATTGCGCCATTCCCTGTCATCCAGCACAATGTATATTATAAATATTTAGTTCATATCGCAGAGGAGAGTAGAGTAGAGTATAGGAGAAGATTATACATAGATATTTTTTAGGTTTTAGGTAAGATTCTTCAGTGTAGAAATGATTTCGGATTTGAATTTATACGTATACCCTTGTAGTTGAGGGTATTCTGATGTTTACAATCACGGAGAAGGATATATACATATATATATAAGCTTGATCAGCACGAATAGCCGTGTGTGTATATATAGCACTATACCCGTCTGTCCGTTTGACCTCTTTCTATGCAAACTAGTCACTTACTTTTGTAGCTACAACTTTTTACTGGATTGGAATTAGAATTGGAATCGGAATCTGACCCATAGAGCATCTCGCGAGGATACCAAAGTAAAGTGCTTTGCTGCCGCTACACTTACAATGTAAATCAGTGTGATCCACGCCGACAACCGAACGGAAGCATACATCCTTTCAGTGGCTAGCGCCCAGATCATGTTACTATATCGTCAAGTCTTTACCATCAACTGGCCCAAGCGATGACAACATCGAACGAAGAAACGACCGAGGAGTGCATGACAAATTGTATATTTCTAAAGATAAGGCACAGGCGGCGAACGATCCATCTGCAAGGGTATCCGAAAGCTTCGGGGCCACCGAAGGTAGCACCTTCCTTTCTTCCTTCCTTCCTTTCTTGTTAATATAAACACCCGAAGACACGCTAGTCTCAAGTCCAGAATAATGCCAAAACGGATGAGATATTGTGGACTGCTTCGGGAATGCCACATTTGGCTGCAGGTTTCACCAACTCCTCCAACCACCAAACACACATCCACCATTTTAAAGCTAGCACTTAGAGACGCAGCCGAGGATGCCCCCTACAGTGGCACACAGCCGAAGTGATGGAATTCGGCGATGGTGTGCCACGGCACACGGGCGTGGGCCGAGCATCCCCGGGTTTATTATGTATTTGTATGTGTAACTAGGATAAGATCTAAAATCAATTATAAGCCACAAGGACTATGTGCCAGATGCGATTCTGTACTATTGTTTCTGCTACTTTCTGGCTAGAATCTTGTTGATGTCCTGGAGCTCGCGGGTGCTCCATGGCTCCAGCGGATCGGGCGGCGACGACGTCTTGCGTCCGTGGGCCGTACGTCCACGTTGCTGACGCCGCTCCTCCTCTTCGCTCTGCTCCGGCGAGACTCTGCAAAGGAAGTAAAAAAGGCTTTGATCAAGGATGCGTGGATCCCAAAATATCACTCACTTGTTCCTTCGACGAACGCGCGCACTCTTGGCCCGACGGGCGGCCTCATCCTGCGATGGCTGGCACTTGCGCAGATGGAACTGCTTCATGGTGGCATGCACCTCATCTGTGGTGGGCAAATCCTCGCTGTCCTGGCCCCCATTGCCGTCCTCGGTCTCCACTTCGGCTTCCTGCTCAATGGTCAGCACCTCCTCGGCGACGGCCTCGTCAAAGTGAAAGCCCTGCAAAAGAAATGCCCACTAGGCTTCTAAAAATCTACGATACTCATTTGCGAATCCCTACCGTGCTCACGTCCAGTCCGGGCGGTGCCCAGACGGAAGACATGCTCTGAAACTGCCCGTGACTGTTCCCATCGAAGCCCATCGTGTCGTGCTCCCGCCGTATGTCCGCCTTGGACAGAGCGTTGTGTGTCCGCTTTGCCAGCGAGAGCTTTCCAAGAATGGGCCCCCCACTGTCGCTCTCCTCCGTCTCCACCTCGGCCAGCATGGCCATGAACTCCTCAAGCTTCTTGGGATCCACAACGTCCTTGGGGTCCTGGAACAGATTGCCCAGTGTGGTCATGGGCAAAGGTATGGCCACCGCAGGCATGGCAGCAGCAGCATCAGCAGGCAAAGATGTGACTGCAGCAGCAGCAGCCACTGGAACCGGAGCGGCTATGGGGGCTATCGGCGCCACGTTAGGCACGTTCATGTCGATCTGCGGCTGTGATTGCGAGGGCGGATGCGGCTGTGTCTTCATTGTCTGCTCGACCAGATCGAAGGCCTTGTTGGCCAGCTGCTGCAGTCCGGCAAAGTAATGGGGATCATGGGTCTCTGGCCGCTCGTCCGACATCATGATAAGCTCCCGAAAGGGATCCGGGACCGGTGGAGCAGACTCCTTTCCACCGCCCAGGGTGGCCGCTGTGCGCAGCTGCACGCCATTGCTGGATGCCGGATTGTTGGCGAAGGTGAGCATGTCCATGGCATTGGTGAAGTCCGAGTCCGTGTGCATGGTGTTGTAGGGATCCTTTAGCTTCTGCTTGGTGACCTTGACGGGGCTGGAGATGGAGGCGCGTCCCCACATGAGCCGACGCATCTCCTCACCGGTCATGCCGCGCTTCTTCAAAGCCGTAAGCGTGACACGTCCCACACGCTACGCTTCCCGTGAAAAGATTTCGATTTAGACAGAAAAGACGACGGATCCATTGCACTCCACTCACCTTCCAATTGGAAACGGCTCCCTTCCGTTGCTTGGCCCGCGTCTTGCTCTTGCTCTTGATGACCATAACGCCGCGCACCTCGAACCCCGAGTCATCCGACGGCCCCAGCGGAATGGAGTAGGCCTCCAGGTAGCCCTTGGCATCCGCTTGGGGCACGGCCCGCTCCAGGGTGACAACGATCTTGGCCCATTGCTTCATCCACTCCTTCTCGGACTGTTCGATCACCGTCACGTAGGTGTTGCCCATCATGGCGATCAGCATGTTTAGCAGCAGGATGGGCACAAATATCATGAAGATCACGAACACGGTTTTCGAGAGATTCGGATATGTGGTCTGATTGAGATCTGGATACTGGATGGAGGAGAAAATATTAATGGAGTTGACTAGAGAATAATTATGCTTGAAACCAACATTGTAGTCCCCCAAAGTGGTTTGAAAGAGGGCCATCCAGGTGCTGGTGTAGGTATTGAACATCGTCGACTGCACCTGGGGATGCCCCTTGTAGAGGAAGTAGAAGGCCTGCGAGAATCCACACAGAACAATGCAGTAGATAATGCCGAAGGTGAACATGTCGCCGGTTATCATCGAGTAGATCATGGTCACAAACGGCCCGGTCAAACGGATGGCTCTAATAGGAGTCGATAGCAAATTACAGATTAGATCTTCCATCTTTTGCATCGTATTCGTCACACTCACCCGGCAAAAAACATGAGCAAAAACCAAGAGCCGGGCACCGCAAATATCAGTATGGCCTCCTCGGTGTCGGTGTCGCCAATCAGGCGGAAGGGAATGCAGGCCAGGATCAGTAGGTTGGAGAACAGAAAGATGGCCTTGGCCGGAGCATGTGACTGCCAAAACGAATGGAATGGAATGATGAATAAACAAGGGTAGAGGCTGGAAGGCTGGAGGGTGCACCTACCAGCTGCTTGAGAAAGGCCGATAATCCCTGGTTCTTGATCTCGTCGCCCTGCTGGAAGACCACGTAGCTGAGGACACCCGCAATGGTGGCCAATTCGGCGCAATATCTGGCCACCGTCTGGGCATTGTAGTCATCGCTGGCTTCCGCGGTTCCTCCAGGCTCAGCTCGATCCTGAAGAGCGGCCGCAGAAGCGGCCAGAGCGGACTCCGACTCCTCCTCGGGCTCGCCCTCGTGGGCGGGACGCAGATAAACGGAGACGGACAGGCAGAGCAGATGCGTGGATAGGATGAGCAGGCGCTTGAGGAACTGGTTCTGGGCAAAGGTCTTCCATTTCTCCTCAAGCAGACGTTGAATGATACCACCGTCCAGCATGTCCAAATGCTCCGGCTTGGTGCCATTCAGAATGATGAACAAAGCGGAGTTCCAATCTAAAGGGAGGCACCATTAATGAAGAGAATGAAGAGTGGTCGCTCTGCACACTTACTCGTCCGACCGTCGGGCAGGAGTGTGTCCAGCGCATTCAGTGGATAGCCAGAGCAGGTGATGTTGCTATAGCGCCAAAACTCGCGCGCCGAGAGCTCCAACATCTCGCGAAAGACCTCGGCCCGGCCCAGCTTGCAGGCGAGGGTGAGGGGTGTGAGCCCCGTCTGATTGACGATGCCGTTCTTGGCGGGGGTCTTCGGATGGCGCAGGGCATAGCCGAACATGTCCAGCTTGTCGCAGACAACGACCATGTGCAGGATCATGTTGCCGAACGAGTCCTGGGCATCCGGATCGGCACCACAGTCCACCAGCAGGTTGTAGACACTCTCGTTGGCACAGCAGGCGGCCCAGGCCAGCGGGTATTCCCCCATGTAGGCCAGTCCCTCGTAGTCGGTGCTCTTGGCGGGATTCATGCGCTGCTGGTCGCGCGGCAGAAAGAAGCTGCCGATGGCCCGCTGATTGATGTCCGCCCCCGCCTCGATGAGGTCTGCCACCAGCTCGTTGTTGCTGTAGGCAATCGACAGATGCAGGGCACTGGCCCCCAGATACTCCTCGCCCTCCATCACGTCCAGCGCCAGGTTGGGAAAGACGCGCAGCAGGACCCGGGCCAGCTTGGTGTGGATCTTCGAGTCGCAGATGATCAGAACGTGGAGCAGACTCTCCCCCAGGGCGCCGCGGTACTGCATCTGCCAGCAGGCCTTGTGGTCCTCCCACTTGCCGAGCGGATCGTGTATCGAGAGCGACGCCTCAATGGGTATGGTCACCTCCGTGTGGTCGCGGTATTTCCAGCGCAGGAACTCCGCTCTATTGATCACCTGCCCCTTGCCATCGTTGTACATGAAAACACCGAACTGTTCACGGATCAGCTGCTCCACGGCGACAAGGCCGCCCGAGTTGATGGCATCGATCAGGTCTCCGCCTGAAATAGGACACATAGTGGTCTAGGCTCAGTGCATCCTGCGATGGCCGAATGACACTCACCCCGCTTGTAGTCGGCCAGCTTGTACAGAAGGCACTTGCAGGCCGTGGCCGAGGACTGAGAGATGACCGCATCCAGGATGGCACCCGGCTTCATCTCCGGCGCCTTCTTCCTCAGGCATTTCTTCAGCAGGAACTTCATCGATGCCAGCAATTCATCTGCGATTCTGACTGCTGCTTTCGCTGTCCTCCAATTTCAGGGGAAAACTTTTGTTTGTTCGATGCCCTTGGAGGGGCAACGAGAGACGGACACCGTCGTCCTGGCAACCTACCCAGGGCCAAGCGGAACCTTTGTGCGGAGCCAAGAACCAATGAGCCCCCTAGTAGGTAGTATTCTTTATATAATCGAAAAATCCGCCCTAAAGCAATCAGGATATAATTTTATTGAAGCAATCGCCCCATTTTTATATAATTTTATTGAATGAATCAATGGCGCCCATTGTTGATCAAGGATCAGTGATAGATTTCGTATGATTGACGTGATTGACGATTATGATGCATAAATTCATGCATCGGGTTTTCAGAAATGAAGCGTCAAATACTACGATCCATTTCCTTGATGCATGATGCATTGCTAGTGGAGTACATCGATAGACGATATGTCGTTTAGAATACGCGATAATAAGAAGTAAACGAATCCAAAATAGTAAGAAATCATGTAGAACGGGGAATCATTCCAATTTGAATTGCCAGTATCGATAGGTTCGTAGCCGATTATATTTGCGATGGGCATTCCCCAGCACTCAAAAGTTGATGGTTAACGTGATACCTGATACCGATACATGATACATTGTGGTTCCAAAGCTGGTGGATCGAAAGTTACTGATGGATTTTCTTGGGTTTTGAATTATATTTTGTAGTTTTTTGTATTTGTTTTTATTGAATTATGTATATAAATATATTTTTGCCTTCATTATTATTATTAATAATATTATAATTATTGCTTAGGGCTAGAGTATTGGATTTTAATGGGGGTTTAGTGGATATATATAATCGTACTGTAAAATAAATTGTATAAATAATGTGTATGCTTTTTATTCGCATTTGCATTTTGCATTTTCATTTCTGATTCCCTTTGCTGCTGCTGCTGCTGCTGCTACTACCTTCTTGCACCTGCCACAATCACTTCTCTCGAGTCGTGAGTCGTGTCCCATTGCCGACATTCATTCTCATATCATATTTCGCTTCAAGTTTTATATTTGTATATTTATATAGATATAAATAGTAATAGAAATAAGAGAGAGACGTAGAGAATCGAAAGAAGTTTCCTAAATATATATATACGCTTGTAAATATGTGTGTGTGTTTATCGTAATCGAATATGGCTAATAAATACAAAATGCTTGCATGGGATACTGGGGATTCTATGGGTATCTAGGCTTAGGTTTAGGTTTACTTCATATCCCATCCGTTCTTCAATACAAAATATCATTTATAATCATATCAAATGGAGCTCCGTGTTCCCCCCGCCCGTCCCCCTCCTGCTCTGTGTAGAACCCTCTGTAGAGAGCTCTGAGCGTGGCCGAACGATCATCATCATCATCATGTGAGTGGAGGCCGGAGATCAGAATGTTCAGTGTTTTTGAATACTTTGTGAGTCATTTGTTCAGTCGTTCCATAGGGTTTTACGAGTTAAATGCAACTTGGACTTTCGAATTGGAATTGTTTCAGCATTTTGGGGCAGCATTAATCTTTGCGACATGCGTCGTACGTACATATACGTATACAGTATACATATGTGTATGCCTATAGCTATTTTATGTGTATATCTGTTAATAGAACCTTTATCAGTTAGCACACTAGGCGGCTAGCACAATATTGCCCATTACCCGAGAATTTATACGTTGGTCTGCTGCCTGTCTTTGCTCAGATCTTCTTCTCTTCTGTTTTCTTCTGTTCTGTTCGAGTGTCTATTGTTGGAGTGTGTGAGTGTGTGTGTTTGGTTTTCAGTCGTTGTTTCAGCCATGTGGGGAGTTGTTGGCCTTTTAGTTACGATTGGTATACAAAATATATCAATATATATATATATATATGTGTGTGTGTGTATGTCATGTTTGTATAATATATGTATGTATGTATATACTATGTTCTATTGCAAGTACAAAAATTCTATTGCCTTCCTATTTCCCCCTCCGAAGGATATTACACACAAAATGTTTATGGCAACTCGTTTTTTGTTTTGTTTTGTTTTGTTTGTTTGTGAATCATATGGTAGGGAGATGGCCAGATTGATGTACGCAATACATAGTATATCTGTATGTACGTATAATATCTGGGTACTATCTATCTGGCTCATCTGTTCTTCAAGTCTTTTCGTTATTATTACATTTTGGAATCGTACAATTTTCGAGTTCATTCATCGTTTTCTTTGATTCTGTGATTACAATGTTTGATTTTGTCATTTTAGTTTCGCTTTCTCTCTTTTTTTTTTTTGTTTGTTAAATTAATTGTCTTTACGCATATGAAACGTATCCATTATCATAATCATTATCATTATATCTTTATCAGCAATTATTACAGTTAAAGTCTATATGTTGTATTTTTGTGGGGGGTTGTGGGGAATGGTTTAAGGAGGATCGATGGAGCAAAGACTAGACAGAAAATGACAAAGAAAGAGACAGACAAACTCTCTCGTTCGCACACACATACACATACACATACATACATAAGAAAGAGAGAGAGAGAGAGAGAGAGGGAGAAATATACTCGAGGAAAGGAGTCCTTATAAAAATACGTTAGTATATGGCCACATAAAAACATAAAAAACAAACACAAACACAAACTTAAGGACGCGAAAACTCAGGAGGGACTCCATTAAGTGTAAATGATTATGAATTATAAGTCATTTGAACGGGCTAAACTAATTTTGGACTAACTACTTAAATATTGTAATTGTAGCACACGTACACATACAAAATAAACACATCGATAATTACACATAAATTTTGTATTTTAAACAAACACAAAAAACGAACCGTAATAAACCGAATAAAAACATTGCTTACGATCAGTAATTTGGCAATTCTTGAGCAACTGCAGGGCGAGGAGAGAGATGAGGATACGGAATGGAAAGGAAAGGAAACCCAAGGGAACGGAACAGTCTGTCCTTTCCTCCCCTTTTACAACATACATACACATATATATGTACATACATATACTGCACGGATTGGAGGACCTTTTTATGGCCATGATGGTGTGGATTAGTTTTAGCTTTCGGCTTGTCTACGAGAGTTGTATTATTTGCTGTTTGCTGTTTGCTGCTGCTGCTGCTGCTGCTGTCGCTGTAAAGCCGCTTCATGTCCTGTCAATATATATATATTAAAATTACTCCCAATCTCGTTTCTGTGGCTGTTTCTGTTGCTGCTACTCCTGCCACTCGTTCTCGTCCACACCCTCCATATCGTCTTGCTCCAGTTTTGTGGTGTACTCCATGCGCGCACTCACCGATTTCTGGATCTGCAAGTCGTTTAAAATGTTGAGTTAATGAGTCCCAACAACATTTTGTGCGGGTTGTTGTGGGGCTATACCTCTTGCTGTTTGTTAATCTCGTACTCTGACTTTTGGCCAAGTTGAGCGTGCTGCTCCAACGATTTCTTTGTATGCTGCACTGGCACTTGTTGTATTGAAGACACTGCAACACAGGGATAACAGAGAGAAGATGAGCAAGAGTTAAGAGCAGGGCACAGGGCGCAGGGCTCAGGGCAAAAAGGACAAAGGTAGGTTCGACTACTCACGGGTCTCCATGCCCTCCGGCTTGAGGCTGATTTTGGGAGCCGCCTTGTCATTGTTGCTGGCAAACCAATCATCGGCACTGAGCGTGGCGCTCCAGGTGATGCGCGTGGGTGGAAAGAGGTCGTCTTGGAACAGCTCGCTCTGCAAAAAACACACACACGAGAATTAGGTTGGAGGTTGAAGGTGTAACACAGGCTGGCCTTGACACCCACCTTGATCCGTGGCACTGTGAAGCTGAGCGGCTCGATGGTCGTGTTGGTCAGCCTGTAGGCCTTGGAGAATTCCACGCTGGCCACATCGCAGTGGTTCTTGGTGAGGAAGCTGAGGCCCTGGTGCAGCGATGTGCAACGATGATGCGACAGCGGGCAGATGTACGGCTCCTCGTCGGTGATCTCATAGCAATAGATGGTCGAATCGCCCTTGCCCGTGACGAACAGTGTGGAGCTGTCCTCGTCGTAGAAGGGGATCAGTATCGATGGCGACACATCCAGACTGGCCGTGTTCAGAGGGGCCGTCAATTTTTGGGCATTATACACGCTGATCTGTCGCTCCGAGACCCTGTAGAATGTATTTAAATGAGAATAGGCGAATGGAAATGGGAAATGGGAATGATATATCGTACTTATCGAATCCAGTGCAGACAATGTACTGTCCCTCGACGGCCCAGGTGATGCGAGCCCCTCGGGTGCCCACGGGTCCGTTGCCCTCGCGTATGGGCATCTCCGACTTGCGTGGATTGTAGACGCGTATCTTGCCATCCTTGCAAACGGTGGCCCCCAGGCGGCCGCATGGGCTCCAGGCAAAGTCGAATATCTGGTCCGAGTGGCCCGTCAGCGCGCATTTCTCGGTCATGGTGCGCAAGTCCCAGAGCTTGATGGTCATGTCGTAGCTGGCGGTGAGCAAAACGTCGGCGGCCAGCGGGTGGAAGCGGATGAAGTAGATCTTGTCGAGGTGGGCGGTCAGTTCGCCGGCGGGCGTGTTTGTTGGCTCGCTGAGGCCGCCCTCGGCTATGTGCCACAGCTTGACGATGCCATCGTCACATGCGACGGCCAGGCGCTGGGCATCGAACGGATCCCACTGGAAGTCCATGATGTTGCTGCCATTCACCAGCGAGGGAATGACACCGTCGGGCAGACGGCCTGGGCGACTCAGCTCGAAGATCGCTATCTTACCGCCGGGCCCCGACAGCGGCACTGCCACACGCTCGTGATTGGCGTGGAAGCCATTGCATTCGCCCGGTATCTGGCGGCTCAAGTTGCGCAAGTTCTCGATGTGTGTGGACTTGTGGCCGGGCGTGCCCTTCAGGTGCCGGAATTTGGACACCTTGCCGAATACGGTCGAGGTGCGTTTGGTCGAGGCGGCACTGAAGGCAGCCTCCGTGGCGGATTTCTTGAGGCCAGCGGCATTGGCCGCCCCATTGTTGCCCCGTTGCTGACGATGTTCTTCGAGCAGCTTTCCCTCAGGCACCGAGATCCGCTTGCTGTCGATGCAGGTGCTCTGTTGCTGCTGCTGCTGCTGGTTGGGCTTCAGTGGCTCCACCTTGGAGTGCTCGCGACGCCTGCAACAGGTACACGATTGAGAGAATGTTGGACAGGTTGCTTGCTTTCTTTCCCCCTCCACACTTACAATGGCACTGGCGACTGGGCCTTCTCGTCCACCTGACTCTTGGAGCGATTCTCGTAGAGACGTCGACGCTCAGCAATGCTGCTCCGGGCCGAGGAGAAGCGCCGCAGATCGGCATCGGTGCGGTCCTCCCCCTCCGTTGAATTCTCCGACGACTCGGAGTTTTGTTCGAAAATCTAGATGAGGTAAACGATACAGAGAATAAAGTGTGATTAATGCTGGCTAGCGCAATCGATCGGACTCAGGTGGTGATCAGTGATCCCCCCGTTGCAGACCTTATCGGATGATTCATCATCGTCAGCCGAGGACTACAGTGGTTCCAGTAGTTGTTGTTGTTGTGGTTGTGGTTGTTGGTTGTTGATTGTCGGTTGGAAGTTGTAGTAGACAGAGGAGTTTATTTTGGAGGGGTGGTTAGTAAGTAGTCAGGATGCGTTTCAAAGAAAGTTAGGCACGAGATAAGGCGAATTTTGTTGTGGCACAGGCATGTAAGAGAGGTCAGAAGAGAGCAGATTACAGATTACGGATTATAGATCACAGATCAAGGAAAGTTTCACAAACACATATTGTAGTCGTACAAGGACTACAGGACTACAGCAGTAAGAGAGAGAGAGAGAGTCCGTCTCCTTGGAGAGAGGCTTACCTTGCGCCGCTCCGATGTAGTCAGTGACTTTTGCACTCCATTGCCGGCAGATGCAACCGTCTCCCGTTCGTTCTTCTCTGCAATCACACCGAGATAGGGATAGAGGAAGCGATGTTAATGAAATCCTTCATCCCTGTTTATGATTTGGGTCTCCACTCACTTTTGATTTCGATTTCCACAATGAGATCGGGCTTGGCTGACGCCTGTACGTGAGTTGGGGCTGCTGGTGGCTCTCCGCTTACGCCTCCGCTGCCCACGCTCTCCTGGCCAACGTTCGAGATGTTCTCATGGGAGCCGGGTGCCAGGGGTACGGCAAACACTTTGTCAAAGGACACATCGCCCGTGGTGCTCGAGAAGGGCTTCGGTCCCAATCGGGGCTGTGCGTGTGGGCAAAAATATAGCGTAAGTCAATGGAAATCTACCGTAAACGAATAAACAAATTGGTGCCGCTCAAAAATCATAATTCTACACTCAATTAAATGGGAAAATAATTTCAAAAAAACGGTGATGAAAATCATAATTTTCTGAGCCACTAAAAACAACAAAAAAGTGAGCCTGCAGACAGGTGGGGTCTGGTCTCCAAACCGATACAAACGATACGATCTACAAACGATGTCGATATCGTACAAAAATCATTCGATAAGGTCCATAAGGACGAAAAAGACACGATGCAAAAATATCAAAAAACAACGCTACAAAACCAAAAACGAAAGACAACAACCAAAACGTGGATCTGGGGATCTGCAACAGTGGATAACAGTGGGGCACCTTGTAGGCAGTCGCTGCCGTTGTACGTGGCCTGGGCCGCGGCGTGGTTGTGGTGCTGCTACTCTCGCCGGCCGAATCGCTGGCCTCCGGCAGGGAGTTGTTGCGCGATGTGCGCGGCATCGGCTTGGGCGGGGAGTTGCTGCCGCTGGCTGAGTGAGTGTCCAGAGCACCCGACGAACTGGCGGAGGCGTCTTCGCTGCTGCCGGCCGAATGTTCGGTGGGCGACTCCTTTTCGTCGTCATGGCCATCGCCACCCGCAGCGCGTACATCCTTCTCGGTATCGATCTTGTACTTGGCCTCAAATTTACGTATCAGCTCGCTGCATTCTCCGTCCGGCTGCGACTGCGCCTGGGAGCAGCTCTTCTTCTGGCCGGCTCCGTTCTGGTTGCTGTTGTCGTTGCCGTTCTTCTCCTCGAAATTGTTGCCCTTGCTCAGCATCACAAAGTGATCGTTGTCGTTTCGCTTGGCCGACTGGTTAGGGGGTTGGGTCTGTGTCTGTGTCTGTATCTGTGTCTGGCTCTTCTGGCCGGTGGCCTTGCCCTTGCCTTGGCCATTGGCCCGCTGGTTCTCCAGATTCTTCACAAAATCGCTTAAATTTCCCCGATGGATCTGCATTGATGGCCGGGAAAACGGGGATTAGAGATCAAAGATCGCATAGAACCTATAGACAGCCCAGACCCTGCTCTTAATCTATATAGAATACTCCTATTCCTGAATTCGGACCGTCCTTCTCTGCCCCGCACTTACGATTATCGGCTCGTCGCCAAGCTCCCGCTTTGCCGGGTCCAGATTCATCTTGGGCACCGCCAGATTGCTCCCATTCAGCCACTCGCTGGCAATCAGCTCCGTTTTGTAGCCCGTGGTCTCCGGATAGAGATCGGCATGGAAATCGCGATAGGTCTAGAGGAGAGGGAAACCCAGAATTATAATCGCATATCTCTCCCTCTCTCTCTCTTACCTTTCTGGGCACTTGGTACATGATGGGTATGACCATATTGGATGTCAGTTGGAGTACGCGATTCACCTCCGCCTCCATCACCCTCAATGCCCGCTTGGGGACCAGGCAAGCGCCCTTCGTCTGTTCGCCGGTGTGCCGCAGTCCCTCGATCAGATAGGGATCCTTGTCTGTGATCTCCAGATAGTTAATGGTCGTGTCCCCCTTACCGGCAAGGAAGAGCATGTTCGTGTCGGGGTCAAACAGTGGCATCAGTATGCCCGTCGAGCAGTCCAGCTCGAGGGTCTTTTCGGGTGTGCCAAAGTTACGGATATCCCGGATGATAACCTGCCGCAGGCGGGCCGCATCGAAGCCGGTGGTAAGGATGCGCGGCTGCCCTCCCAGCCAGACAACTCGCGAATCCTTGATGCTCTGATGCGATTCAGCCATCATTTGGAGGGGTGAGCCGGAGGCGCGTGGATCGAATATTCGCACACACTTGTCCTTGCAACTGGTGGCCAGGACAGTGCCATCCTCGCGCCAACTGGCCGACTGTATCACCTCGGGATGCTCATTGTTGGCTGTGTGAGTGGAAAAGGTGAACCCAATTAGACGGCGCTCGCCCAGCATTGGGTTTGACATAGGCACTCACAGAAGATCTCCTTTTGGCTCCTCAGATCGAACAAGGCCACGCAACCGGCCGCTGTCGAGTACATCATTCCATCGGCCGTCGGATGGAAGCCCACCGTCTCCACACGCCGCTGTTTGTGTGAGAAGACGGCCTCCGGATCGGAGAGCGACTGCTCCAGGCCCTTTTCTGGTATATGCCAGATTTTCACCTGCAAAACAAAAAAGAAGAGCTCCATTGCATTAAGATGGAGTGGCGGGCGGGGGGCGAAGGAGAATGGATAATGGATAATGTAATCCGTACCAGGCAATCCTGCGATGCGGTGGCCAACAGGCCGTCATGGAATGGCGAAAACTTTAGGTCTGTCACTGTGTCCGTGTGCCCATGCAGCAGCGGCATTGTCTTGCTCTTGCGCCCGCAATCGTCCAGCGGCAGGACGGCCACACTCGATCCGGTGTGCTCCCAATTGAAGGCCATGAAGGCGGCCGATGCGGCGATATTGTTGCCATACGTCTGATAGCTGCCCACACAGATCTCGCGGACGCATGCCTCCGCTTTGGGGACAATGGGCGCGGCATTTTTATATTTGGAAGCCTTGAAGCGCCAGGCCATGCTGTTGTGATGTGACTGAGGATGTGGCTGTTGCTCGAATGGAAAGCAATCCGATGTGCCTGAAGGAGAGTTTGTTTCGCTGGATCGCTGGATTGCTGGATCGCTAGATCGCTAGATCGCTAGAGTGGGGGTGGGTTCAGGTCTGATGATCTGTTCGGCTCCCGTCTCTCGCTGGCTCTGTGCGTGTCTGGAAAAGTGCAGGCATATTCATACTATAAAAGAGTTTTTTTGTTGTTGTTGTTTTTTTTTTTTGTAAAAGAGGCACAACCACACATCTGTTTGTTGGCACTCGCATAATATAATATATACATATATTTATAGTATGTGGTTCCTGGTATTGAAGCAAAGGCCTGTTGTCGCCGTCGCCGCCGCCGCTCTGCCGTGAGTCACTCGATAAGGCCAGAAACAGAAACAGAGACAGAAAAAGAAACGGCCAGCTTTTTGATAAGGCGATTCCCGGCACGGCACGGCACTTGCACTGCCATCAAACACAACACACAAACACACACACACACACACACTGGAATACATTGGAATGGAATTGGAACGGTGTCCGTTGCAAATTCTTCCCCCACCCACTCCCCCTGATACTGCTGCTGCTGCCGATTGAAAAGAGAAAGCAAGCTAAAGACGACTGTGATTGCAGCAAGTGCGAGGAGCAGAAGAATGGCTTCAATGCCAGCGAATATACCACTCCATCCATCCAACAATATCCAAAGATGTTCCACAAAAAGCCGGATAAGCAACACCAAACACACAGCCACACACACACACACACAAACACATGTACATTTTGCTGTATGCAATATTTGTTTGTATAACAGGAAATGTGAGGGGGAAATCGACACTTGTATACCCTACCCCCTTAAAGTGCATTGGATATATGTATGTACATACATGCATACATACATATGTATGTCGTATGAACAGGAGCCACACCTACATATGAGTCCATATATGGCATGCATATATCACCGATCTACGGTTGCCATGGAAATTTCCTCGACAGGCAGGCAGCAATCTACGCACAGTTGATGGACCCTTGACAACAGGGGGTTGGAGAACTGGAGAGTTTGTCACACTTGCTCACAAACGCACACACACACACACGCGCGAAGAGGAGAGCAGAGCAAACCACTTTTTCTCCTCTTCTTCCAGCAGCAGAAGCAGCAGCGACGCAGCGTCAGTGGATGGATAATTTCCCAAGTGCAGCCAGTCATCCAGGGGGGTTGGGAGGTGACCAACACAGAGAGAACGAGAAAGAGAGGAGACTAACAAACAGAAGGCAAACGACGCGTGCGCCAATTCAACTGGTCCGTTAGAAAGCGGCAAAACAAATGACCACCAGGCTAGCCAGGCAGCCTCAGCCACAGCCGCAGAAGCAGAAGCAGGAGAGGCGATTGGAAGCACCAGCAGCAACAGCCAAGTGAATCAGGTATTGGGTTTGCTACCAGGTAATGGGGTCAAGTGATTTAGAAAAACGAAAGAAAAATGAAATGCGCCAACAAGCGGGTTGCAGATATACCGAGACCGAGACGACAAGTGCAATCAGGAGGAGACCTTGCTGCTGCTTCTGATGCCATCTCTACTCTCCACCATCACCGTTCAATATTAACGGGATCCGGTCTTTCCGGCGTGGGAGAGCATGCATAAGAGAAGAGAGCATAACAAGGGAGAGAGGGAGCGGCATCTTGTGTGCGCTATGCTATGCTGTGTGCATCGTGTGCAAAGGGTGCAAGGAATATGGAATATGGGTGTCTCCCCCCACTCTCACGCGACACTGTCTTTCTCTCTTTCTCGCTGTGGGTGTGTGCTGCTGCTGCTTGGCTGGGGGTGGCTGCCGGGCTGGGCAGGGGCTGGGCTAATGGGCATAAACCGGCAAGCGAGAGCTTTTTTGCTACTGTTTTATTGTTCTTTTTTGCTCTGCTCTTCTCAAACGCACACCCTCTCTCTACTGGTGGTTGGTTTTTGTTGTTCTTGCATCTTGCATTTATTGACATTTTCCGTGACAGGCTTTTGAAATAATGCAACTTTCTAGTGGCTGCAACTTGCGTGCAATTAATTATCGACACACACACACGCACATATGAACGCGAAAAACGGATGTAAAGGAGGCCTTTGTTTTCCCTTTGCGGCGGCACACACCCTGGCGCCGGCAGCGGCAATGACAATGACTAAAACTACAAAAAACAACAAGAACTGCGCGAAGCCGACGCCGTTTTTTTTGATGAGCAAACAAAGGAGCAGTTTTGCACACACACACAAACGCACATAAATCACACACACACATGGTGCAAACACACAACAGAAGTATATTTTAAAAAAATAACAGGATCTGTAACAGATTAATTACCAAAATCTTTTCTATAATCACACCGCGATATTGTGGCGGGGCCCTTTTCTATTATCTATTATTTCTATTATCGGCTTTTTTTAAGGTGCATCGCGAGCAGTGTGACGCGGACTTACCGATAAAATATACCGTCCGAACCTCAGAAATATATCGAAATTGCGTCACAAATTTCAAAATATACCGTAAATATACTGACGAGCTCAAGTTATATTATACATATTCCTCAATTTTGATATTCCGTGGAATATTACTAGCTAGCTAGGACCATCAGCTCTGAACTCATAATTGTATCCCATTGATAAATTAACTTTCTAAAAGACTTGTTAATATATTATGTCTAATCCTTATTGGTTTGTTTATAAAATACGGTTTCAACAAAAACGGTCATCAACAATTTTCACTAAATAAATGTCCTTACATGGTAACTACACGACTACTACACATTAACTACATTTATATGTAGTTATCAAAAGCGACACCTGTGTAAGCCCACGTTCTAAGATTATTTTTGAAAAAATTGGGATTTTGATGGCAAACGATCAGGAATTCGACCTGGGACATGGCTCTAAATGGCATATCTACAGGATGACTACATTCGTGCATTCGAGAAGAGGGTGAGTCCATAACGCGTCTCAAAAAATACTAGAAGATACTATACAAAAAATTGCAAGGTGTTTGAGCTAGGCATGGTGTCTTAGCATGGTGCCTCACATTCAAAATATACAGTAAATATGCAAATGAAAAATATCACACAACATATCCATACAAATTCCATTGTATGAATCAAATATAGATATATGTATAAACTAATGAGATGCTTTTAATCAAGAATCCACACGATCTTGTTCAAAAATAGAAGTTTGTCAACATTTTGTGGCTTTAACCCCAAGTATTTATCCGGCTTTACTGAAAGTTCGCTAAGATTCAGTAGAACTAGCTGGAACGCTACGGTATTTTCAAGAGCACTGCTCGATGTGCTTGAATTGTTTCGAATTAATCTGCAAAAGTTTGAACATCCTTCTCCTACAGCTGCTTGCTTATCAAATATATTTATTCACATTCCAATAGATTGCATTTTAATCCTATTCACTCGTTCACTTTCAAACAATTTCTATTTGGCGCGCACTACTTATATCCAGTCGATAGTACGATACCGAACTTGAATCGGGTGAGGTTATCTTTGAACCGGTTGACAAAAATGAGTCCCATTCCAAACTTTTATATTATGTACCTCAATTACTGTACTTGGATCTATATTGTGATGATTGATCTATACCATTGAAAAAGTCAACCCAACGGGAAATGTACGTGATGTTCATATTCAGTAGGTGGAGCAGATTCAGAATGTTATTTGGCAAAAATTGGACCTTCAGGACCTACCATTCAGGCTGAGCCACTTTAATAGCCGAAAACTAGAGACATTCGGACAATTGCTCAGAGTGAATATGCCGCAATTATTGGGGAATATTAACACGGCCTGTCGCGGCCGTTTCTTACCAAGTTGGTCAGTTTAACGGAGCCCAGGGACTTGTATTAAAATTGGCATTGCTGAGTTAGTTTTAATATGTATTTGATATACACCACTTCTAATATATCCATATAAACTTAGTTTTTCATGTGTTGGGTTTAAATATACCGCCACAAATATATGTACGAACCGGTTAAAACGGGAACGACGCGATTTTTGCTTTCGGCCAATGAAAATCGTTAAACATTTCTGCTAGACATAATGCTGCACCTACAAGTTTTCATTGGCCATTCTTAGTCTTATTTATGTTGCAGGCAACACGAATTTTCATACTCTAGGAAATGGATATTATAGAATTACGTATATGTTTGTCATCCAAGCTCTAATTAATGCAGAAACTAGTCAGTATCTGTTTTAAAACTATCACAACGATATTTTGAAGCTTATTTGTTTTCATGACACAAATAATATGTATCGGGCGGGATGCATGAATATGCCTAAAACATATCAATGTGTGAAAAGATCTTTATTAATAACGTTTTATCTTCATATTATTTTTTCTTCATATTAAATTAACGAAATAGGGTATACAAAGACCTATACTACGGCTTACACGCAATAGGTCTTCAAATACCAGCAACACTGCGACTGTTTTTATATTGAACTATTTTGTTTAAACCTTGTTTTAGTCAAAATAAAATAAAAGCAAGTAATTAGAATAAACTAGTTATGTAGGAAATTGATTTATCAATCGTATAAAATTATGTGGGCATGGCAAGATGTTCTATCTAGCTAGTAATATTCCACGGAATATCAAAATCGAGGAACATGTAATAGAACATGAATTCGTCTGTATATTGACGATATATTTTTAAAATGAGACGGTATATTTTGGTATATTTCTGATGGTCGGACGGCATATTTTAATGATAAATCCGCGGCCACACTGCTTGCAACTCTACAGAGCAGCTCCTCAGCGCTGTATTGTTATTTTTTTTGTATATTTTTTTGATTAAATCAAATTGAATTAACTTGATTGCAATGTTAACGTTGTGCGCGAGAAACAACGAGGAGGCATCTGTGCGGCCCCTCGCACTCTGATAACGTTGATTATATACGCAGATATAGATAGGATCGTAAACAGAAGAGCGTCGCGGCTACGGTACAGCGAGAGAGTGAGAGCGAGCAAGCGTATGCCAGTGCGTGTGTGCCTGTGTGTGTGTGCCTCCATGTGAATGTGTTTGTGTGGGTACAAATTTCGTGTGCGGCGGTTGCAGAGAAGCAGAAGAAGAAGGGACACGGCAACGGTAAGGCTCATCCAGCCTCCGTCTCCGCCGTAACATAAAAAGTGCAACTACATCTCCGGCTAAAGCTGCAGCCACAATCCCCAGCTCCAGTGGAGGAGGAACTGGCTCGGGCACGGGCCCCTGGCCCTGGCCAAACCTAATCAATGCAAAAGGAAGAACAACACCAAAAATACCACATCGGATAAAATGAATTTACTGCAAAAAATTGGTAAGTACAATTGTCTTTCTAAAGGCCCCGCCTCCGCATAAGGCACCCTTCCCAGTCCCCGACCATACCACAACACACCACCCTTCTGCCCTTGCCGGACAATGATAGAAACAATTGTTATACCCTTAAATGAAATCAAGAATACAATTGAATGGTGTGTGTGTGTGTGTGGGGGTGTGTGGGTGGAAGAGGGATGGTTAGAGGCGGTTTTAAGGGATTTGCTGTTTTCTTAGCTCGCTCTCACTCTCTTTTCACTCTGTGACTGTGTGTGTGTATATATATGGGCGCGTTCAGAAATGGTATGAATATGGGATAAATATCCCTATATCCCCATAGTACAATCCATCGATGGTATGGTCCAAGCTAATCCCAAAGAATGCATCCATATTCCCTTTCTGCAGCTACTCCTACGGCTGCTGTGCGTTTCGGGAGCTGTCAACAAGTCTATTTTTAGCATCCACCAACGTCAACATCGACGCTGCAGTCGCAGTCGCAGTCGCTGCCGCTACTGCTCCCCCTGGGAAGACTTCTTCCGCCTCTTTCCCTCTCCCAAGAAGTGTTGAAAATCGGAGAACAACAACAAAAGCAACAACGACTATGAGATTTCTCTCCACTTCCTTTTGACCTGCCCACTCCATTCTATTCCACCCCACTCCACCCACCATTCCGTTTTCATTCTAAATGCATTCCCCTCCACCACGACCTCCACCTCCTGCTCCTGTTCCAGCAGATGGATGTGGAATTCAAATTTAAAGTGAAAAATGATTTTCAACTGCATTGCAAGTTGTGTGGGTGCAAGTGCGATGGATATACACCACAATTATGTATACATATACATATGTGCATAGCATATGCATATGTATTTGTTCCACCTTAACAGTTGCCTAGCGGTTTAATCCTGTTGCATCATAATACCTCGCATATTGCTCGCACACGGGCCAAAAGGGTATGCTGTTCTTTGGCTCATTTTGGTTAAATGTTTTTTGTCTTCTCCAAAAGCTTGAGAAATATTTAAATTTATTCTCCAACAAATATGAACATACATATGTATATTTTCTATGCGGTAGCCGATCCATAGATCTGAATCAAATTTTCTGTCCAAACATAACATAACAATATCCATTCATGACCTGTGAACAGTTAAATTTCTTGTATGTTCTTCGCACACAGAACACACCTTTAAAAAAATAATAAATATATGTTCTGTAAACATAGCTACATATTTATTTTCGGGGAATCCAAAATCCGGAATCCCAGCGAAAGAATAGAACACTTCATTTCCCACAAGATCATTTGCAGCCGATAGAAAATCCAATCGAAGGGTGTCTGGTAGTCGGCAATGTTTGGATGGTCGATAAATGATTAAGGAAATTATTTGGTTTACCCTTTTGGACAAGAGGAAACGCCTGTCTGTGCACTGTATGTACATTTCTTTGTCTCGTTTTTGCGTGAATTCTAGATCTTAGACAAGAAAACACGCGGACTGTATCATTTTTGCCCGTTGGTTTGATAAGCGGTCTGCGCTTTTGATAGATAATGGAGCAGCCGAAGCTCTCTCTATCTCTTCGCAGCTCTCTCCACACACACACACACATATGTACATATGTATACATTGAGCAAAAGTTCATTTGAAAGTGCAAATGTTGGGTAGTCCCAACGTGTATTAAGAGTAAGGTGGAAGGTGCTCTCGAAGAGCGGGTATGCCTCACACCTTATTTTGATGCACCATGTGCTCATCGGGTGGGCCCAGCTGGTGCTGCTGCCCTGCCCCTCTGCCCAATTAGATTTGTAAAAGTTGTACCGCTCTCCCTCCCTTTCCCCCCTGACGCTGGCGCTCACGCTAGAGCGCTGTAAGCGCTCATCGCTTACCGTTTGACGAGTCGGAGCTGGGGTCTGGGGTCTGGGGACCGCTCGTTGATTCAGTCGCACGCGAAATTTTCTCATCAGCGGTACGCTCCGCTCCGTACCGTACCGTACCGTACCATTCCGCTCCCCACACCGAACAGCCGTAACCCGAACGAACCGCCTCGCTTGAATCGCACGCTCGTGACCCGCCCCAAAAAGTGATATCATAAAAGCAATATCTCTCTGGAGATCACCCTCTCCCTTTTCCTGGGCTCCCCGCCCCCGCAAAAAAGGGAGTGTGCTGTTCAATTGTTTTTGTTTTTCTGTTCAAGTGTGTGCGTGTGTGTGTGTGTGTGTGCGTGTGTGTGTGTGTGCAATAGATCAATGATATCGATACAGATACAGATTCCCGAACAGCGGGAGAATCGTTGAAGCGTTTGCTCCCATTTCCCGACCCACATATCGATTGCAAAATAAAAATACAAATAATAACAACAACAATCGATTGCTTTGCTTGCGAGGAGCAAAGGGATACACAGAGGAAGAAGACGGGGAAAGAGTGCCAGAACCGAATTTACCGCAATGCGTGTTCTCAATACAGAGCTCCGTTTGCGCTTTAAAAACCGCAGGCCGAGGCCCTTCAATCGGGCAGCGAGTGCCGATGAAGCCGTTATGATGGATACATCCAACCCCAATACCCCCACCACCCCCAGCGATCAGAGTATCCATGGAGGAGGAGGAACCATCAGTATGAGTATGTATAAGTGGGGCGTACTTTTGGAATAATTGGAATATTCAGTAGATATGTAGATAATATCGACGATTCATGGGTCTGCAAAAATACCAGAGTTCGTTCATATCTAGTGAAAAAATAGTGCCAAGAAAAATGTAGATTCTAGAATGACCTTGAGGCGTTATAAGGCGGGATAATGAGCATAAGATACTACCCGCTCTGTGTAGATCGTGGAATGCAATTAGACTAGGCAACAAAATACATTATTTTAACACGAACCAAACCGACTTTCTGATAGATTTGGGGCTTTAAAATATTTGACTAAAAGTCTCGCATAATTCCATTTACCGTTCAGTAACCTCCCAAATACAATTTTACCATTAAATACCATTACAAATACACAATTTTGGTATTTTTTTTTTTTTTTTATAAATACTGTTGTATTTTGAGGTCAGCGGTACCGAACGGGTACAAGCCCTATTTTAAATATTAAAAGAAAAAAAACCTTGTCCAGAACAAAAAACCCAAAAAGCTCCAGATCTATCAGAAAAAGTCGGTTTTGGTTCGTGTAGTGTTGCATAGTGTTATCCGATGATGCGATCCGATGGCATCCGCAATGTTTGATTGGAATTCGTTTCATTCCCGATTGTTCCAAAATTGAAGCTTAATTATCGGTGAAATACTTTTATGTAAGAACAGAGAAATATACAAACATATGGGACTGTTTATGATAAGGTTTTACGGCACCCACATACCATTCGCCCATTCAAGGAACTGCATTTATTGCAAAAAAAGCTTTCTTTTGGTACTGTTGGCAAGGGAAGCTTTCACTCATTTCCGAATATAATTGTACAAATCTTTAGTTTCCGTCGGGCGAAAGGCGTCAAAAAGCGTCAGAGCTTGTTGGATGAGAGCCATCCCTTGGTCGGGACGAAGCCGGTTTCTGCTATGGATAGCATGCGCCTGCGGAAAAAGCTCTCATGTTCGCATTTTATCTCTCTCTTCCAACTCGTATCTAATCTAATCGGCCTGCCTTATGTCTAATGTCTACACATGTGAACCCCAGATTGTTGGAATTTCTGGGGTTGCTCTATCCAGAGATGGACGTGCACAAATCATCATCTCCGACATCTAATCTAATTGCGATCTCTCTCTATGTTTTGGCATCCTTTTCCCCTTCTCTTTGGCGTTCTCTAAATGGAAATGTAAATTGGGAACGGTGGGGCATTGTGTCGTGTGTGGCTGTGTGTGGACATGAAAAGGGTTTTGTTTAATTGTTGTTGATTGAACAATTTTGCCTTGGCTTTCACTGCACTTTCTAACACGGTCTGTCTCTCTGTCGTGTCACCTGTTGCCAGTCGCCAGTCGCCACTGTCGGATGTAAATGAATATTAAATGTCCGATCCGTCCATCTCTCATCTTTCTACCTTTTGTGTGACCTCCACTCTACGCGGAATAGCATTCAAGTATCGAGCTTTTGTCAAATACGTTTGATGGGAAGATGACGGGATGAGCGGGGGAGATGTGGCAGGCAGGCAGGCAGGCAGGCAGGCTGTCAGACAATTTGCCATACAATCGGAAGCAAGGACAGTCCTGCGTCTGTCCGTACCTTTCAAATGAATGAATGAATGAACAATACGCAAAATATGAAACTTGATTTCGAGGTAGCAGCAGTAATGCACTCAATTGTGTGGCTATCACGAATGGACATGAATGGACGACAGACATTTCCATTTTCGAGGATACTCAAATGTCCAATGCTTCCCCTATGCTTTCTCTGTGTGTGGTGGCGGGTGGGGCCGGTGTGGGTGGTTAAGGTCGTATGTCAAGAGTTCTGGGAATTGGCTCCATTTTATTGGCAATCGTTTCGCTTCCTTCCGACCGTAACCTTTGCCCCTCCCACACGCAGTCCATGATACTGTGTATCCTTCAACCTGTTCTGTTCTCTGTGTGGGTGTGTGATTGGAGTGAAAGCCATTCCTGAAAAGCATAATTGAAGTGCAAATTACACATTTACCTCGCATCCGAAAAAGGGTTACCATGGGATACCCTTCATCAGTTTTGTGTCCCGCATTTTTCTACAAAAATTAATCTCATCTCTCTCGTATCTGTATCTGTCGGGTTGAAACTGTAAAAAGAGAACAGAACAGAAATTAAAGTTTAAGTAAAATGAGAATCGGGAAAGTCGAGATTAATCTTATGGACTGCCATCGCAAAAGCTATTCGATCGGGGAACAATCAACATCTTGCCGAATCATCATCAATCGGTACCTTCTTATTCGTCTTTCTTCTGAAGTGAAGACTTGTAAACCAACCTGTCATTGGAGTGTGACCATCTTTATATATCCTTCATCTCCACGACAGAACATCAATGGGTAGTCTCGTACACGCGTTCACAATTGTTTACCATCCCCGACGCTTCAGAACAGTATCGGGCGATTCCACGTTACCACTGCGACTCGACCCATTTGACCAACTCAGTATGCTCGTGCAGAAGATTTTGCAATCACCAACGTAATAGATCTGAAGGAACCTATGATCTTCGGTTGGTGGGGGAACTGCCTCTTCGTCTACTATTTGACGGCTAAGAATTTTTTTTTCGTAATAAGAATAAAACAACGATCGAGGGTATTTTCATTCGGATAAACCGTCTCCTTTTAAATACGAAACAAAATATGAGGCAAATCTGCTCAAACGCTCTCAAGTGATGTAATTCTACACATAGATAGAACGATTATCTTAAAGATCTATAAACTATCTAGATCTATAGTATCTATAAAGTATAAAGTTCCATTAGCAAATGTTTCATTGCTAGATTTTTCATTAGCAAATGTTTTCCACGTTCCCTCGTTAATGGCAATTCTCCATTCCGTTCGCTTATATAGTAGTATATTTTAGAGCTAGCAGAACAGAGTAGCATCTGTGGAACTACAAAGATCCATCAACAAATGTTCCATTATCAGATGTTCCCCCGTGAATGCCAGTTCCGTTCGTTTATGGGAAATCTGTACAGGTTATAAGAGTTGAACAGAGTTTGAAAAAATATTCAAGTACTGCGGATGATAGTTAGAGCCGTAGTGTGTGTTTCCTGTTACATTTGCAGGTCATGCAGAGATATTTGAGTGGCGCCCAAGTGAAATCTGAATGACTGAATGTGCGGTGGCTACCTCGACCTCTGCATCTACCTCTAGCCATTGTCGTACTCGTTGCTCTGTGCCTCTGTGGTCACGTATGGCGTGGTGGCGCTTTCCCTCTCTCGCTCCGATGGAGAGTGCGTGGATTGGGGAGTGTGTGGTGTCGCCTCGATTGTGGGCTTAAACCGCTTTGTGCTTTTTACTTACACAATTGCCGCATTCTGCAGTCTTGCTTTCCTATGGATTTCATTTCATTTTCATATGTCATAACTGTATGTATATCTCCCTGCGGACATGACCCTATCTGTGGCACTGCCTCTGCCCCTTGGTGTGGGCCGTGGGCTGGTTGATGGAGTGGCGGGGGGCCTTCTTCTATAGGGACGGACAGTGGTGTTTACTAGAGTTTACTTTGGGTGCAAAACTTTCATTCATTCTTTCCCTCTGTGAGTGTGTTGCTGCCTGCCACCATCTGAAGCGTGTCTTTTGGACAGTTATGCCTCGTATTGTATGGAATTTTATGGCCCCTCCACCTCCCAGCCGACCCACCGACCGACCACCTGAATGATTCAAAAGATATCTCGTTCGTTCGTTTGTTGGGCAGGTATTTTTATCTCTGTTTGGATGGACTGAAAGTGAAAGAGAGTGCAGCAGCAGATATCTGTTGAATGTCGAATGGAATTCATAGTAAATACGCCGTACAAGATGTATACAAAATAATTCATTAAAAGGGAAACTATTTACTTTTAATATCTTTATTTTTGTTATTCTTATTGACGATAATTCTCAGGGCATTCGCTGGTGCGTCTGGTTGGCTTCGGCGTCGACTTCGGCTACGGCTTCGGCTTCGGCTTCGGCTTTGGTCTGTCAAGGAATAAATCTCGCAGCAGTTGGGAGCAGTTATTGATCAAGCTGTTGGGCCATTCCCACTGTATGTGTTCTTAATGAAAAGTGGGACTGTAAATGGATAGAGTGATTGCCACAGTCATAAATTAAGTTAAGAATAACCCTTAAGCGAATAAATACACAATTGATATGGTACGCGGTATGAATTTCCCCATAAGCGAACGGATTTCCCCAAAGGGGTTAGGAATATTGCGATGCGGGACATGGCATTCATCCCGAGCCTCTCTGTGGAACGTAGAATCGTAATGTGTGGTTGAGGTTTAAAATAAATAGACCTATCGATCAATTAGACGTTTGGAGCGTTTACTTTGCTTTAATGTGATATTTCCTCCGCCCATTTATTCCCTTTCATCATGGGAACTCTGCACTGCTCCAATGCTCCTCCGCTCCATTGTTATCTACATTTGCGGTCGTACGAACGTACATCTGGTGGCGTTGTAGAGTAGTGGGTGACGTATATACCACTCCCACACCCACGCACCACATCTCTCTCTCTCTCTCTCTCTCTCTCGCTCTCCTTCTCTGTAGAAGCTTACACACCCACACAAACAGAGATAGACGCACGCATCGGGAGTCACGATGGTCGTCATCGTCGCCCATCGCCAGCGTCATCGCCCATCGCTTCCCATTCTATTTGGACTTGGTGGCTTCTATTCACTTCACTTCACATCACATCACTTCTCCTCCAGAGCCGTCGCTGTCACGACGAGGGAGGAGAAGGAGTCAGGAGGCTAGGAGGCTAGGAGGCGTTGATGAGGAGGAGGCATAAAATATGCCTCATGCCCAAAATTTAGTTTCATTTTCGTTTGCGCTGCGTCAAGAGTTGAGTTGTGTGTTTCTCCTCTTTTTTGTCGCTGTTTCTGTCTGTTGTTTGTAGCGCATTATTAATTATGACGACGAGCTGCTGCCTCAAAAGTTATCTAACCGTTGCCGGGCGCACACACGGCCGGAAGGAAGGAAGCACTTCTTTCGTACGGATAACCCGCTCTGTAGGAACGAACGAACCAAATAAAAATAACAAAAAAATGTACGCTTCGGAACATTGAGATGCGGAACGAGCTTAGCGTCCAGTGGAACGTGGAAGTGTAACGAGGATCGACTGAAAAAAAGTGCAAATTTACCGGAAAATCGAAGAAAATCATTTTTAAGAGATAGTTAGAGAACAACAACAACAAAAAAGCAAAGTAACATTCAAAGCAAAACATAAGAAAAGGTGAAAGAAAAAGAGAAAGAAAATACAATACAAAGAAGGAGAAAGAAAAGGCAGACGGAAAAGTGAAATAACAAAAAGAAAAAAAGTGAAAGAACAACAAACGAAAGCAGACAGAGAAAGCGAGGGAGAGAGAGAGAGAGACGCCCAACGAAGAACAAACGATTCTCGTGTGAGTAATCGACAGCGACCAAATAGCTTAAATAAGCAATAAGCAACAATACAAATATGATGATGTATAATTCAACGATTCAGTGCACACATATGTACACATCCATTGTGTGCTTGTGTGGAATGTTGTACGGGGGAATCGGGAGCGGGGGGAGGCCAAGGGCGGTCAAAATACTTACCTGATGACAGCACCTGTGCTCTGTGACGTCATCGTGCGCCGCCGCCCCTCCTCCGCCCGACGAGCCGCAAGGGCATGGACACACCGGTGGACACAGTCAGTCATTCCCCCACACAAACACACACAGTCTCCGTCCGTGTTCCGTTCTGTTCGTTCCCCTCGAGATGTCCCTCTTCGTTCCCATGAATGTGGGCGGCATGTTTCGTTTCTCAGCATTCCCGGGCATTGCTCAGAGCAACTAAAGACGTTCTTTTCGGTTCCCTCAAATATTAGAAGCTTGTTCTGTTCTCGTCGTTCCATTGAATGTTTGGAGGATGTGCCGTCTCTTCGTTCATCCAACTCTGTTAAGCTTAAAATGTTGTATTCTCGGCATTCCCCTCCGTTTCCGTTTCTGCCCTATATGTTTCGTTCCATACGCGTGTGCCAATTTCATTTCGTTTCGCTGCATGAAAACATGCGATTAAAGTATCCAGAAGGTCATTGTACTTGTGCCGAATGGATATCAAGCAAATAAACAAATTTTGAAAAAGTATACATTTTGAATTCTTAAAATTAATAATTATTTTATGAGCAATCTCACAATTGTGGCACATTTCTTGTGTTCATTCCCTGGCTATTTTCTGTCTCTTTTCCACTTCTACTCTTTCTGTTGATGACAGAAATGTGAATGAATCGTCACTCTTCTCTCGCTGTTGTGTGTGTGTGTGTGTGTGTGTGTGCTTTCGTTGCTATTTGGCGTCGACAACAGATTATGTCATGTCGTTTTACTGCTTTGTTTTATTGCTTACCCCCGCCTCCGGCCCCCTCCTTTCCGAGATGTGTAGCACGCGTACGAGCGCGTTGGGGGCACATCTGCCGCCGCCTTCTGCCCAGGAATTATACACTATTGCGATCGCGATTGTGGCATGGAGTGGCGCGGTTAGAAAGCATGGCATTCCATGCAGCAATCAACACACAGCATTCCACAATGCATACATATGTATGTATGTGTGTGGCTTTTGGTGTTTGCTGCGCGAGCGCTCATTCATTCATTCATTCAACATTTTCATTTTCACATTTTTGCGCGTTTTGGTGTTGCTGTTTTCGGCTCCTGCTTCTCTGTTGAGTGGTTTCTGTTTTGTTTTCGTTTTACATTTCGCCATGATTTCGTAAATGCTTCAATTCACTCTCTCTTGGTCTTATGCTCTGTCTTTAAGCTGCCGCTCTCTCTCTCTCTCTTAACGAACAGTTATCACAAAGAGATACCCATTGGAAGGGCTTGTGACTGTTGTAAACAAGCCTCACCTTTACATAAGTACAATGTGCTTGTTCCCTTGCCATGCCTTTCTCTCTCTCTCTCAAAAGCTTGCACTCTTGCGGTGCCTACGATCTCGCTGTCTCTCTCTTTCGGCAAACAGGTTGAAGCTTTACTCTCCTTTGGAAAGAGCAGGAAAAGCAATATCAAGAGAGACAGAGAGCGGGAGCGAGGTAGACAAATGTTGGTCAAGTTTTTGAGAGAGAGAGTGAGAGACAGCGTCGCCGCCGCCGCACAGTGTGGCCGCAGCCGTAAAGAGGCGGAAAAATGCAGTGTTTGAGTGGGAGAAAGATAACTTTCTTCTAAAGTTATTATGTAAAAAATACAAATTGATTATTTTACATGGGCAAATATTCACCGGCAACAAAGTTTAGATTTGAGAATTTATTGTAAAGGTTCTACATCTACTTGTGCTGACTGAATTTCGAAAGATATTTATTTTGGAAGTTATGATTTTGGCAAGGCCGCCGCACTGTGCGCCGCCCAGAGGACTTTGCATACGGGGGGAATAATGAAGCAGCGTTGATTATGAATGATCTTCATTATCGTCGTCGCCGTCGTCGTCGTCGTCGTCGTCGTCGTCGTCGTCGTTGGTTGTGCCAATTACCAATTTGGTGTCATCGCCGATTGCCTCCCTTTCTCTGTGGACCATTTGACTGGGCCATGCCATGCCTTACCCCATTTGACAGTCGCTTTAAATCCGCCTAGCCCAGATCGTGGCTTTGCATACCCTAGCCGCGGGCACCAGGAGGGGTATATCGATCGATTCCAATCCCCATCTGATCTGAGTAGAGACCCCTACATGAGTTTTCAAGGTTATTCTGGTAAAACACTGAATGGGTAGTATTTATATCGTACTAGAGAGTTTTTTATACCCGATACTCAAAATGAGTATTGGGGTATATTAGATTTGTGGTTAAAGTGGATGTGTGTAACGTCCAGAAGGAATCGTTTCCGACCCCATAAAGTATATATATTCTTGATCAGCATCAATAGCCGAGTCGATTGAGCCCTGTCTGTTTGTCTGTCCGTCCCCTTCAGCGCCTAGTGCTCAAAGACTATAAGAGCTAGAGCAACGATGTTTTGGATCCAGACTTCTGTGATATGTCCCTGCTACAAAAATATTTTAAAACTTCGCCCCGCCCACTTCCGCCCCCACAAAGGGCGAAAATCTGTTGCATCCACAATATTGCACGTTCGAGAAAACTAAAAACGCAGAATCATAGATAATGACCATATCTATCAGATTGCTGAATCTGGATCAGATCAGATCATTTTTGTAGCCAAAAGGAACAAATCAATTTGCACTGGCTACGCTCAGACTGATTTTCTGTCTCTCTCGCACGCACTCTTTGTCGTGTCGTTTAATATTAGCGGCGTCTGCCGGAGGAGAGCCATACTGACTTAGTATCGGGTATAACTGTAGAGTTGCGGTGTCCGCAGCAACTCACAACGTTCCCCCTCGTTTTATACAACATATGTAGTTCAAAGTATATAGTTTTCTTTATGGATCTAAAAATCCTTTTTTGGAATCGGACTGATCGATCCATATCCATACATTTACATATTTCTAATCAGACCTCAAATTTTGTTCTCTATATATCATATGTATCTGCAATGAAAAATATCCCAAAAGCAAAAGAATGAAAAGAAGAAAATTGAACATTAATTGAATTTGATTTGGTTTAAAGGGTATCCAAAACTTAGCCATTCGAAAAACTAGGAGTTTCTGCATTCTTTTATCTATTAATTTGTTGTGTTTCATACATACATACATATGTATGTATATATGTACATATATTTTCTTTTTGGCCAGAACCAGAATTGAAATCACCTCTCGTTCGACTTGTCCAACCCGCTCTCCGTTGCCTGATCCAATTTCCTCGACTCGAGACTCGATTGCAGCGATGCCGAAGTGCCAGTGGCAGTGGCAGTGCCAGTGGCTGTGGCATATCGGGTTCGTGTTTGGCTCATTTCGGATTTTGGATTTCTGATTTCTGATTTCTCGTTTCCCCACTTCTTGTCGTGTGCCAAAAATTAATTGGGTGAATGTGCCTTCAGGCATTCTCGGATCTGCATTAAGTGTATGCCTAGGGAAATATTTCTGTAATCCCTGAAATGTAGAGCGGTATTTATTCAGGCACAGGGGAATAATCAATATTCAATTCCGGAAATTATCATCAGAACCAAAAGTGTTGGCCCGCCACCAGACAGACGACATGCGTACCTATATAAATATGTGTATGGCTTTCAAGCAGGAAATGTCAACTCGATTCGAGCCATATCTGAATAGGGGGAATCCGCCTGCCGCCTGCCGCCTATTCGATTGCCGAGCGCCGATAGGCCCCACGATAAGCAAATGCAATCGATCCCGAAACAACCCTTAACCTTCATGGGGGTCGGATGTAAAGCCCTGGCCTTAGCCGCAATTCCAAGGACATCTGTTACGGGTTTCCACCACTAACCTTGACCCTGAGTGAGAGGCACTTTTCGGTATTTCTAGCTTTTCTTTTAAACGAAATTATGATGTATTGTGTATAGGGGCTGTCTATACGGTTTTTTTGGTTTTGTTTTTTGTTTTTGTTTTTGCGAAGCCTTCGATTTTGTGCTCATTTCCAAGGCAAGTCACGAGCGGCACTTGCAAATTGAAGAAATCCGCCCAAAGGCCACAAGCCACCAGCCACCAGCCATCACCTCACCCCCCTAATCAGCAGCAGTCTCCCTCGCGCCATAAAGCTCATCCAGGTGTCGTCCCACAGCTGATTGATAATGCAGAGAGAGAGAGGAAAGAGAGAGAGAGAGTGGGAGAGTAAGTGCAGCATCAGCATCGGCATCGGCATCCCCTCCAAGAGCAAGAGAGCGGCGACAAACCGTTGGGTTTCGCCAAGCAATACCCTCTACCAGAGAGGGTATGCTGATTTTAAAGAACACACACCCATTATTAAATTAAGACTTCGCTTCTTAAATATATAATATAAAAATATATAATAAATACATATATATATATATAGGGCCCATTTTAATCTACATGTAAAACATTTTAAAATAAATATAAAATATTTAATAGGTAGAGTTGGGAGCTATTTAATCTGTTTATTATTTTGTTGAGCAAGGAACTATGTATTCAAAAGTATTTTTAAAATTCCTTTGCGGCGGAGGACATCCCTGGGTCCATTGCAGGGCCCTGCCAGTGCTGGTTGTAGAACTCCAGTCGCTCGGCAGGAGGGAGATCCTCCACGTCCACATCCATCATGGACCCATGGACCCATCAGTGCCCAGCACGGTCAAGTGCGGAACTCTAGAACTAGTACTAGTACCAACTAGTTTTCCTGAAGCTATAGACCCTTAATTAGAAAATTAGTAACAAGTTTCGCAAATATGTATTTAATATCAGCAACCTAAATGGTTATCTTACAGCTGTCCAGATAGCATGAAATCTAATCTCTGTTTTGTAAAGGCTATCTTTAAGCAAAAACTACAGTCTTTTGGCAATAAAGCAACCCCCTTTTAATTTGAATTTCGTATATCAATTGCTACTCTCCCTCCCTATCGGAGAATATCTATTGGCATGAATTTTCTCCGGGTGGAATTCCACTTTGCAGCAATTGAGATCTAACAAGCCTGTATGTATAATAAATCTATAAAATAATGGGGTATCGAATGCTGCAATACCATCGAAGGATGAATTTTTTGTGTGTGTGTGTGTTTTTTTTTTTGCCGTTTGTCGTTTTTGCTGATGCTGTTCGCAGTCGCCGTCGCCGTCGCAGTCGAGTCGCTGCTTTTGCTTCTGCTTGATGGATATTGGCCGAGAGAGAGAGAGAGAGAGGGAGCACGGCTAGACGACGAGAGAGAGTGAGTGCGATGGAGGGTGTGCGTGTTCGTGTGTGTGTGTGCAAGTACCATTTGATGCTCTTTTTGACACTGGTTTTGTTGTTGTTGGTGCTGCTGCTGCTGCTGGTCTAGCGGCTCGCTCGTCCAATCGATCTCCCCAGAGCTGTTGCTGCTTGTTGGCCGATTCTCCGTTGGCCGTTGGACACCTCCGCGTTTGGGGAGGCGCGTTTTGCCATTTTTGCGGATTTTCATAGTTCAAAGCGCTTTCCAGTCGTCGACAGCAGCACGAGACGCGACATCGGCAGCGTCCAAGATTTAGACTCTAAATATAATCATTTTATAATCATTTATTTTTATTTTGTGATTAATTCAATCGAAATAGATAGAGAGAGAGAGAGAGAGAGAGAGAGAGCGAGAGCAGAAAATTGCTCTTGAAAGTGAATGGAAAGAATGGAAAACAAAAGAGAAAGATATGATGAAAGAAAGCAATAGAATTGGCGCTGGATTCGTAAAAGTTCATACGAAATTTATTCCGTTTCTCTCAGTGTTGATTAGTTGCTGATTAGCGGCTGTGTTTCAGTGTTGTCCAGTGCGGCTTAGTGTTGGTTTTTTTTTTGTTGCTGTTTTGTTATTATTATTGCGGTTATGCAATGCCACAGTTTGATGAATCTTTTTTGAGCGATTGTGCGCTCGCCGATCGCTGGCATTTCTACTCGTACACGCTCAAGCAGACACCGCATCATCCTCATCATCACCAGCACAATTATAGTTACCATCACGATAATGATGACAACGATCATCAGCGGGCATCATGGATGCCGCGAGATAACAACAACAATAGCGGCCACACACTACACAACATCAAATTCCAGCGCCGTTGCAGGCACAAAAAGATGCCCCGTCTGGCAGCATCGCTGTCGATGCCAGTGATGCCCATGTCCCAGGACAGTATCCCTAACGCTGTGGCGGGCGAACGTAAGTGAAGGCATGAAAAAGTGCAGGTCGTCCTTCAGGAGTAGATCGGCGGGGGGGACGCACTCTTCGAAGTTAACTAAAACATAATCAAGAGAGAGCCTCGAGGCCGGAGCTGGAGCCAGAGCCAGTGGGATGATGGGGTGTTCTCCAACTTTGAAGTCAAGTGAATGGAGGGGGGAGACTGTGAACAAAAATGAAAACAGTATGATTTGAATCAGTTGTGGAGAAAAACAATTTCCTTGAATGGTATCTCGGTGCAAAAGCAAAATCCTTTCTGTTGCTTCCCCGCCGTCTTTAAGCAGTGCAAGTCCGTTCGCTTATGGAAACATTTGTGTATCTAATGTTAGACGGGACTTACTTGTTTCTCAGGGGAAATCAATCACTTTAGTCGCATTCTCTCGACCCGAACCATTTGTTTATTATTATTTTGCTTGCTTCCTTCATTGCAGACGGCAGCATTAGCTCTCCGAACACGCCGGGCGGAGGTGCCATCGGTGGTGGGTGCAGCAGCAGCAGCAACAACAGCATCAACAGCGGCAGCTACGCGAGTGCCTCCTCAGTTCCTGTCGCATGCACACCGCCGCCGCCGACGCACCAGTACCAGGGCGGAGGGAGGGCCGGAGGCGGAGTGCCACCGGCACCGCCGAGCGCCGTTCACGGCAATCCGAGCGGATCTTCGGGGCATAAGAACAGCCTCAAGGGAACGAAGCTGGCACGACGCGCACGCTCCTTTAAAGACGACCTGATCGAAAAGATATCCCTGATGCGGACCACCAACAACACGCTGGGTCGCTCCCACTCGCCGCACAGTCCGCGTACGAAGCATGGCGCCGGTGTCAAGCCGCCGCCTTCGAACGAGGAGGTGCAGCGCTCCACACAGACTCTGGAGACGCACGTCAAGGATATATCGAATGCCCTCAAGCACTTTCGGGACGTTATTCTGAAGAAGAAGCTCGAGGTGCTGCCCGGCAATGGCACGGTCATCCTGGAGACCATTGCCAGCATGTATTCCGGTAGGTGTCACACTCCCCAACCAGCAGGACATCCCCTGACATCCCTCTGTGTTTCCGCAGTTATCCAAACGTATACCCCACTGAATGAGAACAGTGCCATCATGAGCTCGGCCACGCAGCAGGTCTACCAATCCCTGGGGAAACTCATCAAACTCTGCGACGAGGTAATGCTCTCCGACGAGAGCGGCGAGTGCCCCTCCCTAAGCAACGATAATGTGCGCGAAGTTATCGATCTACTCGAGGACGCAGTGAGGGTGAGTGGTATAATTGATTTTTATTTCGATCATTATCAAACCGAATCCTTGCAAGTTTTCATGCCACAGTTAGTTATATTCGACGTGCACACGTGAATCGCAATTTTCGAAATGAAGATTGTCGAATCGAACGAGTGGAATAGTTTTAGGTTTCGAATATGAGTATTTTATGCCAGTTATTTTCGGCGTTCACACGTGAATGGCAATTATCGTGATGAAAATGATCAATTCGAATCCTTTGAATATTTTCTAGTTTTCGACTAATAGTTTTCGAGTTAATACATGCCACCACGTATTCACATGAATGGCTATTTTACGTTCGAATGAAACAAAACCAAACGTAAGGCCCCGAAATCCCTCAAAGGCGAGTGGTGTCTAAAACGAATGTGTGTCTGATCACGAAATTCATAGACATCAAGGGGAAAATGTACACCAAAAGAGCTTTCAATGACTCGAACATCGCATCCGTTTCTAATGCAAATCCTCCTGTTTATTCGTTCATTCCCTCTAGAATCTCGTAACCCTGGCCCAGGGTAAACTAAAGGAGCAGGATCAGTGCGCCTTTCGCTACAGCGGCTCCTCCGGCCTGGGCGGCATTGGGGCCGCAGCCGAGATTATGGGTGCGGTCACAGCATCCAGCACGAATGCAGGCGGCGTAGGCAGCGGCGGCATACTACCGGTTGGTGGTGTGCCCGGCACCGGGATCACGGGCGTGGCCAGCATGCGGATCTCCGCTGTCGAGAACGCGGCCGTTGGCCAGCGCACCTCCCTGCCAGACATTGCCCTGTCGCCGAAGGAGCGGGCTATCCTGGAGCATCGGAATGTGAACCCCATGCGGGGATCGCACAGCACCGAGAGCATACTGCGCGACACGAGTCCGCCGCCAAAGCCGCCGCTACCGAATCGGGCAAGCAATCCCCCACCGCTGCCACCCAAGCGACGCAGTCAGCCGCAGGCGCCTCCCGGTGGCTCCTCCTCATCGACGTCCACCTCTAACCAGGCCAGTCCGCTGCCCTATGCGCAGTCGCACAACATCAGCCTCAACTCGGACCTGGACTGCAGCTCCAACATCTCGCTGCTGAACTACGGTGTGGATCGGTAAGTGGCTCGAAGTCAGACCAGACCGTTGATGGTTGATTGATTGTTGGACTCCAACCCTTAGATTATCGGTGCGTTCCCGTTCCCCGGATGAGAATAGCCAGTGCTCCTTTGACTCGGCTCTGAATCACTCGCGCGAGGAGGAGGATCCGCAGCAGCAGCAACAGCAACTGAAGCAGACATTGAAGCTGATGGAGGAGGATGCGGACAAGTTGATTAGCTACAGTGAGTATTGGATCCCATCAATGATCCCTCGATCCATATCCACATTCTGCTCAACTCAAGTGGCGGCATCTCCTCCTCTCTCTCTCTCTCTCTCACTCTCTCCTGTCAACCTCCCAACAACCCCACCCCGCCCCTTAACCACATCCCACATATCCCACATACAGAAGCCGCCGGGTCCGCAAGCGCTGCTGCACAGGAAATGGTCATGGCCCAGGCACCATCCAATGCGCAGACACTGCTCCCAGGAACAGGAGTCCCAGGCCCAGGCCCAGGCGCAAGTGGAGCAGGTGCAGGTGCAGGAGGTGGAGGGGAAACTAACACGGAGCTGCGCACTGCGACGGCAGCCCTCACCAACAATCGTCATTCGAACGAATCGGGTACTGCCACCATCTCTTTAGCTTTCTAGAGCCCCTACTACTGCTGCTTCTGCTGTCGCTTTCCTCTCTTCTGTATCTCTTAGAAATATACACACATATCTCGTAATCTGTATCTGAATCTGTATCTGTCTGCATATTATTATTTATCCTACTTGTTGTCTTGTCTTGTTTATTAGAGATACTGCAACTGCAATGTTTTCTGTTCATTCGTTTGCTGTTTATGCTTTAATGACCTTCCAGAGCTATGCAATGCAATGCCATCCCATGACAAATCCTTCGATTTAATAGATACGTTATCTAATTCGTGAAATTCGATGGTACTCTTCAATAGAGTCAAAGAATTATCAAATATCCAAATCACTTTATGACGAGTTTATCTCGATATCGGGATTTCGCAGCGTTCCTTTCGCTGCTTCCTATTTTGCTCAAACTGTTTTTTTACGCATTTGCTTTACCTTTTTCTTGACTTTTGCTGTTGCTGCTTAGTTTTTTTGCACTCAACTTCCTAACTCTATTCCCTCTCTCTTTCGTCCACTCTTCTGCGGCAGGTTTCGTGTCGATGAAGTCGTTCCGCACATCCACGCAGAGCGTCTCCAAGCGCTCCTCGGACTACAGCGTGCAATCGTCGGCCAAATCGTCGAGTAGCAATTCGGAGATTGCGATCAGTATCAGCGAGTCAGCGTCGGCGACAGCGAGTGCGGCCAGCAGCGAGTACCAGCAGATCAGCCAGTCGGTCAGCCACAGCAGTCACCGGTCGCAGCAGCAGCAGCACATCTCCAGCAGCTGCAGCAGCAGCATGACCACCACCACCATGAGCAGCTACAGCAGCAGCGATCAGCAGGAGCAGGCGGCCACAACGGAGGCTGCAGCACCCGCCCTGCCGCCCAAGCTGACAACACCGGTAGTGACGGCGACGGCGACGTCAACGTCAACGTCAACGGCAACGTCGACAACAACGCACCAGCGCACGCTGACGCGTCACGAATCGAGCGCCCTCGACGAGCTGGACTGGAGCCAGGGCGCAGCCAGCAGCAGCAGCAGCAGTGCCGCAGAGGTGGCAGAGCTGAGGCAACTGTCGCCGCACCATCACCACCAGCAACAGCTGCACCAGTGGCATTCGAAGCACCATAGCCTGATCGAGCCGCCGCGCAGTGCCCCCCACCATTTGGCTGGCAGTTGCAGCGCCTTCGATCAGAGGCATCTCGAGGAGCCGCCGCCGTTGCCCATAAAGAAGAAGCACAGTAAGTATCGATTGCCCAAATCGATTGCACACTCTCCATTTATTGTACCATTCGATTATTTATCAGTATTGTTTTCCTCTTCTTTTCCTTTTTCTTTGGTTCTGCATCTCTTTGTGTGTGTGTGTGTGTGTGTGTGGGTTTTTTGTGTGTGTGCATGAACTTTGGCTGACCTGACCGCTGGGTAAATGCCGTCCCATAGGCTTTGCCGAGTGGTAAGAGTAATACCGTTATTGCTGTAACGTGTGTGTGTCTAACGGTTCATCGTCATCAGCATCATCCCGGGGGAGGGGCAGGGGGAAATTTCATTGAACTGCAACATTTTTAAAGTTTTTATTTTGCAATTTTTGTTTCGTTTCGTCTTTTTTCGTGGGTTTTTGTGGGTCATACACACACGCCCATACTCGTATATCGCCAAGAAAACAAAAATCATCGATATTTATATTACCATCAAAGCAGTTATCGATCGATAACTCGAAATCGTATTGGAAATCGGATGAGATATCGATCATTTATAGAGCTCAGTTCATCGAAGCAATTATTGATTAGGTTTATTCAATTGGTAAATGATGAGATTGATATTAACGAAATTATCGATATTTAAATTATCATCAGAGTAATTATCGATCGATAACTAGCCAGACAGAAAATGAATCGTATTCAATTTGAATTCCACGAACAGAAATCCCTCAAATGGAGTATTGGAAACAACGCGCAAGAAATTATCGAAATGATATTGGCAATCGGATGAGATATCGATCATTTATCGAGCGGAGTGCATCGATAATTGGTAATTGATAAGATTGATATTATCCAAATTATCGATATTTAAATTCTCATCAAAGTAATTATCGATCAATAATTAATTTATTTCACAAAAAGAAGTCCCTCACTCGGATGAAATCGAACAAGAAATCGATCCGAACGATTATCGAACTGGTATCGAAAATCAGATTGAATATCGATCATGCCCCCAATCATACAAATCATACACCCACATCAAGGGCAACAAATCAAAACCGCATACAATAAACAACTATCAGTCATTCAGTCAATCAATCAATCAATCAGTCACAGAACATGTATCAAAGAAAACAAAACAAACAAAAAAGGCCGTGGTTGAGAGTTGAGAGGTTTGCTTTTTGGTTTTCAAGACCCACCTTTATTTATAGCACATTTAAACGTAAACCCGTTAGCGCTAACGTAGCCGCAAAACGAAAGGCAAACGATACGAAAATTTGCCAAATTGTTGTACGTAAGAGTCTAACCCATCTAAATTATCGTTCCAACCAACATCTAGTGTTTCAAAGTGTGGCATTCTCGGGTAAGTCTGTGTGTGCTATTAGAGGACCAAAACACAAAAAACCAAAACAAAAAACCCCAAAAAACAAATCGAGAAATGAACAAAAACAAAATCCAAACTAAAACAAAAAATCGCTTCGGCAGCCTCGATAGCTCGCGATGCTCTTTTCATTGGTTCCAATGTTACTGTTGAAAGGATATGAAAACAAATGTGGAGATTTTCCGAATCAAGTGGCCCCAGCGACAGCCAAGATGAAGCATGTTACGCGCGGATCGAGCGTAGGACTAATGATCTAGGAAAATCGATAGCTAAACTGAAATAAAAGAGCTATGGATCCCTCAAAATTGCAAATACTAATACTCCTTACGGTCGTTGGATGCTGGTATTGGTATTTTCCCAACAGGAAGGAAATTAGTGGTCGATATAATGTTGTTTAGGTAGCCGTAGTCCAAGCTTAAGAATAACTTGACCTAAAAAGTGAAAGGAACTCGCAAAGAGCATTTCGAGTTCGTTGCTGGCTTCTTGCTATTCGGCTGATTGTGATATTGTGATTGTGCTGCTGTTACTCAACACTGATGCTTTTGCCCAACACTGCAACTGTTGATCAACACTGCTGCCACTGCTGCTGCCGCTGTGGATGATGATTTTGGTTTCAATTCCGTTTGTTTCGTATTGGTCCTGTTTCAGTTTCTGTTTCATTTTTGCTTTCGTTTCGTTTTGCCTAATCCTCTGTATCCCCCACCGTTTTGTGCTTCCTTCCAAATGTTCTGTGCTGCTGTGCTATGTGTTTCAATGGTTTTATTGTTTGTTGTGATGTTGCGATCCCTTGATGTTTTTAGATGTACATAGACACAGACACCCACCCCCTTTTAGATGTATTCGAATGTTCTCTCGTTTATGATCTTATAGACTTATAGAGCCCTTCGAAGGGAGATAGATTTCCTTGTGTATCTAGCGTCAGGGATCGATCGGCTTTGTTGGTTCGACTTTTGAGATGGTATTTTCCAGCACTGCTCAACACTAATTCCGTTTCCTTCCACCTACCATCCGTACCGCACACACAGTTCTGGCCTACATGGAGGTCTGCTCGGCCCCGACCCGCCCCATCGAGCAGCACCGACACACGATGCATGCGTACAACATCAGCCGGAATATCTCCCATAGCCAGACAATGAAGTGAGTTAAGCATTTCCTTCCCCCACTGAGTGACTATGTCTTTACCGACTCTTTATTTCTTCATTCCTTTGCAGCATTATGCCGATGAGCAAGGAGCTGTCGCCCGAGCTGGAGACACCACCAGCCCTGCCGCCAAAGAACTACAAGCAGCGCAAGCCGACGCCCTCTTTGCAGCCGATAATTGTCACAACACCGCCGCCCAGTCCAAAGCCGACTCTGGGCGAGAATGGGTCGAGCGGAGGATGCGGTGGTGGCGGCAGCGGGCGGCCAGACAGTCGTATGGCCACTGTTTGTGAAGAGCATAACGATTCCCTGGTCCTCGACAACAATGAGAATGTGAATGTCAGTTCTGGCGACGGCGATGGAGAGGGCGAAGGCGAGGGTCAGACCTTCTATTGCCACTCGCATCAGCTGCCGGATGAGCCGGTGGCAGCGCAAACATTAGCGGACACTGATCAGCAGCAGCAGCAGCCCATTAGCACGCCCAAGCTGATCGATGAAGACCAAGAGTCGAGAGTCGCCCCAGAGTACGAGGCTGAGAAGCAGCAGGAACAGCAGCGGCATCAACGCCAGTCTGATGGTAGCGACAGACAGCAGCAGCAGGACGCTGGCGAGGTGGAGACGCTGATCAATATGCTGGAGGAGGTTAATATAACGCGCTATCTAATACTCAAAAAGAAGGAGGAGGACGGGCCAGAGGTCAAGGGCGGCTACATTGACGCGCTCATTGTGCACGCGAGCCGTGTCCAGAAGGTCGCCGACAATGGTAGGCATCCACATCCACAGCAAGCCAAGCGGAAGCATGTCAAGCACCCTCGTAACCATCGAACTCCCCCCCACTCATCTTGTGTCTGTCATTCTGTCTCTGTCCATTCCACACGTGCAGCATTCAGCGAGGCGTTCATCACCACCTTCCGCACCTTCATCCAGCCAATCGATGTGATCGAGAAGCTCACCCATCGCTACACATACTTCTTCTGCCAGGTGCAGGATAACAAGCAGAAGGCCGCCAAGGAGACCTTCTCGCTGCTGGTGCGGGTTGTCAATGATTTAACGTGAGTATCGGAGTGCCACAGTGGCGCAGTGCCGCAATTTGCGTCTGGTGTTCACCAACAATCCATTGCAGATCTACGGACCTCACCAGCCAACTGCTTAGTCTGCTGGTTGAGTTTGTCTACCAGCTGGTCTGCTCCGGACAGCTATATCTGGCCAAGTTGCTGCGCAACAAGTTCGTGGAGAAGGTGACGCTCTACAAGGAGCCGAAGGTATATGGCTTTGTCAGCGAACTGGAGCTGGGCGGAACGATTACCAGCAGCGGAGCCGCTGGCGGCGGCGGTGGTGGTGGTGTTGGCGGTCTGTCCGGGAATAGCAGCAGCAGCATGAGCAGTGGCAGCAGCAATCAACCCAGTTTGCTGGACCTCAAGTCTTTGGACATTGCCGAACAGATGACGCTGCTGGATGCGGAGCTGTTCCAGAAGATCGAGATACCCGAAGTATTACTATTTGCCAAAGATCAGTGCGAGGAGAAGTCGCCCAATCTCAACAAGTTCACCGAGCACTTTAACAAGATGTCCTACTGGGCACGCTCCAAGATCCTGCGACTGCACGACGCCAAGGAGCGGGAGAAGCATGTGAATAAGTTCATTAAAATCATGAAGCATCTGCGTAAGATGAATAACTATAATTCGTATCTGGCGCTGCTCTCGGCCCTCGATTCGGGCCCCATTCGAAGGTAAATCAATCGTTTATCCATCATTTACGAGTATAACCGAATTTATGTGGCAGGTTGGAGTGGCAGAAGAGCATCACCGAGGAGGTGCGATCCTTTTGTGCCCTCATCGATTCCAGTTCCAGTTTTCGGGCCTACCGCCAGGCCCTGGCCGAAACCAATCCGCCCTGCATACCCTATATGTGAGTCCCCCTAATCTTTCTGCTTTCCAGCAGCAAATGTGCTCATGTTTGTGTTTCTTTTTAGCGGTCTGGTCCTGCAGGATCTGACGTTTGTGCATGTGGGCAACCAGGACTATCTGTCCAAGGGCGTCATCAACTTCTCCAAACGCTGGCAGCAGTACAACATCATTGTGAACATGAAGCGTTTCAAGAAGTGGTAAGTGGCCGCTTCCAAGCACCAAACCCCATATCTAGCTAACTTTTCTCCCCTTGTCCTTGGTCCCTCGCAGTGCTTATCCGTTTCGACGCAACGAACGGGTCATACGGTTCTTTGAAAACTTCAAGGACTTTATGGGCGAGGAGGAGATGTGGCAGATATCGGAGAAGATCAAGCCACGCGGACGTCGGCCCCAAAACTACTAAAAACAAAAGAAAACAAAACAACAGGAAAGATGCAGTAGAATGCAGCAACTACAAAACACCAACTATATATATACGGAATATATATGTTATATTATATAAAAAACAAAATATACAAATACAAAATAATGCAATGGCCGTGGAGGAGCAGCAACAACAGGAGATGGGAGATCAGGCTGAGGATGCGTATGCGGATGTGGATGTGTAGGAGAATGTGGACCTGGAGCAGAAGCAAAAGCAGAGGAATCAGCTGAAACTATTATGGATGGGTCTGAGCAATAATAACGTTCGCTATTCGCTGTCTATATATACAATACATATATATATATATATATATATATATATATACAATATATATATATACATATGATGATTACACATGTAATCTATATACATATATATAAAGTAACCAGATCAGATCAGTTAAATATACATGTTAACTATATTATATATACAAAATAGCGGATACAGATAGAGAACTAAATATCCAGAATATCGATAACTGTAGCTGAATTATATGAAGCTCTATGAAGAAACTCCCCACCAATCTTACATCTTAAATGAATCACCACGAACCAAGCAACCAATCAACCAATCAACCACTCCACCACTCCCCCCTTCTCCCATGAGTTGCACCGAAGGAAAACACCAAAGCGATCCATCAATCAGCCAAAAACCGCAAACATCAAACAGACGAAACAGATCGGGCTTTCATTATTCTTTTGAGATATATCTGTTTACATAAGAGCAGCACACAACGAATTTTTTGGAAACCAAGAGAACGCGATTATATATAGACTATGACTACGATTACGAAACGATGCAATCCACAAGCAACAACACACCAAGAAAACAAGCTACAAAGAACAAAGCCAACTCAAGCAGATTTATGCAATACACTATGCATATGTATATCGCATGCAGCTATATATATATATATGTATAAAGTATATGCACTTAACTGTATCGGCACAGTCTGTGCAAAGCCAACCCAGGAAAGCTCAAAACTTCCATTTTTAAATGTGGTGTGTTGGAGCGGAACGGGTAACTAAAAGCTATAAAAGGGATATACATTTCGGGCTGGGGAAACGGAAACCCGCCCAGAGAGACAGAGACAGAGATATATATATATATATATACATATATACATATATGGAGTTATTAATCAAATCAATCAAAAATTCATTTCGCAACTCAATTAACGAAACAACTTTTAAAGTTACCAAAAAATGAAAATGAAACAAAAACGGATTCCAAAAGTTTGAATTTGCTTTTAAATGTATGACTTTAAAACAAAACAAAAAATATATATGTATACTTATATAAAAATCTATATGCATGCATAAAAAGAGAGATGGAGAGAGAGAGAAACCAACAGATAAACAGAACAAGAGAGCAAGAGAGAGTGAGGAATGGATTGCGTTAAACAAAAAAGAGTTAAAACCTGTAGCTCCATATTAAGTGTAAATTACAGATAATCTAAGCAACCGTAATGTGCACATACGCAGACACACGCGTATCTTATCCCAATCCGTTCTATTTATCCGAAAGATCCATGGATAGAGGAGATTTATGTACACGTTCTATATGAATGGGAATGGGAATGAGGGATCTATCCTCTCATGCATTCGTTTCTCCTTCTGGCGCGATCCTATTTCTGTTTTATTGTGTACATACATATATAATACAGTGGAAACCGTTTATTGGCCACCACTGTACCACTGTACGTTTCTTAGTCAACACACACACACCCACACACAGACACATACACGTAACCAATACGCATTCTCCCCCTCACATTCACAAATATGTACAAAAAAAATGTAATGAAATTGACTTTGAATTCTTCATTAATTTATTAAGTTTCTGTTTGTTAATGATTGTGTATAAGGATGATCGATTGTGTCGGACGTATATACTCTATAGCAGTATATACATACATAAAATATATAAACACATATACTTTCCCATATACATAAACACATACAAACACAACATACACACATACTACAGAACAACAGCACATAGGAAACAAGACTGTCTTTTAGGGTATACTTACATATACAGTAGTTGTATTTCATTTATCTAATCGAGCTCTGCATATGTACTGCTCGAAGAAATTGTTATAACCGGATAACATGAACAGACACACACACACACACACACAGACGGACAGAAACAGACACGACACGAACACAAACCGAAGCCGATACCGGAAACCGAAAACCGATCCACCTGAGTGTACTAGATGGAGCTAGTGTGCGGATAACAGCGGATATGGTAACGTAACGGTACGAAAATGATGATATGAAATTATTTGGTATATATATAATTATATTAATATATATACATACATATAAACACATACCATACATATATACACATATGCACACATATGTATATGTATATCTGATATTTCTGATTTAGTCATTGCTTTGTATGTGCCTATTATCGATTTTTGATGTATGTATATTGTATTTTCAACATCAGTTTTAAAGCTTAACATTTACATTTACACTTTTACGATATATTTATGTACTACGAGTATGTAATCTATGTAACAGCGAGCCCTAATCCGCCAGCTGCAAAAAGGATATTATTAAAAGAAAACCATAATTTATATATGATTAATAAGCTAATGAACCTAAGGATAACAAGTTTCTTCTTAATTATTTTTTTTATCTTTTTTTTTGTTCCTTCAATTAATTCATTTGTACATGTATATATTTATGTTATATTTAACTGACTAGTTCATATGATGCCGGATCACGTGTAATTGTTCTTTCGTTTTCGTTTCCCCCAAAAAGTAGAGAAAATTTTCAATTGTAAATGTATTTAACTAAAATGTTATGCGTGTATTCGTAAGAATAATGAAAATAGCTACACAATCAATGTATTTTTCCTTTAAACAAAAACGCCTTTTTATTGGTTGGGTAAAAGGTTTTGGGAAAAAGCAAAGAACATTTCAAATTTAAACCGATAAAGCCTAACCAGCATACGCATGTTGTGTTGCCCACACATCGATCTGGTTTCAATGAGATTCAAGATTTTCTACAACTCACAAACATAAAGACTAGATTGGACTTGAATTCTGGCTGGCTCAGGATGACGCAGCGAAGACCCTGGGAACCCTGTTGAAAGTTATTTGAAAACCGATGATCTTAGCTCCCAATAAAGATTACGAACTGTTTTTTTCTTTCTAAGAGCATATTTCTTGATATATTTCCCCGAATAAGCGGCATGAGGCTTTAACTTTCACATTTCCGTGTCCCACACCGCTCTGGCGATTTTCCACTTTCAATCAGTTTTGAACCGGGCACCCTCCGGCGGCCTGGGTGTTGCCGAATCGATACTACATCCGCGATCGCGTGCATCGCGCCAGCAGCCGGTACATTATTTGTTTACCTCTACTTTTACGACGTACGTACTTTAAAGGCGCATACATTACCGACATGGTTTTTACTACTGCACCATTCTTTAGCTCATCGGCTTAGACCTGCTAAGTTTTCCTTGTTTCCCCCCGTATCCATCTTTTCCATTGACCATGTTTCTTGGTTCTTCTTCTTGGCCGTGGACACCGATACGCCCACCATCGTTTATCAGAGTCTTCACCCTCCTGGACTTCCGGCTAATATGAGCGAGTGTGAGCTCGATGATGGCTGTCCACTCCAGGCGCCTGACCGTCTGACATGGCGAACTCCCCGCCGGCTCCTCCTCTCGGGACATGATACCTGTCGCGCGAGGCTGTGGCCTTTGGCCTGGGCAACCTATGTGTTTGGCCACTGCCACGGTCCTCTTTCTTGCGTCCCACGCTGTTTTCTGTGCCTTTCCAGTCCGCTCGCCGTCGGTACCTCTTCCGCTAGTGATTCCATCGTAGCTCCTCAGGATGTGCTGCTGGCTGGACAGTGCTAGCCACTAGCTGACCTTCTGCGGGCCATAGCCATGATGCCACTGTGTCGCTGAGTCGACAATGTAGCGTCCTGTCCGTTGCACCAGGGACCAGTGATCGACGGCGGAATCGTTGGCTCACGCCCACGGGAAATAATTTCAGCAACTGTTTTTCATGCAAAGATTCGGGGAAACATGAAACATGACTGGGATTTTATGAGTCCTTACCAAAGGATCAAGGATATTTTTCCAATTACAGGAATATTTGGAACAGGAAGATACGCTTTTTCTGGGCGCCTGCCACGAATACGTATTCTGTACGTTTTTGTAGAACTTCGCAGGGCGTTGTTCGATCATTTCAATTCAAACTATTAAGTTCTCAACGGACTTTTCAGAGCTCCTGGTTTTTGATCTTCTGTCGAATATTACCTGCTAAATAAACCATTTAGCCATGCCCACATAATGTTATACGATTGATAAATCAATTTTCTACTTGACTGGCCTATTTTAAACACTTGCTTTTATTGGTTTTTTATATACCGTTGAAAATTAAATGGGTCTTCTTCTGGTTTGGTTAGGCGGTATTATTAACATAGCATAACAGTGCCAGGGCTGGGCAAAACGATCGTTCACTGCGCTCTGCAGCACATTTTGAGCTGTTAGCGCTCTTGGTGCTGTTGGACGAATTCAGGCGGTTATTCGCTGCTACGCTGCGAACTCGAAATGGGGGCCTGTGCAACCTTGCAACGGGTTTCGTTGCTGTCGTCTGTCGTGCTCTCTGTGCCGCTGAATTTAGTCGTTGTCTCCACCTCAAGCTCGGCTGCATTGCCGCAACTAATTGTTGTAGTTCCTTAGTTTACGTTTGTTTTTTTTTACTTGGTTTTTTGTTTATTTTTGCCGCACAACGCCGATCAAGTGAGCCGCAACCTAGCAGCAGCATACCGCTATTGCCTAGTTCCCGGGAACGAGACAACCACGAGTATGTAGATTGTTCCCAAAACGCCTGATACGAATTCGAAATTTTTAGAGTAATGGTGGCCAGAAAGTTGGCCAAAACCAAAACCTCTCTAGTGAACCAAAGCCGAACCCCAGCCCCGGATGATATTTTGAAATATTTTATATTAGATAAACGGCATGTGTATCAATAATTAATCTACATATATGTACGTCGTACGGACAGACCTTTGGATGTGTGTATGAGGTGGTACATCCGCAGTTAATCATGCTCGAAAATCGCGCACAACCAAGCAAATCTCAAAATTGAAATTCACGCGAAATAGCGATAAGAACTTCTCGTGAGTGGAAAGAGAAAAAGCAGGAAGAAAGGCAACCAATGAGAATTGTCAATTGGATTGATTGTTTAATTTCAATCCTCTCCTTCTGCAACGCTTCTTCCTCCACATTCTCCTTCTCCTCCTATACAGCCAGGCTGTTCCGATTGCCACATTTACCGGAATCAAAGACTTAAGTGATTGATGTTCGAAATTGATATTGAAAATGAGAGCAATCAAGTATTGTGTGCTGTGTGAGTGTGAATGGAAAACTGAAAGTGATCAGTGATCATTCCTCAATGCTTGTAATGGATGTAATATCCTCTCTCACTGCTGGTTTCCAATATATGTTAGCTTGTGATGCTGGGTGAAGTGTATCTGGGTTGCCGCCTTGGCCGCCTGTACTTCTTGCTGCTGCTGTCAGTCCGTGCACTGGTGTTGGTGGTGTTTCTGTTTTGGCGCGCTTAAAAGGCGTGAAAGTCATTGTCCAACAACGTTTGATGTTGCTGCCTATGGGATGGGGGAAGGGGGGAAGGGGGGTGGATGTAATGGAATCGAAATTGAGAACTGGGGAAACTGGGAACCGGTGCTCGGATGCCAATGGAATGGTGTGCAAAACTCTCCTTCTGCTCCAGTCCACTCGACATCCACGGGACTTGGATTTGCTTTCCTCTTCACCTCACACACACGCACACACATATATACAAATACAGACAAGAAACACGATCGCATCATCAGAATAAGAGTTCTGTTTCTGTGAAGTAGCTTCTACTGCCACTGCCACTGCTGCCCATCGTCTGTCCTCTTTACGGTCCGTCTTGGCCAGCCTGCGTGTCTCGCATTCCCTGCTTAGCCCTCATCGTCGTTGTCGTGGTCGTCTGTGTCTGCGTCTGCATCGTCGACAGCGGTACTTGAGCCCACTTGGAGACAGTCGTTGTTATCTGCTTGTTGTCTGCCTCTCCTTCTTCTGGTGGCTGGCTGCGAGGGCATCTCGGGGAGCATGGCCATGGCCATTCGATTGGTTTATGATCAGCGATCACAACTGTCCGTAGCCGTTCCGAATGCATAATTGAAGCATCTTGGGTCTGTCTAACCGACTTGGGCAATGACAATTAACGGCACCTGCTTGGGCTTGGGCTCTGTCATTGGGCTGTGGGCTGGTGCTGGACTCAGCAAGAGTATCCATGTGTCGACTGTTGCCGTCCTGTCTGCTTATTTGCTGAAGGTGGTTTTTTCTTGGTGTTTCTCAGCGTCTGTTGGTGTGCTTGTGTACATATGTGAGTGTGTATGTGTGTGCGTTGGTTCATTAAGCAAACAGAGCTGCAAGTGTTGTTGTTGCTGAGCACGGACATAATTTAAATCGGTAGCCCCGACCCGGCCCGGCCCGGCCCGACCGACTCAATTCCATGCTCTCGTTGATCAGCATTTGCCGATCGTCCTCTCTCTCTTTCGCTCTATCTATCTCAGTCTCTCGTGGCCCCTTCTGCTCTTTGTATGTGTGGATGTGCATTTGAAATCCTTTTAGCCCTTGCCCTTTCGCCCCTCATGCTGTCATGAAGGTGCCTGCCCATGTACCTGTCGAGTATGGTTCGATTTGGAGTGTCTGTCTGGACGACGCGTAGTCGGTCCCTTCCTCTCCAACACCCGCACGCTCCTGCTCCTACTGGAAGTCACACTCACCAGGAGGCAGGAGGACAGCTTCTTGTTCTCGTTTTTTATTTATTTACTTTTTTTTTGTATCTTGTGCCGTGTTTTGTGTTTCTTTATTTTCACATTTCATCGTCGCCTATTTGTTGTTGCCTGCTTCTTTATTTTCCTGGTAATAAGGTGTGAGAAAGGCAATAATCGTAAAGAGCTAACAAATTGTTGCTGTAGCTGCTTCTGGCTCTTCCTCTGTCTCTGTCTCTGCCTCTGCCTCTGCCGCTGCTGCTGCCGCTGCTTCTCCCTCTGCTGCTGTTCCCACTTGATTGTCTCTCAGCAGTGGCACTGCTTTGGCTAATGCTGTCCAAGGTATATTGAATCGAAGGTAATTCAGACCCGCTCTCTGACTTTGGCTCCGGCTGTTTCGCCAATTTTTCTATCTCTCGCTTCATCTGCCCGTTCAATGCATATTTATACCCGATAATCAACGAGTAGAGGGATATATATGTTTTATGGTTGATGTGGACATGTGTAACACCCAGAAGGAAGCGTTTTCGCTTGGATCCTGAATCAGTTTGGATCATTATTATATCTAGAATGAAGACATAAATTTGCATGCGCTTACTCTCTCTCTCTCTCAGACACGCCCTCTCGCGGAGGCTGGTATTTGTGTGAGACCAGAGAAAAAGATACGGATCTAGAGGAATACAAAACAGTCACAGAAAAATGAAAACAAAGGGTAGAGCCGCGGCCCCTGCCGCTCGTTTGCTTTATTTTTTCTCTAAGGGAGGCCTCACCTTTCATCTAATATACCTTGGTCACTAACTTGGCTACTGCTGTCGCTGCCGCTGAGTCCGACGCTTTTCTGTTGGTGTCTTTTGTTTTTGTTGATTTCACGCTAAAATGTTAATCTGTGTCCCTTTTTGTCTTGTTGGCCGGCCCGGGCTCCCCTCCAGCCAGAAGCAATTACATCGTTGACGACAAAACATCGTCTCATGGGAGATGAAGATCTTCATTCCATCGACCAGATACCAGATACCAGATACCAGATATGGGGTTTGATAATAGTCTTGCCCGCTTCTCTCCTCTGACGATGCTGCAACACCGACATGATACATACACATACACATAAAAATGCCCGTATACTCGTATGCATGTATGTTTGTAGGGAAATTAAATCTGTGGTATATAGAGAGCCGTTACTTTCTAGGCGTATGTACATACATATTATAGTACGATTTCCCTTTTACTTGGATGCAGATCGAAGAGATCCAAAGTCAAGGCTAAGACATGTGAAATATCCTTCCCATCAATCAATCAATCAATTCCAATCTTCTCTATACACATGCATACACATTTTTGAATTGCCATTACGATTTTATTTCCCATTCCATTCCCCTTCACATTAGGATTTCGATTATATGTAGCTTTGATGCCGATTTGGATTCCGATCTATGATCTCGTGCACAGCCAGAGCGCCAGTCTGCCTGGCCCCTTATCATTCGAGCTTTAATTAGTAAAAAATATAAATAAATAATTTCAAAACAAATGATGGAATTATGTGGAATTGGAGCTATGGCCCCAGGCCCCAATCCCCAACGCCGGTTCCCGAACCCAATTCAGATCTCGATCGCTGTCGTGTGTCATACAATAATCGTATATTGCGTTGTACTTACGCGATTATCTGCCCAAGCATTTCCGTCTACAATCCCTTATTGAGTCTACGGTCACCCCAAAACGAAGCCAAGGGCTACCCAGAAATTCAATTACGTGGGTGAGTCGTCATGGGTCTGGGAAATAGCAATTAGTTCACTTAATAAAATCATTTCCCAGGGAGTCGCTCCACACTCTGCTCTCTTCATTCTCCATCCTGTGTTTAGAGTCTTTTCGGAGCTAAGGCCAGATGTCATTATCTCCAAGTAATTCCCCATAATCGCCATGTTTGATCTTATTAAGACAGCTTAACTTGTTTCTTGCCCATCATCGTTTCTCTCTATCGCCTTGCCAGCCACTGCTTCATCCCCATCCCCATCCCCATCTCCATACTTAGCCCATTCATACGTGATGGGCAGACAACGATTAGTGACTGCTCGATCGATGGTTTGGTCCGGTCCGCTGTCCGTTTATTCCTCCTCCTTCAGTCCGTCCGCCCTTCTGTCCGCTCACTGGTCGGTTGTGTTGCATCGTCTGGCCTTCTGTCTGAGGGCTTCGTCGTTGACTTGGGTAACTTCACACCAGCTAAAGTGCTAACAACTTTGTACCTGCTCTCTTACCCTCTCCTGTGCTCTCCTCCTCTCCTCTCCTCTCCAGTCTTATCTGTCGCTCTTGTGCATCTGAAGTCTGGAGTACACACATCGTGTGAGAAATTAGTGGCATTATTCCCTTCTATAATATTAAAGGATATTTAGATCGTCAGATATTGAGATCCCTATATAGCATAATGGTATAACTATTCAATACAAATGACGCATGGTTCACGGATCTGAACGGATCTTAATAATCATTTTTGTGAGTGCAGCATGAAACCGAAACCCTGCCCCATCCATAAATAGAAATCTGCTGGCCAGCCCAAAGTAGCGAATCCGAAACGCAAATAGATCGCTGGAGGGTCGGGGTCTGTAAATATGGCAAGAGATAAATAAACACAGTGTCCGGAGATGAGATGGCAGTGCCTGAATAGGCAACGGATACCCTTAGCTCTTATCCAGCTCTCTTATTAATTCGCAATTGTTTGTTTTCATTGGCTCGCCTAGAGGAGGGAAATATGACACAACAGAGCTTTGGGTGCTTGGTCAAGTGGTTCTATCTGGTGCTGATTGTCCACACCTTGCTCTGCATCGGACAGCTCGAGTGTCGGCAGCATCACAATCGCAATAGCAACAGCAACAGCAACAGCAACAACAACAACAACAACAACAACAGCAACAGAAGAGCAGACTCATCGAGTTCGGAGGAGAACCACGGAAGTAATACCAGTGACGGCATCGACAGCTTCACGGAGAACGAGGCCAGCATTGGCCATGGACCGCGCCGGGGCCAAAGGAAGAAACAGCAGGGCGGCAGCGGCAATGGGAACGGGAATGGGAATGGCAACAATCGCCACAATCGGATGGAGGAGAACGGCATTTCGCTGTGGATCAATGAGCAGCAGCTGAAGATGCTGAGCGGTGAGCAGACCCCTGAAAATATCCGGCGGAAACCCCATGCTCATGGATTTACGAATCCCTGCCCCTCTGCCCCTTGCAGCTCTTTACTTTCCGCAGGGCTACTCGGATCGCATCTATGCCATACACAACAGCCTGGTGACGAACGACCTGAGGGACACGACCCTGTACAACTTCCTGGTGATCCCGTCCGAGGTGAACTATGTGAATTTCACATGGAAATCGGGCAGACGCAAGTACTTCTATGACTTTGATCGGCTGCAGACGATGGACGACAGCATCTTGAAGGCGCCAACGCTGTCGATCCGCAAGAGCGGACGGATACCGCAGGAGCAGAAAAGTAAGTTATTAATGTCTCACGTCTCACGTCCATCGAGGCTATGCAAACCGATCCGATCCGGCAAACGAACCTCACTCCAAGCTAGATTTTAGCATATTCCTGCCCTGCACTGGCAACAGCTCGGGCACCGCCTCCTTCAATGTGGGCCTCAAGATCCAGACGCGCAACAACAAGCCGCTCTCAGGCACACCCATTCGCCTCAACTTCAAAAAGGAATGCGCCCATAGAGGTGTGTATGATATAGACGCTTCCAACCCTACTTCACTAACAACTTTGCAAGGTAGTGTATATGATATATCAACCAAAATGCTTTTATCTAGTGTAATTGTAGTCTCTAGAATAGAAATAGAATGTAAATAGATTTTTGGCATGCATCACACGCATCACATACGAGCATATCCATCTATCATTGAGCCATGCATGCCATCAGATCACATTTCCTTTCCATGCCATTCGCCATTCTTCATTCTTCATTGTGCATTCTACCCCTTGTAATATCTATCGCCTACGCTATGTTTTAAGCTTAAAGCAGCAAAGCAACTCCACTCCACCATCTACCATATATGTATTTTCTACCATATAAAACTTGAGTCTATGTCTAAGCTTGTTCTCACGAGGATATGGATGTCACAGACTAACGAACAGGCAGACGTGACGGATAGATAGACACATGTACATACAATATACTCTATACGAATCCTTAGACTATATATGTATTTCTAGTCTCTTTTCATCTGTTCTTTTCTCTTTCCAACAATCGATTAAAGTTCAAATTCGAATGGGATTCACATCTCGAAAAGTTCGTTCCGACATTGCCAAGCCCATAACGTTTTTGTACATATATTCATCCATCCACATCCAAGTCCATGTCCATATCCATCCATCTCTCCCGATTGTCGTATGCTACTTCGTTATTTGTGCGTGGGGCTGCTGCTTAAATGTTGCTCTTTTTAATCTGAGAGACTAGCTCTCACCGATTTTTGTTGAATGTTGTAATGTGAAGGATGTAACTAAACTAAAAAAACTTAAGCTCCCGATCCAGAATGCAGTCTGAAGTGCGGAAAGAATGGCTACTGCAACGAGCACCACATCTGCAAGTGCCATGTGGGCTACACTGGTATGTACTGCGAGACGGCCTTCTGTTTCCCGCAATGCCTCAACGGTGGCAACTGCACGGCGCCGTCAGTCTGCACCTGTCCGGAGGGCTATCAGGGCACCCAGTGCGAAGGTGGTGAGTACACTACACAGTTTAATAGTTTAACGATTCAGTCAGTCTATCTTTAATGCTTAGCGTGGGGCGTGGGTAGAGGATTGACAGACAGATAACTTTGGGTCCTAATTCTGTGCACAATATTTACAAAAAGTTGAAAAGTGTATATCTAGATCTTCTTCGATATAGCAATGGCCGTTTTGCAGCCGAATTTGATGACCTCAGTCATTGCCTGATAGAAGGGCGCTTGCTCCGCCCCGCAATCGATGCCGGTGTCGTGGTGCTCCTGCTCCTCGTCCCGAAACTTTGTGATTGTCTCCAGCAGTTCCTGCAGATAATTCAAAATTGATTTAGTCCGCATATTTGTACCATAGTGATGTTCAATATATTGATACCCTACCTTGTCGGGATTTGGTGATTCCATAATCTGACGCAGCTGATCATTGTAGTGCTCCACAATCACCGTCTCCACTGCCACGGTGCAGGCCATTGCCGCCTTCTCGCCCATTAAAGCGGTACCGGCGCCCAGAACAAACCCGGCCACATTCCAGATGGGCGTCATGACTGTGGGACGAACTCGATGCTGCTGGATGAGCTGCTCGAATTGGGCACGATGGCACTTCTCCTGCTCCCACATATGCCCAATGGTCTTGCCCAAGGGCCCGTTACCCAGTATAGCCATTTGGCCGGCGTAGATGCGATCGGCGCCCAGTTCTCCGGCATGATCCACGCGTATTATTTCATCGGTCAGGGCGTTGGCACGTGGACGCAGGGGGTTTCCGGCTCCAGCTTCAGATCCCGATGATGCTGTGTTTTTGTTGCTAAGGCATCGCACGGTCAGCAGCCGGGTTTCCGGCCGAAAGAGGACGCTTCTCAGCATTGGGGCTGCAACAGAAGAAGATTTAAATAATGTGATACTCATGGTGCACACGCTCTTTTTTGGCTCCTTTCTCCCCAGGTATTTGCAAAGAGAAGTGCTTGAATGGCGGCAAGTGCATACAGAAGGACAAATGCCAGTGCTCCAAGGGATACTATGGCCTGCACTGCGAGTACTGTGAGTATAAGCCATGCTCTGTGTAATGTGTCGTGTAACTGTTTTGCCATCCCTTCTGTGGCCCTGTGTTACAGCCAAATGTGTGATTCCCTGCCAGAACGGAGGCCGATGCATCGGCAACAACATGTGCCGCTGCACGACCGGACTGAGCGGCATGCACTGCGAGATAGGACGCAAGCAACGCTCCATCTGCAAGTGCCGCAACGGCACCTGTATAACGAACAAGAAGTGCAAGTGTCATCCCGGCTTTTACGGACGCCACTGTAATGGTCGTAAGTAGCTGGTCCTGATCTCAATTTCGCTTCACTAATTCCCTTTCGCCCCTTTAAACCCTTCCCCAATCACAGGCAAGCGACGTCATGCCCATTGAATCATGCTGGGCTGCTGGGTGGCTGGGCGGCTGGATGGCTGGTCGAAGACGCAGGCACCATTGCATTCCCCGAGTTCCCCATGGTTTCAATCACACGATCAATCGCACTCGATACATTGAATTTACAACTTTTCTATTAAACCACAACAGCGAAAATGGATGAAACAAAAATAATACTAATTGTGATACAAACTTTTTGTAATTTAACATTTTTTAAATAAAAACAAAATCTTAGAGCGTCTTTGGTTTCGATTGGGTTAGGGGATCGAGACTGTCACAAGAACAGGCAGGGGGAAGTGTTACTGTCCTGTCGGTTCGGGTGCCCGCTCCTGGATCACGTACACGACTTACCCATTGTGTTACTTAAGATTTTGAACACCCAATATTAATAATAAAGATTAAAATCTGCAATCTGGAAGCGGCTGACAGTGTTATTGTTATGTGCACACCAGGGCTGGGAGCTCAGTGCTCACCTGCTACTTGTCACAAGTATTTTTTAAGTCACGCCAGTCACGCACGCCTCACCTAGCGTCCCAACAATTATATTCTGAATATACCCTCTAACATGACAAGAATAACTTGGCAATTGGTTGTTAGAGCTACAAAAAACTGGGTATTTTTATTGAAACGGATAAGACATGCGGCCCTGGCAATTGCTGCCGAAAAACGATTGGCGATAGTCCGATCACACACAGCTGTGATATTTTCAAAGGCTCCAGATTGTTGTTGCTCTCCGTGGAGGGGAAAGGGATACGTGTATCTTGATTAGATTCCATCAAGATCATCATCAGTGATTGCTGAAAGGGGTGGTGGTCCTACATACATACGTACGTACGTACGTATACACGCATATAAAACCAGCGCCCCAATTTGCTCCAACAGTCGCCTTCTGATCGCCATTATCGTAGAAACAACGTAAGAGCGAGAGAGACACAGAGAGAGAGAGAGAGAGAGAGAGTGCCAGGGGTCAAAAGACTGACGGCGAAAGAAACGAAGAGGACACTGAACTTTTTCAATTGCAGAAGGACAAAATGTCAACCACTCAACAGCAATTGGACTACATTGAGCGGTTCTTAGTTTACGACATCTACAAGTACTTCGGATCGGGTGCGTCCTTGGTGTCGCACAGCGTGGAATCCTCCAATGGACTGGACGGATTCATGTCCGCCCTATACACCGTACAGTTGGACCTAGAGATAGCTGATAGAAAGCAAAAGGAGCTGGTTCTAGTCAAGTTCATGAAGGGAACGGAACACTTCCGGGCATCCAGCAATTCGTACATTCAGTTCGCCAACGAGGTATACGCGTACGCCGAAATCCTGCCCGCCTACGAGCACCTGCTGCGCAGCAGCCGCCTCAGCAGCGATGTGGTCACCGGTTGGGTGCCGCGTTCCTATGCCGCCCGATACGGACAGATCGATGGTAAGGCCGAGCATAGTGTGGGGCATAGTGTGTGATCGAATCATTCTTAATTCCCAGGGCTGAGTGACAGTTGCGAGTCAGTGCTGGCTCTAAGGCACCTCAAGGAAGACGGCTACGAGCTCGGCCCTCGCCTCGTCCTTCGTCGTGATCAACTGGAGGCCATGGTTGGCCTGGTGGGCCCCTTCCATGCCCTCGGCTATGCCACGCGCATCCTTCAGCCACAAGTTTATGAGCGCCTGCGCTCTGGTGTAGTGCCAATGCCATTTGTTAGCAGCACAGGAAAGGGCGTCTTTGAGGTGCTCTATCGCGTAGCCTTTGACCGCTTCTATGGGTTCTACGATCGCCAGAAGGAGCAGCTGTTGCAGCAGGAGCAAGACGAGGGCTTTGCAGCAGCCCTGGAACGACTGCGTAATAAATACTTTGCCCAGCCGGAGCAGCTGATGGAGCGTATACGCACCTCCTCCTTCGATGAGTCGCAGCCAGACAGCTACTTCTGCACGTTCCTGCACGGCGACTTCAACCGGAACAATGTGCTCTTCCACTATGACGCCGCTGGCACGGTAGACAACATCAAGACCATCGATTTTCAGGAGCTGCGATTCAGCACCACGGCCATCGATCTCAGCTTCTTCATGTACATGAACACGCCCCCCGACGATCGAGAGGAAATTTTTGCCGATCTTCTGAAGAAGTACCACAAGAAAATGATCGAAATGCTGGAGCTGGTGCTGCAGCGAAACCAGGATGAGCTCTCCGAGGAGCGGGTGCAGCAGCTGCTTGCCGACTACAGGTGGGTGTGGTGGAACACCTGAGGAATGCTGAAACTAATTCTCTCTTTGCGGCACAGCTTTGAGCGCTTCGAGGCTCACTTCAAGAGGTACGCTTTCTATGGAGCAATGGTCGTCATGCATTTCCTGCCCTGGCTGCTAAGCAATGAAACGGACTGTGCGGAGCTCTCCAGGCTCTTTGAGACGGACATGCATAGTCCGGCCTTCCATCAGCTGTCGCTCGCTATTGGCGGAGACGTGGCCAACCTTGAGATCTTCAAGGTGGTGCGTCACGCTTACGAACATGGCTACATGGATGAGATATAGATACGCACACACGCACACGCACACGCTCACGCACATACTGCATATTTTAATTATTATCTGTTAGTATTCTTTAATTTTTAACGAGCTCTGAGCTCTCAGTCTGCAAATACATTCCACGAGTTCTGTGGAACCAAACCGTTCGTTCTCGTTCTCCTTCAGGTCTATTCCAGTTGCAATCTAAGACGACAACATGTTGCCTCTGACCTTGATATACTGAATATTCATGTTATATTCAGTCTTCAGCAGCTTTATCACGAACTTACCATTGTTTCCAACTATTTGCACAACTGTGGGGGCTATAGCAAATGGTGTTGTCGTATTTAAGAAGCATTTAAGACTAGGAACGACGCCAGGAAGCCAACCATTCTCCAGTCTGTGGTCTGCAGTCGAGTGACCCAAGCACGCACGCTCAAAAAGCACACGAAGGCAGACATGCGTTTAATATTATTGTTGTCAATTCTCTTTGTAATCGCCCAGCAAGCCCTATCCTTGGGCAGAGTGATGCAAACCAGGCACACATCAGTGGAGGAAGAATGGATGGATAACGGCAACGATGGATATGACGAGTATTCGCTGGAGCAAGACGCTGAGGAGGAGGAGGATGGCGATGACAATGACGATGAAGAGCAGCTGCTGCTGCTGAAAGCTGCCGAAAACCCCGTGGATGAGGATGAGGATAGCTGCGAGTACAGCTGCCCGCGCTACTACCGTCCCGTCTGTGTCCTGCGTAACAACCAGCTGGTGACCTATGCCACGCCCTGCGAGTACTATAATCAGCTGCGATGCACCAGTGTCCGCCAGCGGCAGGGCCAGACAGTGCCCACCTTTCAGTTTCAATACAATGGAGCGTGTCATCAGTGAAGAATACAAATAATAATATTGATAATAATTCATTCTTTGGGCGTACAAGTAATCGTAAAAACTAGGTTTAACTTAATTTACAAAAAAAAAAAATTATCTGGTCTTTCCCCGAATGTCTCGCTGAAAACTAAACCGATTTCATTATGACAGGGATAGACATAGAGTGACTCTTCCTCTTCCTCTATCTCTCTCATAATGATCGCTTGGAAATCGGTTTAGTTTTCAGGGCTTACAAATGTAGCAATAATTCTCATCTTGCTTAAAAGCAAACCAAAATGTTGTGTATATAAATTGCATGTTTTTAGTTTGGAACTAGCACAACACCTCTCTCTCGCGTGAAAACAGGCAGTTTCAGAAATAGCTGATCTCATCTCTTGATCTCATACTTTTTAAGTGTTATTTTAACAGTAATAGTCTTTCTTATGTATGGAGGATACCAGAGACATCCCTAGGGACGACTAAAGATCACAACGCTGTTGCGTCGCTTAAGGTTCCTTATTATGTTCTGTGGTCCAGCTGTCGATGTAGTCTGTTGATTGCCGGCTACTAGTTTTGCTGCTGCTGGTGGCGGCGGCTGCAGTGGAGCTGTGGGATTAGTTCCCGTGAACGAGGTGGACCAAATAGTATTCGCTGGTCTACTGCCGTGGGCTGCGGCTGGGCTTGGTGAAAGGGCTGCGGCTGGGCTTGGTGCGACGGCTGCTGCTGCTGCTGCTGCTGGTGGATTCGTCCTGATTAACCCATCTGGACCCAGGGTCTGACGTCGCTGACTGATCTTGGCTTTTTTTGGAACGGGCTCCCCCTGGATCCCCTGGATGGCGATAGGTGTGCGATTCTTGAGACCTATATGAATCCGGGGAATTGGCGGACGTTCAGCCAGGGCCATCAACTCTTCGTAAAGCTGGCGACTTAGAGTATCGCTATTGTAGCGTGTGTTGAGCAAACTGTTCTTGCTTATGATCAGACCGTTCTGGAATTGGAGGGCCGTCTGCATAAGGAATCGCAAAATCACCCGGTACGTGTACACTTGCCGGAAACGACCAACTCTTTCGTGGTGCTTCGTGTAGCAGTGCTGGATGTACTGCTCGAAGCCACCGGGTTGATCCATCTGACAAAAATGGCACCTATGGAAGCCCCCAAAGTGGGAGATAATGTGCCGCAGCAAGACCATCTCCTCCTGCGAGGAGAACAAACAGTATAAGCAGCGAAACATCAGCGGATGGACATTCGTAAAGCTGAAACCCTGATTGGCGTGCTCCTGCTGTCCGTGATGGTACATCGCTATCTGATCCGGCAATATCTTCTGGCACAGGCTGCACTTTTGATAATACTCGGCCCCGTTTTTGCTTCGATTAAGATTCAGCAGCACCTCCAGACCCGAATCCGTCATGTTCTTGAGATCGTTTACCTGGTGATTCGCCTTCTCCATGTGGCTGCTGAGATCCTCCCAGTTTTGGTAATTATAATCGCAGAACCCGCACTCCCTGGGCCGACGGACATCACAGCCGAACGTCCTGACCAGGCGTTTATGTTGGTGCGATGACATCAGATGCTCACGCAGCTCTTTAGCACTGCCCTTAAAGGACTTGCATTGGCAGCACATTAATATCGGCTGCACCCGGAACATGAAAGATCGCTTCGGGTGCGCCTTTGCCCAGTGCTGGTCTTTCATTTCCATCAGATTCCGTGAGGTGAAACCACAATGATCGCAGCAGAAAATATAGAAATGATTACGCAAATAGGATTCGATCAAGGTCTTATCCTTCTCTGCAATAGACACACGTAAACTCTCGTTAAAGGGTTCGCTGACATTCCGATTCGCTGTCGCTGTCACTGGCGCTGTCACTGGCGCTGTCACTGGCGCTGTCATTGGCGCTGTCACTGGCGCTGTCACTGACGCTGTCATTGACGCTGTCACTGGCGCTGGCGCTGTTACTCTCTCAGTCTCTGTTTCATCATCCGAGTCGAGAAGATCGATCACCTCACTGATCCTTGCATTGACAGCGAGGGGGGGCTGCTGAACTTCCTGCTCCTCTGGCTCCTCGTCCTCCTCTTCGTCTGTATCCTCCTCTTGATCTTCCTCCTGTTGCTGCTGCTCCCGCTGCTGCTGCTGTGTCTCCTCAATCGGATGGGCCTCGGCCCAGGCCAGCTTATCGGGCAGATCAGTAAAAACTCGCTGAAACTGGCAGATTGCCAGTCCCTTGAGGTCCGGATGTTCGTCAATCATGTGCGAGATAACTCTTCGCTCCTGGGTGCAACTGAAATCGCAATGCCGACACTTGTATTGGCAGAGGCACACATGCTGCTCCTTGAGATGGGCCACGATCCGCTGGAAGCTGAGAAAGGCCAGCCGACACTGGCAGCAGTAGAACCCCATCGTTTGCCTTTTCCGCGCGATAGGGCGCTGATAGATAAGCGCTGGCTGCACATGCTCACTCGGATGATCATCCAGAATGTGTTGAATGACGGAGACGGGCTCATTTGCCCCAAAACTACACTGCGGCGCACGCACAGGGCAGATGTACTGATGCTTAATGCCATGCACTGCCTCCACATGTGCGCGTATCTTCTCCATTGCGTTGTCCATGTGCTGGCACAGATTGCATATGAATTGATTGTGAGTTGGGTACTTCGATAGCTTGGCTGTAAAGGGAATCGCAAAGGAGATTCAATCAGTGGGTATGGGATCTGGGCACTGGGTACTGGCTACTGGCTACTGGGTACTCACGCAACTTAATCCATCGGGCTGTGGTCTTTAGCCGTGCATTCACCTCCTGCCTGTGTATCACCACATCTACATTGATTTTCGGGTGCCGGTCCATGATGTGCCGCTCAATGGAATAACGGTCGGGATTGAGGCGAGAGCAGGAACCGCACTGGTAAATGTGATGCTTGTGGGTGAGCAGATGCATCAAGTACTTCGAGACGGATAACTTGCTGGGCTGACGGGTGCGGCAGAAGGTGCACCACAGCACATCCGTGTACTTGTGCTCCTTCGACATGTGCTCGATGAGGGCCTGCTGCGTTGGCAGCTGTATGCCGCATTCCAATGCACCGCAGACGAAGCGACCCGCTGAGGGTACGTACAGCATGTACGGATTGACCACCGTATGTTGTCCCCCAGCTCCGTTGGCCACATCTTCTTGCACCGGAGATGGCTCGGGGATTTCGGGGTTAGTCTGCACGATGCGCTGTGATTCCACGAACGCACTAATCGTCTGCAGCTTGTGCATGGCCAGGTGTCGCTGCATGTGCACAACCTCAGAGCTGACATACAGGCACTCGGCGCAACGCAGCTGCACCGTCAGCACAGTGTTACCGCTGGGCAGCAGCTTCGCCTCCGAAGAGCGAAAGACTTGCTTTGTGCCGGCCTCGCGCAGCTTCAGTTCGCGGATCAGCTTGAACTTCATAGCCTGCAGCTGCTCTTGCTCGAAAGGCAACAGCACCCCAACCACATGACACACGGTGGAATTGTGGGCGGCCCTCACAGCGTGGCCCTCCTGCAGGGAGACTTCCATCACCTTGAAGGAGTGATTGGGCAGGCCGAGCACCTCTGAATGGCACTTACGCACGTGGAATATCAACATATCCTTGCTGTTGCCCGTCTCCAGGCACAGGCTGCAGATATAATTATGGCGCGCATGATGCAGCAGCATATGTTGCCGCAGCATTGGCGGCGTCTCCAGCGTGCGACAATACCGGCACTTAACCAGCTCCGTGTCCATGCGGGAGCTGCGTATGTGGTAGTGGATGTGCTTGACAAACGATTCGCTCGTCAGTCGGGCCCCGCAGGTCCTCTGCGGACATTCGAACAGATTGTCGTCTGTGGATTAGCGGAGAAGATTAATGGATGCTGGGTATGGATAGGGCGATGGATCCTCAGTACTCACCCTCATATCCTGTAGGCTCTAGATATCTGACCAATACTTTGGAAATGGATACTCCTCCACGTGGGTTGTCTGCATAGGCTCTGCCTAGAGCCGTTTCCTTTCCCTGTAGCTGTGCCGGCACTGCCGGTGGAACTGTTGCTGTAAATGCATTCCTTTGCTGGGTGAATGTCTTATGAATCTGCTCGCTAACAGACAACTCCCCACCCGGCCGTGTGGTTGTAGCTGTTTCCAGCTCATGGCGCGGCGCCAGGCCATGCACAAGGACGCCATGTCGCACATAGTCATCCACATCGGAGGCCACATGAGGGCAGTAGGCGCAGTGCAGGTAGTCGGCGCTCCCAAAGCTGAAACGATGAAAATTCATGTGCTCCCGTATGCACATCACTGTGTGGGCACAATAGCCGCATCCAGCGGCCATGCAGCGAAAACGATCCTGCGACAAGTGGAGTTTTGGACGACGGTTGGCTGTTGTTGGTGGTGCTCCAGCGGGAGCACCATTTTCCGCTGCTGCAGATGCAGCTACAGTTGAACCTGCTGCCGTTGGAGCTGCCAGACATATGTTGACGTGATTCGCAGAGATGCTTTGAGTCAACACAAAATGGCCATTGTTAACTGTTGCCAGTGACTCAGGCAGGACTGGGGGCAATGCCTGGGGTTCTGCTGGTTCCTTCTGGGGTTCATCCACATGGCACACAGTCACGATTTGGATGCCTGTGTTCTTCCTATTATTGTACAGCAGTTCTTCATTTGCCATTTCGTTTGCAGTTGCATTCCCATCTGCAGCCCTTGGGGCTTGCGTTTCCGTTTCCCTGGGAGATAATGCAGCCGGAGTGGCAGGCTTGGCGCAAAGAAATTCCCCCAGTCCGGCGGCATTAAAGTCCGCCAGCTGGTTGATAGGTCGTGGCGTGGCCTTTAGCAGATCCCTGAGCATAACATTAGCCAGGGTATCTCCTTCCACATTCCCATGCACATCCACATCCACTTGGTTCGAGGATACATTTTCCTGTTGCTGCTGCTGTTGCTGTTGCTGTACCTGGTCCTGTTCGACTTGCTTTGCAGCTTTCGTGAGTAAGTCGCCACTGAAACGACGCACTCGAAGCTTGGGCAGTGCTGGCTTGGCCGCGGGCAGCAGCTGCTCGGGTGGATTCGCTGCAGGTGCTGAAGCAGGCATATGCTTGTGGGCCAGGTGACGCAGCTCATCTCCAATGCTGCGCGGTGGTGTCAGTAGCGCCCTTGTCTGGTCCTGGGTGATGCAGGCGGAACAGCCGCCGCTCCAGGACACCTGCGGATGCTCGATGGCAAAGTGTCGCTCCAGGCCCTCGCGCTCGTTTGAGAAGAGAAACAAACAGCCCGGATACAGGCAGCAGTAGACGGCACTCGCCGGCAGTGTGGCCTCCCTCATGCGGTAGGCCACGTTCTCCACACGCGTCAATGCCGAAATTGGTGTGGTGTCCCCGGGGGAAGGTACTCCTCCTGCTGCTGCTGCTGCTGCTGCTACTACTACTTCGGGAGGAGTTGGCTTAGCTGCTGGAGCTGCAGTTGGGGCGGACAGTACTGGCTTTATCTGTATCTCCCGTGCGTTTTCTGGTTCTGGTTCTGGTTCCAAGGGTCGCATTTCGGGCATAAGTTCATTTGGATCGGCTGGCGTCATACGGGATGTTGAGCGACGTGGTCCGCCTCCTCCTGAACCTGAACCTCCTCCTCCAACCGTTCTGTTGGTGAGGCGGGAGTAGTAACGATTGAATGTCCGGAATATCGACTGGGAGCGGGACCCATCCTGAGAGCCAGTCTTGACCAGATCGACCCAATCCGCGGGGACCCTCTTCTTGTCATCATCATCGACATCCTTAGAGCCAGGGGCTGGTGTGGGGGCTGTGCATGCAGATTCGGTGTCCACATCCACATCCACATCCACATCGACATCCATTTCGCTACCGGAATCATCGCTTCCAATGCCCATGAGGGGATCCACGGGGACTGCAGGCACTACTGTCTCCTCCTCCTCCTCTAAGGGTTTGGCTGGCGAGTCCTGCGTTACCTGCGCTTCTTTGGCGGTGCCGTCCACTTCCATTGGCAACAGTTCCGACAAAATTGGCTTCTGCTCCATCATGGTGATGGCGGCAGCACTCTTTTGCTGGAGCCCAGACTCGTTTTGTAAGAGTTCCGCCTCATCGATATCCTCCTCCAGCTGGTCATGCAGCAGCCTCAGATCCATTTCTAATTCGGGATCAAAGTCCAAGAGGCACTCATTGACGACCAAAATGGGTTCGGCGGCAGCATTCTCATCCAGCGGAGGCACCTCGATCTCCTGCATCTCCTGTGAAGCTGGGATGCCATCCTCTTCAATCTCTTCCATATCTCTCTCCTCCCCTTGGGACTCTTCCTCCCGCTCGGAGAGCTTGGGGGGTCTGCCGGGCTTCCGTTGCTTTTTCTTGAAACGAATCTTCCTCTTGGGGGTCTTTGGATAGATCATGGAGCTGCGTCGCGATATCAGCTTCGGCACGGCCATGTTCGGTGCCGTTTCCGATTCCGTTTCTGTTTTCATCTGTATGTCATCGGCGGGACGACAGCAGAGGATCACCCTCTCCAGTTCTATGTCCGCGATCAGCTGTTCGTTGAGCCGATGATGCTTCATCAGATGCCTGTCCCGTCTCTCCTGCCCCATCTGCACGTAATCGCACAAAGGACACACATGCAGACTGAGGGGCAGGCAGCTGGTTCTCGGGTCGGAAACTATGTGTGCTTCGGGGACACAATTCTTGCGATGCTTCTTAATTCTAGTCTGGCGTCGCATCGGTTGCTGGCACGCCGAGCACTGGATATGGCTCTCGCCCGTATGCCCAATCAGATGCAACGCAATGTTGCCGAAGGAGGAGCTTTGCAGGTCCTTCGTGCAGAAGGGACACATGTAGTTGTACTTCATTCTGCTGCCGTCACCCACCGCAAGCCGCAAACGATTGCCGCGACCTTCGCGCAGTTCGTCCAGCATGCCGGGTGCTAGGCGAGAGATGTAGTTCTCCTTGTGGTACTGCAGATAGTGGCCGATGGGATTCTTATTGATCTTCATGTGGCACACAACACAATTTTTGGCCCCAGTGGACATGGCATTCCATTCGGAGTTCACATTCAGTTGTGGTTTTTGTTTTCGCTTTTTCTGCTGCTCCTTTCGCTTTTGTTGTGTCGTTGTCGTTGGCGTTGGCTGTTTCGGGGACTGTGGGGGTATTGGCATTGGGTGACGCCGCAAACGCACAACACATTGCAACAATGGCTTCTCCCTTTTCCAGATTGTGGACGCTCGATTGATGCCGTCGTTGTTTCCGCGGGGTCCACAGGGTCGACCGCGACGTGCCACATTTCGAATCTCCCTTGGGCTGGGCCTACGACTGGGAAGAGGGGAAGGAGACGGCGATGGCGATGGCGACTCTGATCGCCGTTGTACCTGTTGCACAGTGCATGCTCGTCTTCCAGTGGCCCGCGTCACTTCCTCTCCGTTGTGCATGGACGAAAGGTATTCGTTGAGCTTTTCCAGCTCGTTCCTCTTGCGTGCCCGTGGCTTGGCTCCTGCTAGATGCACGGTCGGTGGAGCGGGCGGTGTCGGGCGTGTTGGTGTTGGGGCAACAGACTGTTCATCGGAGTCCGTCACCTCAATCTGAGCACGGTTTTCTTCGATTTCCAGTCGTGGTCTCTTGCTCGCTTGCACGATCGCATTCTTGGGCGAGGAGGGAGGTCTGCCTCGCTTGCGTTTCACAGGCTGAGGAGTCTTCTCCGTTTGCAACTCGGTAGCCTCCGGTTTGCTAGAAATATCAGTCTCAAAATTGTTATTCTCCCCCGATCTCGGCTTGTCTGCCTTCGATTTGGAATGTGGAATATCAGGTTCTTTTTTCGGCCCTGTAATGGATCGTAGCTTCTTTTCCTCGGGTGTGGCCTTAGCAGACCTGTTTATCTGACCCAAACCGAAGCGTTTCCGGCTGAGCTTCGTTTCGTTGAAGGAACATTCGGGTATGCCGCGTGTGCGCCGCTTTCCAGTGATAATATTCTGGGTAGACACGCGGCAATTATCGCTGGTTTTCTCGAATATATTCGCCAGATGGCGTGCCTTCATCGCTTGCTTCTCATCCTTGCGCTTCTGTTCGGTGAGGTCCTCATACATCAGGCTACTACCATTAAAGAGTAAGGCCCTGTCCACCAGCGGACGGCTGGCCGTCGGTGCCATCGAATTGCGGCGTCGCATATTAAGATTGATTTTTCGGCTGTATGTGGGCCCCTGCTGCTCCTCACTCCTATTTGTATCTCCATTTGGATTTGCCTTAAACTTCTGGCCAAAGTCCTCGAGCAGCTTGGAGCCATCGTCGTTAAATAGGAATGTACTGTGGCCGTTGGGACCCAGGAAAATCTTCATTTTCGATAGTTTGGGTACCTTTTCGTCCGCAACTGGATCCGCAACCGCAACTGCGGCTGCCATGGACTCGGCAGTCACGGTTGCGGTTTCAGTTGCGGTTCCAGTTGCAGTTCCACTTGCAGCCGCGTTATCGGGCTTCCCTTCCAAAGGGCTTCCTGCCTTTGTTTTTGTGTTCTTCAGGTCAATCTCCGATGCAGCGAGCTCCGGCTGTATCTCCGGTTTGTCGGTTGTCGGTTTGCCCTCGGAGGCTTTGTCCGAGGGCGTACAGGGTATACAGACCATCGGTGGCTCGTTCTCTACGTTATCCGAGAGAGAGCAGGAGGCGCCTGAGCCATCGATCTGTGGCTCATTATTCGAGTTTTTCCCTTTCGCGAAGGTCTCCGCAGTGGAACAAGAGGAAGGTAAAGAGGAGGGCGTGGGCGTGGGCATGGGCGAGGGCGTGGAGGATGAGGCTTTCTTGTCGCCTGCTTCTTTTTGCTCCTTCTTTTCCGTTTGATTGTTGTCCTTTTTCTTCTGCAACTTCTTTTTCTTTTTCTTGTTGGCATTCTTTGCTGCTGACGTCTCTGCCTTTTTCGTTTTATCCTGATCTTTAGACATATTTTTGTTCTTATCCGCATCTTTAGATTTATTCTTTTTTTCCGCTCTTTCAGGTTTAGGATTATCTTTAGGATCTTTAGGACTATTCCTGGGGCTCTCGCTCTCCACGTTAGGAGTATCTTTGTTATTATCAGTACTCCTATTCGTATCCTTATTCTTGTCTCTGTCGTTATCCTCTCTCTCATTACAGGATTTGTTCGTGGGTGGACTCGTGCATGAGCTGGCACTCTCGCCCTCTTTACCATTGCCCAAGGACTGGCCCACTGTGGTCGCGGCTGCTGCCGCTGTCGACGTTTTTTTGGGTATTCGAAAGTCGATCTTCTTGGCCGGACCATTCGCGATGACGGTGCGATATGAGGTGTCCAACTGGCGCTCTGGTAGTGACGTCACTGCCACCGTTACGGCCGCACAATCGCTCTCCTCCTGCTGCCGCTGCTTGTCGGCTGCCTCCAGCTGGCGTTTTTTCTCGATGTCCGCCAGGCGCTGCTCCTCGGCCAGCTTGGCAGCGGCTGCTGCCTCCCTGGCCTTGGCCTCACGATGCTCGCGATACGAACGCGGCCCATCATAATGCCCTCCGCCTCGTCCGCCGCCTGATGGCATGTATCGATGGTTAATGCCACCGGGGCCGCCACTAAAGCTGCCTCCACCGAAGTTGGGTCTAGGTCCAGGCAGAAATCCAGGATCGGGACCAGGTCCACCTCCACTATTAAAGGCATTTGTTTCATTGTTATTATTATTGTTATTGCCATTCCAGGACGAAGATTGCCAGCTCGTAGAGTTGCCCTGAGAATAGCCCTGGTGCTGATGTTGCTGCTGATGGTTCGGTCGTGGCATATTCTGAGAGCGTGGATCCCGTGTCTCACGTGGATCCCATGTGGCCTCACGTGGCATCGATCTCAGATCGGAAGGATGAAAGTATTTGGACAAATGGGGCGCAGGGCCCGAGGATTGCGTCTCGTTCCCAGGAAGTCCTTGTGGCCGCTGGTTCCCATGAACATTGTGGGGAGGCCGCACATGCGCATTATGGCTGTTCGGATTCCGTGGTCGAAAGCCCATGCTTCGTTCCTTAGCTACTGGCCCTGGGATGGGATTCCATAAGGAGGAGGCCTTCATTGGCGGTGCCGGCCGCACTGGCGATGCATCGCGAATGACACTCGGGGGAGGAACTGGCAGGGGGGGAGGAACTGGCAGGAGGGGAGGAGCTGGCGGGGAGGCCAGTACATTCGAAACGGCAGCTGACAAGGCGTGACTTTTGTAATTGGGATTCTTTCCACGCGGATCCATGCTATTCGATGCCAGTGGCAATGTGCACGGCAGTCCCAATCCCACAACCCCCGAGGGATCCAGCTTATCCATCAGCATAGCGGCCAGTTTCTTGCGTGCCTCCGAAAGTGGACTGACTGGTCTATCCCTTCTGACAGCATCTTTATCACACAAGGATGGTGGAGGAGTAGGAGAAATAGTAGGAACAAGAGTAGGAGTACCATTCGATGGCTCTGTGGGCGTCTGCTGCTGTTGGTGCCTCTCGTTTGCTGTTGGCTGACGCACTGCCGCCTCCGATGTGGAGTCTGCTTTACATTGTTTGGTAAATGCCGTCTTTGCTGTTGATTGATCTACATTGGATCGGCGCGAGAATCCTAGATCGGCGCTGGCGCTGGCATTGAATTGCAAACTTATAGCTTTGCTCCGATCTCTATTGGCATTCTCTCGCGCCTGCTTTTGTTCTCTGTCCAGGGTTCTGGCTTCCCGTATGGCAGCCAGTAAACCTTGTCCCTCAGAAGGAACTCTGTCGCACTCTCTGGCCTTCTGGTTGGTATCCGACTTGCCACCCTCTGGTTTCTTCTGATCCGGACTTGCTCCTTGAGTCTTTGCTGTACTCTTGCGCTCATTGCGTGGCTTGTGGGCGGAAAAGCTGTGCGAACTGGAGGACTTGCGCGCTGGCTCCTCTCCGACTTTATTCGCTGGCGATGGGCGATCGAGTGAAACGGATTTGCGTCTTTCAGTCGAAGCTTTCGATCCAGACAATGTTGTCGACCTGCTCTGAGGATTTCTTTTCCTGTTTGTTGATTCCTTGTGGTCCTCACTTTCACTGCAGGACGAACTTATCGATATTGTATCGCCACGGGCAGTACTGCTGGGCTTCTCTTTACGCTTTGTAGGTCCTGTGCTTGTGTCTGAGCCAGAACCCTTTTGTTTCTGGTTGTTGATCTGAGGCGAGGCGGCGGCAGTGGCTGTGGATTTGGATTTGGCTAGGGCTGTGCCTTGTTTCGGGGCTTGACCTTTCTGGAGCAAGCGTTTTTGAGCGGGGGCTCCGCCTGATGCGGCACCACTGCCCTCGCGTGCCTGTCTATTTCGGACCATCTGCAATTCAGTTTTAATTAGTTGGGAAAACGAAACTGCGGCGGCGGGCGGGCGGCAACTTACTTCACCGAATTTCATTTCCAACTTCATGACAATGGACTCGATTTTCGTCAGTGTCTTCAGGGTCACATTGCTGTGCATAAAGAAACTGTTGAGGAACTTCTCAAGTAAAAAGGTTAACTGAAAGCACTTACTCTCGCTTGACAAGGCAGATGAGGGCCTCTAGACGGGAGAATTGTCCCTGGGTCAGGCTCGACATAAACGCCTTTTTCACCTCCTCGATGAAGGGCAAGAGGCCAAGAATTTGCTTTTGTTTAGCAACAATCGCTGGGTTCAGGGGCAGAATAGCCCCCTCTTCCTCAGAGACATTTTCAAAGGCGGACTCTTGGACATCTCTGTGGGTGACATCGCCGGTCTGCTGGCGGTCAGTCACTACTTCCGAATCTTCCGATTCACTGATGGCCTCCACATTAATGTCGCTTGCATCCGCCATGTGACAGTCTTTTGAGGATTTCTCTCCTGTGGAAATAAAACAACAAAATGTAAAATGTAAAGTCCTATCGATATCAGAACCGATCACAGCTGTACAGCTGTCCATCCGCCTATGAATCCATCCCACCCGCCTATGCAGCTGCATACGTATGTACATATGTGCAAAAACCATGCCAAAGAAACTTACCCAATGGCATGACCATATCCATAGACACAATGTAGGTAAAATAATGAAAACGAAAAACAGCTAAAAACTATCGGCTTGGGAATACGTAAATGGGAAGCAACGTCCACATGACATTTCAAACGAACTATGACTTGTTTCGCTCAGGTGCCAACATGGCCTTGAAACACGCTTGCTTTAGAATTTTTACCTGATGATGGATGCTAATACATACATATTGCAGGAGCAAACAAAGAATACAATACAGTCTCTTAAAATGCCCGGCATGCAGACGGCCGCCTATCGGCTCGATGTTTACTATTTCGATGTTTACTTCCCATCACCATTGATTGGAAATAGTTTTCTTATGGTTTATTTTATTTTCAAAGCCGAACATGACCCATATATGTGCATACATAAATAAATCAATTAATTATTTGGGAAGTCGAGAATAGCAAACTAAAAAGTTCATATTCTTTGGTGGTATGCAGAAATATCGATTCGATTGTGTAAAACGGAATTCGCCGCAAACCTCAGGCGACGTTGTGCCTGCTTTGGTGGTATGTGCGTATCAACAGCACTGCTTTTTACATATGTGTGTGTGTTCCATGTGGTACCCAGGGTAGAATTATGATCGATCCCTTTCGTTTGCGTGTTTTTCTTGTTGTTGTTTTTTTTTATGTGGTTCGGGCGACGACGAGGGTCGTCTGCTCGTGTCCCCCGACAAGACTGTTTACCAAGCAAAAATACTCGACGACTTCTTCGCCTATTCGTTACCTGACTAGCGGAGTTATTTCTGTACTGAAATACGCATACTATTGTATCCAGATGTTGAGCTAAGCAATTAAAAACAGGGATAAGCCCTTTAAATATATACATACATACATATGTATTTTGGAGAGATCGATCTATATTTCTTCACATATTCATTGTTTGCATAGTCTTACACACGCTGGTGCATATGTATGTATGGATGTATGTATGTATGTATCAATATTCAAAGTTGCTTCTTTAATACGAATTTTTTGAAACTGATGACATCACAAAGAGGAAACGAAAATTGCTGATCCAGCGTTAAAGCTGTAATTGACAGCGACCCACATATGGATGTACATATATGTATGTACATATATGTTCAATTATGAAATTGAAGTTAACACATAAATGCAACAGCTTAAAAAAACCACTCATATAACCATGAATTTGTTCATATGTACAAAAGTATGTATGTATTGTTCAAAATTCAGAAGTAGTTTTCCCGCACACCCACATTAGATCTTTTGGGCTGTGCACAAAAAGAGATTGTCGTTGAATCGTGTAGTGTTTAGGAAAGTAAATTTATCTGCTGATCTCTGATTAATGATTACATTTGTCCTAAGACAAGAGTTCAAATAATACCGTCATATCGTTGGGTTTCTATCTCAGAAAAACGAGGTTCGCTGTTCTGTAATATTCTTACAAACCAAAGTGATTGTCTCGGTAGATTGCGATGTGTGATGGTTCAAAACTGAGGCAATTTTGTATACAAATATCGGTATATAAATCGACCAGCCTTTTGGCGTGTAAATATGAGAGGCCTTCATGAATCCAAGTTTTTATTAAATCACAGCTATACTCAAGCCTCTTTAATTATATCGATCCATACGAATCCTTCCTTCACTCAGATTCGGATCACTTCCGAATGCGAAGGTTCGTTCCCATGTCTTTGAACTGACTCAAAACATCCAAATCTGATTTTGTAGAACCGATTCCAAAAAGGGATTGTTCTTTAATACTTATTTTTGATCCCACACCACTTCCCGATCGATTGTTTTTTATTCACGAAACGTTCTATACGAATGTGTTTGAAAATGTTCCTCATTTGTTTCTTCAATTTCTTTTTGGAAGTCGGTGCCAAGTACACGTATTTTTTAATTGTCTTTTGTGAAAAGTGAAAGTTAAGTGAAAAAGCCTATGTTGTACCACGTAAGTATTGACAGATGGTTATGGAAGCTCAACTACACCTTAACAATAAAAAGAAAAACGACCGTCAACTTTGTGTGCCACTGCAAGGGCCACGCATATTCGTATACCCGGTACTCAGTCAGTATATATATGAGCTTTATTTATGTAATTTATACAATATATTTTTTGGGATGAAAAATGAAAACATAATTTTCTTAAATTTTTTTTACATCTGTCTCATTTCCTATTCTTATACCAGCTGTTTTATCTCGCTCCCTACCGCCAGATTCCGCAGCCTTTTAAAACCACTTTCCAAAAACTACCTGGTTGACGGATATCCAGATGCTACAATGCCTTTGACATTCCTCCATAAGATTTCGACGAGATTAAGATCTAGTGAGTGAGCTAGACATAGCAAAACGTCGATATTTTCGGATGCAACCCAATTCCTAGCGATCTTTCGTGACTGAATGTAATGTAATGTACCACACATATGGGCTGCACCTCCTAGGGCTCAACCCAGCAGGTGTTTTTTATACCCGATACTCAAAATGAGTATTGGGGTATATTAGATTTGTGGTAAAAGTGGATGTGTGTAACGTCCAGAAGGAATCGTTTCCGACCCCATAAAGTATATATATTCTTGATCAGCATCAATAGCCGAGTCGATTGAGCCATGTCTGTCTGTCCGTCTGTCCGTCTGTCCGTCCGTCCGTCTGTCCGTCTGTCCGTCCCCTTCAGCGCCTAATGCTCAAAGACTATAAGAGCTAGAGCAACGATGTTTTGGATCCAGACTTCTGTGATATGTCACTGCTCCAAAAATATTTCAAAACTTTGCCCCGCCCACTTCCGCCCCCACAAAGGGCGAAAATCTGTGGCATCCACAATTTTGACGATACGAGAAAACTAAAAACGCAGAATCGTAGAAGATGACTATATCTTCTAGAGTGCAAAATCTGAACCAGATCGTATAATTATTACAGCCAGAATCACGAAAACAATTTCACTCTTTCTCGCTCTGTCTCACTCTAACACACAGGTTTCATGGTCGGTTTTGCCAATTGCAAAATATGAGTTCAAGGATCTCAGAACCTATAAAAGCCAGAGCAACCAAATTTGGTATCCACACTCCTGTGATATCGGACCTTGACCGTTTCCTGTCCAAATTTCGCCACACCCCCTTCCGCCCCCGCAAAGGACGAAAATCTGAGGCAACCACAAATCTCAGAGACTATTAAGGCTAGAGTAACCAAATTTGGTACACACACTCCTTTAAGATGTCACTATAAAACGTATATCTCAGAATTTCGCCCCACCCCCATCCGCCCCCACAAAGGACGAAAATCTGTTGCATCCACAATATTGCAGATTTGAGAAAACTAAAAACGCAGAATCATAGATAATAACCATATCTATCAGGTTGCTGAATCTGGATCAGATCAGATCATTTTCATAGCCAAAAGGAGCAAATCAATTTGCACTGGCTACGCAGCGCCCGACGTCACGCTCAGACTGATTTTCTGTCTCTCTCGCACGCACTCTTTGTCGTGTCGTTAAATATTAGCGGCGTCTGCCGGAGGAGAGCCATACTGACTTAGTATCGGGTATAACCGTAGAGTTGCGGTGTCCGCAGCAACTCACAACGTTCCCCCTCGTTTTTTTTAAGATTTTGGGTGGTAATAGCGTTTCTGTGAACGCCAAACATATTCTCTGGAGTCTATCTGACCATAAAATACCAGTTTTCTTTCATCAACCGAAATAGTGTATCGTCACGGTGACACAGGCCAGTCCCTATGCGTTTTTCAAAAAAACATATAATGTCAGTTAGTTAGCTTCTCGAGAAAACAGAAATACATGGTACAAGGGAATTTTTTTTTTGCGTCTGAGGTTTGTTTATATAAGAGCGTGATTAAAAAAAACCAGAAGTCTGTCAAGGTAAAATTCTGGGATCTTGTCGGCCAGTTTCAATCACAGCCATGAGAAGCGGTGACGCGGAAAAGACATTTCCTCTAAAGCGAAAAGTTTCAGCTAATATTTTGTACTTGGGAGAGCCACTATCGCACACTACAGCTGAGCTAAAGAAGCTTTCAAATTAGATCTAAACTATTTATACCCGATACTCAAAATGAGTATTGGGGTATATTAGATTTGTGGTAAAAGTGGATGTGTGTAACGTCCAGAAGGAATCGTTTCCGACCCCATAAAGTATATATATTCTTGATCAGCATCAATAGCCGAGTCGATTGAGCCATGTCTGTCTGTCCGTCTGTCCGTCCGTCCGTCTGTCCGTCCGTCCATCTGTCCGTCCCCTTCAGCGCCTAATGCTCAAAGACTATAAGAGCTAGAGCAACGATGTTTTGGATCCAGACTTCTGTGATATGTCACTGCTACAAAAATATTTCAAAACTTCGCCCCGCCCACTTCCGCCCACACAAAAGACGAAAATCTGTGGCATCCACAATTTTAAAGATACGAGAAAACCAAAAACGCAGAATCGTAGAGAATGACCATATCTTTTAGACTGCGGAACCTGAATTGGAGCGTATTATTATTATAGCCAGCATCAAGAAAACAATTTCATTTTTTCTCGCCCTGTCTCTCTCTAACACACACGTAGCATAGGCGGCTTTGCTTAGAGTAAAACATTAGCGCCTAGATCTCAGAGACTATAAAAGCTAGTGCAACCAAATTTGGTATCCACACTCCTAATATATCGGACCGATACGAGTTTGTTTCAAAATTTCGCCACACCCCCTTCCGCCCCCGCAAAGGATGCAAATCTGGGGATATTCACAAATCTCAGAGACTATTAAAGCTAGAGTAACCAAATTTAGTATCCACATTAGCGCCTAGATCTCAGAGACTATAAAAGCTAGTGCAACCAAATTTGGTATCCACACTCCTAATATATCGGACCGAGACGAGTTTGTTTCAAAATTTCGCCACACCTCCTTCCGCCCCCGCAAAGGATGTAAATCTGGGGATATTCACAAATCTCAGAGACTATTAAAGCTAGAGTAACCAAATTTAGTATCCGCACTCCTGTTAGATCTCACTATAAAACGACTATCTCAAAATTTCGCCCCACCCCCTTCCGCCCCCACAAAGGACGAAAATCTGTTGCATCCACAATATTGCAGTTTTGAGAAAACTAAATTAAACAGAAGAGAAAACAGAATCGCAGAATCATAGATAATGACCATATCTATCAGATTGCTGAATCTGGATCAGATCAGATCATTTTTATAGCCAAAGGAAACAAATCAATTTGCAGTGGCTACGCAGCGCGTGACGTCACGCTCAGACTGATTTTCTGTCTCCCTCGCACGCACTCTTTGTCGTGTCGTTTAATATTAGCGCCGTCTGCCGGAGGAGAGCCATTCTGACTTAGTATCGGGTATAACTGTAGAGTTGCGGTGTCCGCAGCAACTCACAACGTTCCCCCTCGTTTTATACAACATATGTAGTTCAAAGTATATAGTTTTCTTTATGGATCTAAAAATCCTTTTTTGGAATCGGACTGATCGATCCATATCCATATCATAAAGGTTCCATAGGACCCATTGGTTTTTTGAGATAATCCTACTGAAACTTCTTATATGTATAATTATTAATTATTATACATATTACACATACATTACATGTGCTTTTATGAATAACAAAAATTTTCAAAATCGGACCAATACATCAAATGTAAGTGGTTTGGGTTCAATTTTATGGTTTTTGTTGAAAAATAAGTATTATAGAACAATTCCTTTTGGAATCGGATCTACAAAATCAGATTGGGATGTTTTGAGTCATTTCAAAGACATGAGAACGAACCTTCGCATTCGGAAGTGATCCGAATCTGAGTGAAGGAAGGATTCGTATGGACCGATATAATTAAAGGGGGCTTGAGTATAGCTGTGATATAATAAATACTGCGGATTTATGAAGGCCTCTCATATTTACACGCCAAAAGGCTGGTCGATTTATATACCGATATTTGTATACAAAATTGCCTCAGTTTTGAACCATCACACATCGCAATCTACCGAAGCAATCACTTTGGTTAGTGAGAATAATAGAGATCAGCGAACGTCGTTTTTCTGAGATAGAAACCCGATATGACGGTATTATATGAACTCTTGTCTTAGGACAAATGTATTCAAAATTAATTGAACAATTTGTAACATATAACATATTAATCAGATCAGTGACGCGTGCCGAAACGAAGACATGCCGTAGTACCAAAATATTGATTGTAGATAGACACATTTTTATCTGGTATTTTGTTAGCATCTCAGCGACAGAATTGAATAAGAATTCGTAAAGATCGTTTTTGGTACAAAATGTTCTAGTGTTCATCAGATAATTGTTACCCCTGGTAACACTAGGCTGTTTTTTATACCCGATACTCAAAATGTGTATTGGGGTATATTAGATTTGTGGTAAAAGTGGATGTGTGTAACGTCCAGAAGGAATCGTTTCCGACCCTATAAAGTATATATATTCTTGATCAGCATCAATAGCCGAGTCGATTGAGCCCTGTCTGTCTGTCCGTCCGTCCGTCTGTCCGTCCCCTTCAGCGCCTAATGCTCAAAGACTATAAGAACTAGAGCAACGATGTTTTGGATCCAGACTTCTGTGATATGTCACTGCTACAAAAATATTTCAAAACTTCGCCTTCCACTTCCGCCCCCACAAAGGGCGAAAATCTGTGGCATCCACAATTTTAAAGATACGAGAAAACCAAAAACGCAGAATCGTAGAGAATGACCATATCTTTTAGACTGCAGAATCTGAATTGGATCGTATTATTATTATAGCCAGCATCAAGAAAACAATTTAATTTTTTACTGTTTCGGCTGATTAAGTGTGGGTAGAACATTTTTTATTTCTAACAATTACTCGTCATAATTTTCACAGTGTTAATCCAATGATTTTTATGGATTGAGATGATAAAAGCACTCGAGTTTAGAATAGACAATCTGAAATTTGTATTGCCATCTGTACGATATTTTTATCGCGGTTCAAGCCTATTGAATTCCAATAAGATTTTCCAGGAACGAAAGATCTGCAAGCAATCTGCAGGCAATTACAAAAAAATTTGCCGTTAGAGAAATTTGTATTTCTGCTCATCAGTGATCACACTATTTTAATAATTCAAATTCCAAACGTCCTCTGTGTCAAGTTTTCCAGAAACAAGGCGTCTACAGTCAAACATTATGCAAAAACTATTTTTTATGTGTTTGCTGTTTAGTTGCTTATTTTCTGCTCATCAGTAATTACACTTTTTCCACATTCCAAGTTCCAATTTTAAATTTCCTTTCCGCCAAATTTTCCGCGAGTGGCAACAAAATTTTAGTCAGTTGAGATTTGTGCAGGGCCTTCGATTATCACGAGGTGCCAAATGTGGAGGATGGTGTTGCCCGTCTCCTCGATGCTTATTATTTTTTTCGTAGACATTTTAAGATTTAAATTGTTTACAATGCTCCCATCGTGCATTCTGTCGATCTCTCTAATACGGATATGCAAAAAGCAACGAGTGCTTAACTGACACTCAAATTTCAGTATATTTGTGTAGTTTAGGTGTTGTAGCATAAACAATTAATGCTCACAATTTTTCTATTCCTGGGCCGACGAATTTAATAGCAATTATCAGGTACATACCAATAGCTTTCCTTGGCAGAAACAAATGTTAATTTCCATTGGTGTATACTTGAAGCTCTTCTTCCGTCATTGGGAAAATTTAACTTGCGGGTAATTCTGCTCCATGCCAAAAATCGAGTGTGGCATCACATTTTTAAAGCTTAAAGCAGTGACGCATTTCAGAAATATCAAGATGTTTTGCGCCAAATATATATATATATTTTTTAACATTTTCAGCATTGATTAATTTTTTTCTTCCAGCGGTGGACATCCTACCACATCCACTTTAGGTATGGCGACCTCGCTGCGTCAAACTAAGTTGCTATGGACAGTGCACAGAGCGCTGCCGACTTTTGATTTATAGTCGTCAGTTACTATTCACTATTCAGATTATATATATAATCTTATGATTAACGTTACTTCAACATTTTTTTGCGAAACGAAAATAGTTACGAATCGACTGTCAAATCGCAAAAGTGCGTGCTCCGGTTGCCGCAAATCGTAAGATTCTACCAAATCGCAAATATCACATAAATACCAATTTTTGTGAGCGGGAAATTCCTTTGGTCTGAGTTGTGCAATCTAATAAATAAGATTAATTCTATAATTTTGCCGTTTCGGGTAGCTCGTATCTTCAAAATTGTGTCAATAACCAGATGGACGGACCAACGGACAAATTAATATGTCTATATTGGTATAAACTTCATAGTGCGGAAACGCATTCTGTTAAATACATTTAATTTCCGCTTTCCAATGTTTCAACAAAATAATAAATTATCGGAAGACAATGTGGTACAGATTTTAGAGACTATTAGAGCTTGAGCAACCAAATTTAGTATCCACACTCCAGATAAATCTCACCGTTAGTTTATTTCAAAATTTCCTTTCCGACCCACAAAAAACGAAAAGTCAAAAAGCGCACCGAACGAAAAGCGAAGAAAAACCTAGAAGCGGCCTAACAGTGATCGCAGAGAACCAGCCATCTTTTTTCTTCTCTCTGAACATTTTTTGGTTAGGTTGAAGCATACGAACAGCAAGAAAGAGACCAAACAGTGATCGCAGAGGACAAGCCATCTTTTTTCTTCTCCCTGAACATTTTTTGGAAACATTTTTTGCCCATTGCACTGAGCCACTCTGAATACTCTGACACGAACAAACTAACCAATGCAGAGAGCACTAAAATCTTGGAATTCTTCGCAAAATGAAGGATCTATCGCGCACACATATGTATGTATGAAGAACTCCGACGCAAAAAAAAAACCCAGCACGAGCACATCAAGCGACGACACACAGAAATTTTTCAGTAAATTCCCTCAGAGGAGCACTAAAAGTCGTATTCTCTTTTTGTTTACCATGGGAACTGTAGCAACAAAGACTTACCAGAGTTTTTCTTACTTAATAAAATTTTTCTGAACGAATATTATTTTATATTATTTTCCGATGCTCTCACGTCAAAAGTAGTCAGTCGAATGAAAATTTATTTGTTCGTCGCCAACCAGTTTTTGAGCGACGTCGCACACACATAAACAGTTCACATATTCACATATGTCAACTGTGTGGCAGTCCAACGGACTACGGCGAATTGAATTCACCGCAAATGTCGGCACAGTATCCGATATTTTCACTTCTGTCGATGGGGCTGTTCTTCTGTACTGTATATGTATTCCAACTAAAAATATCGATGTTTGAGAAAAAACATCGATGTGTACACCCTAGAATCGATGTTTCTCCAGCTCTAATTTAAACACTTCAAGACCTCCAAAGCGAAAATTCTGATTTGTATTAATTATTGAATTTTCATATATATTTTTATATATATAATTCTATATTGAGAATTCACAAAGAAACCCCAAAAAAAAAAAAATTATTTTGATATATTCGCAAACTGATCACATTGTGAGGCTAAGTGGTGCTGCATACATACAAACAAGAGCGACTGTACGTGTTTTGAGTTCGTATGTACCTGTCTATGGGTGCAAATAGGTGTAAACAGCCGCAACGGTGAAAATAACAGAATGGGTCGTGAAGGAGAACGTAAGTATATGTACATTCATTGCACATAAATATGGATGTACATAACCTTCAGTACCAGTACCAGTACCAGTACCAGTACCAGTATCAGTACCAGAGGTGGAAGTTGGCAACGCATACGAACTTAACCAGAGAAAACGAAAGAGCCAGTTGTCCCCCTATGAAGTCGCACTAGTGCCAAGTAGGAAAGTACATTGATAGTAAGTATTTTGCACTTGTATGTGCATATAAGTACTTATGTAGATGCATACGTTCAAAGTCGCGTTATTGAAGGGTAAGTATACATACATACATATATACAAACATATGTACGTAGCGATGAGTGCCAAAGGAGACTGCAAGATTTAACAAAACAGATTTTTATTGATAATGTACACTTCATTGTGGCCATCACGTCATACATACACACACAATACATAAGTAAGTACACAAATTCCACGCTCGGCCAGCGCTCGTTCACACATTGGCGCTGGGAAGAGAGTAGTTGCGTTTGTGTGTTCGAGTGTGGGAGACCGAGAGACCGAGAGACCGCTCTCCCGCTTAAGACTAAGTACTTTTAAACGAAATAAAGAATCAATAATAATAGTAATAATAGTTACAAAAAAAAACCACGCGCAATTGATCTTTCACTAACTCTATATGGTGATCCCACTGTAGGACTTATATACATAAGTCCAAAATAGAGATGATCTTCCGCAATTACATCTGCACGTACTTCTATAATGCACTGCACGTACTTCACATATGTAGGTATGTATTCTACAGTCTACTGCTCTCCGCACCGTTCTGGCGCGCCGGAGTCGATTGTGACTTGTCGTAGCCGTTGCCGCTGGACATCTGCAGGTGCTGCGGCAGCTGTGTAGGACGTCCGTTGGCGGAGGGCAGAGTCGCTTCGTCGACGGTGAACACGGAGTTGTCGTGTCCGTGCATGTGGCGGGTGTTGAGCACAGCCTCCGGATGGATCTTCGAGGATGACTCGACCGAGGACTCTTGTCTTGCCGGCTCGGGCTTGCCCTCGAGCAAGAAGCAGGTGATGAAGAAAAGTATGGAGCCTGTAAAGGAAAGGAGTAGGTGTTTAAAAATAAGAGGCACCGTCATCCTCACGGGTAAGATCACGAGTCAAAAAGTCAACTTACTAATGCCATAGAAGCCCGCGTAGAAGATCATGATCGAGCCACGATAGCCGAGCACCTTGGCAACGGGATCCACCAGAATGGGCAGATTACCGCCAATATTGTTCATCACAAACAGGAAGACGCCAATGGTCGAGGATCGGACTCGGAGCGGGACAATTTCGACGACAATGGCAAAAACAATGCCGAACCACATTTCGGCGAAGAAGTAGCTCAGGCCGAGGGTGATCATGGCCCACAATGGGTCGAAGTAGACCGAACCAAAGGCCGGTAATGTGGCAATCAGCTGGCTTACAGCCAGCACAAAGGCGCGTGATCGGATTCCCATCTTGGCGACAATCTTGTCGGAAACAATGCCACCAACAACCACACCCACGCTGCCAATGCCAATGGTGACCCCGAACAGCCACCAGCCTAGATCCACATCGGGGAAGTACGTGTTGTAGTACAGGTCTGCGTTGTAGGCGAAGGTCATCCCTCCACAGTGACGGATGGAGGCGGCTATCATCAGCATGATCATAGCGGGATTCTTGATCACCTGCCACAGGCTGATCGGCTTGCCGCTGGCCGTCTGTCGATCGACCTCGCCAATAGACTTGCGCTCCGGCTCTCGCAGAGTAGTGCCCGTTAGTGCCGCCACGATCACCGCCAGCACTCCGGCACCCAGGTAGCATACACGCCAACCCAGATTCCAGAAGTTCGCTTTGGTGATGTAGCGACCCACGGGGAAGGCAATGCCGTATCCCCCGTAAATGCCCCAGTTGAAGATCGCCATGACCAGAGCGCGCTTGTCCTCGGGAAAGATGTCCGACATGATGCCAGTCGCCAGGGGATTGCAGCCAGACTCCCCGGCGGCCATCACCATACGCAGCAGCACCAGTTGCCAGTACTCCTTAACGATGCCCTGAAGGATTATCGCGATGCCGAAGATCACCGTGCAGGCGGTCAGCATTTTGACGCGATTGTACTTGTCGGCCGCAAAGCCCATGAAGACACCCGCTATGGTGAAGATCAGAATGAAGGTGGGTCCGGCAAGGATCTGGTAATCGATGCCTAGACCATTGTAGTTCCACTCGCAGTACCCAGTGCCGTTGAAGTCGAGGTCGTGGCAGCTGCTCTCGTTGCCCACCGCAGAACACTGCATTGGCAACTCGTGGCGGTTGAAGAGGGAACTGTTCTGTTGACAGGCATGATCGCCGTAGTCCAGCTCTATGGCCGTCTGCTTGGAGGTCACTCCGATGAGATAGTGGCCCAACTCGCCCAGGATATAGCCAACGGTGAGTATGCCCAGCACGTACGAGTTGTAAAAACCGCTTAGTTTCTCCAGAATGGGTATCATCTTCAGGCCGTTGTATGGAATATACCTGCAAGAGGAAAAGACAGGAAGATAATGTCGATCAGTTGCAGTTCTAAAATGTATTGCATTACTCAGTGTGTATTGTAAGCCCATAGACATGACTATTTTAAAGAGTTTGAGGTATTGCATCAAACCGACCACAGACATGGATTTCTGACTTACAACAATGTAAACATAAACACATTCGTCTATCAAATTAAAGTGGCTGTCTGCCTCGACAGAATACAGTATTCATCGTTTTCAATCAAAGAAGATTGGCGAACGGAGACAGAAAATTACCATCAAGTGTCTCTGCATAATGACAAATATTCTGCGAGATCTTAATTAATTGCGACAGGTCACCTCTGTCTTCGATGCAGTACCCCAGCGTCGTGACTGGAATTTTGAAAGGTGTTTTGTGGCTCAATTCAGCGCCATCTCTCGCACTGGAACGAAATTGAAGGCAAGTGCGCATGTCCAGTTGCTCCATTGGAAAATTACTGCTAATTTGTGTACCTCTCAGACCTGATCTTTGTGTGGGGGGACATGATGTAAGCCCTGTCGGAAACTGGTAATCTTTTCGGATCTATCGATTCTGCCACCTGTAGACCACGTCCAGTCAGCAAGCAAAAGTGCCTTCAACAATTTGGCGTCATATTTTTTCTTGGTTGTTTCTTCTCATTCTGGCAGGCAGCAAATTAAGTTTTGGCAAACCTCCATTAACCAACCTCCACAACAATCATTGTATAGTGCCGATCTAAAGCTTTGAGAGTTTGGAGCTGTAGCTTGACTTTTGACAGCCACGGCAACATGCGTATACAAATTCCTTTAATCAATCAAGTTAATTTATTTTCGCTGTTTCTGTCTTTCTTCTTTGTGTCTTACAATTGCCAACCAGCGAACAGTCAGAGCCAGGGTCAGTCCCCAGTCCCAAGAATGGCTTTTATCGCTCAGAACATTAGTGCGAGCTCCAGCGAACGAACCCCAGTGCCCATGGTAATAGTATCCAACGGATATGCGGCCAAACAAAAGTCGCAAGAATGCGGATGTCTTGGCCAGGCCTGGGCTCTGGTCGCTTGGCCGGGCTATTGCATAGCTCATAGCTCGCTCTATTCACCATTTAAGCAGTGACTGACTGGTCTGCGCATTGTTTGATTGTTTTGGGGTGAAGAAGGGGGAGGATCGATTCATGCTCAAAATGCTTACAATGATGTGCCTTTGTGTCTTCATTTCCGAGTTCCCACTCGGCGTTCGGCTCGTTCTGGTTTCGACGGTTATTTTGGCTTGAGCAGCCGAGTGCAATTTTCATAATAATAGATATTAGCGAATGCTCCAATGGGTAAAGCTCCCCTGACCTTGTTTGTCATATGGGTAGGCTTGGCGTTGGCTCGATCCAAAGTGACATTTATCGAGCCATAAATAACGCAGATCTGGTATCGAGAGTTCTCATTCAGATTCGATTTTGGCTGGTACTTTGATTGTTGTCGGCTTAGCCAAATTCCGAGACTTGGCCTTGACATTGGGCTTTTGTCAACATACAGACGCTGAATAGTGTGTGTGTGTGAATGCGTCAACATATTATCTATATGATGGGGTTGGGACACACACTCCATGCCCCTCCAAGCCATTCTGTGGAAAAGCCTTGGCCCTGGATTGCATCCAAACCGTCAGTGCGTGCGTGTAAATCTTGGTTTCTACGAGCACATACATACTTATACATATTTCTAGTTCAAAGTCAAGGCGGCATACGCACCGAGACCAGACCAGACCAAAACCGGACATCAGACATCGGACATCGGACCACAGACGTGACTTCGGTTTGCTTTGCTTCGGTTCTTTCGCTTTCTTCGGCAAGGTCAGCGGTGTTGCGTTTCGTGTATCGAGTACACCCCTGTGTGGGTGTTCGAAATCGAATATTGCATTCGGCTTGCAATTGAAGTGGAATTGTTTGAAGCGTTAAACTGAAACTAAAGTGCATTTAATTAATGCCTCAGCCGCTACGCTACCCGCTCAGTGCCAACTATTGATGCATTTTCAAATGGGTTTTACTGTACTTTGGAGGGCACTGCTGCGAGTGGAAAGCCGCGAGCGCAACTGACCTCACGCCCCACCTCATGCCACACGCAATGCCAAATTAGCCTCTCTGTTTGGGAGAATGTTGCAACGCTGATATGACAGCATCGACCCCTGTTCGCTTATGTTCGTGACAAGATTAGACCAAGAACAGGCCGCGACTGCAACCGCGACGGGAGACTGCGGTCAGGCTTGGCTGCTTGCACTCGACTCTCGAGTCGAGTCGAAAACTGGACACGGACGTGACTAATGTGTGAATATCTGATAGTCAAGCGCTCTTAAAAACATAGCTACGTGGATGTGGGCGTGCCATGGGGGCCACAGCCATTCGTTATCTAAGAGAAATCTTTGGGTCGGGAATGAAATGGTCTAAATGGTCTAAAAGGTAACTACTACAAGTACTTATATTCTCATTTGCTACCGGTGAACTTTCCAGCCCAGCTTCAGCTTTAGGTCTAGATTTTAATAGGCCTCTTAAATCGGCTATGAAAAGCACTTTGAACAGATGACAAGACAAATGGCTGGCACTCAAGCATGCCCATTCCATTACTTACACACAATACTACTCGGTACAATTGTATTAACTTGTCTAAAAATGCGGTTTAACAGCGCTTGCACTTGCACCCGCACTATCCCCGGTGTCGTGTCGGCTGTAACCGCTGTCAAGGTTAACTTGGCTTTTATGAATGTCTTATAGACAGCGAGAGAGAGGGAGGGGCGACGGCAGGCAGAAGCACTAGCGCTGGCCAGATGGTGGCTTGGCATGCAGCTAGATTCTTTGACACTATTCATAATGAACTGTGAATAAATAATCTTAATTAAATGCCCAGACCAGACCGGGTCTGGACCAGGCAGGTGTCTCTATTCTTGATTCTCCTCCCATTTGCAATTAGCAGCCACTTAGCCACCGCTGTAGGCAAATATCTTTAGGGCCAATTAGGCTTGCGTGCCGCTGCAGCAGCAACAACAACAGCTGCCACTCGTTGCTGACCCTGGCACTTGTGGCACTCTTAAGATCGTTAAACACTATGAATCGCTACGCCACTTGTATTCCGATTACGTTACGGATTTTGATTTATGCATAACAAAGTTAAGCGGCCAATTGGGCTTCCAGATGGATGAAGATGAAGCCATCAGGTCGCTAAGTGCCGACCATGTCACATGGTTTGTCTGCCCCCCTCCCCCTGACAAACCATTATGGCCAAAGTGTTAACCACGGCTGACGCCGCCGTACCAAACATGTGCCGGATATTTGTGTATATGTAGATCAAGCTTGCACAAGACGAGAGCTACAGACACTTAAAGACGACTTGAACAATGAGAGATGGTCAACAAAATCAAACACGAGAGATCAATCATGCACGTCATTGGGGGAAAGTAATCGCTGGGAAAAAACCATACCTACCCCAACACCCTTTAATATCTTAATTAATAATATCTCAATGGTACAGGCCACCGGACGGATCGAAGATTAAGGATAGCAACGATTCTAATTAGAAGGTCGATGCCGAATGGACTGAGTATAGGATTTCATGCGTCATAAATGCACATTTTACAATTATGTACCTCTAGCTCAGTGTCGTTTTTACTTTTCACGGAATTGAGGAAGTTTGGTCAAACGGCTACATCTTAGCCATTTATCCACAGATTTCATAAACGACACCTTAAACGATGCCTTATTAATACAATTGTACAAATAAAAAAACAAATTAAAAAAGAATAAAATATAAAACCACAAGAACTAAGTTTTATTCGGTTTTTTTATGAGTTTTTAAGGTATTGCATCATGGTGTTATTTATATGAAGAATCAGAATAGTTTCGGGGAGTAGATCAGACAAGAACCACTTGTGTTTTTTTTTTTTAAGACCAAAGATTAAATAAAGGCATGCATATGAATCGGTGCTTTGATTCAGCTCATCCAGGTGTCTCGCCCAACCAGATCTGAATGAATTACAAAACGCTGCAGCTGAAGCAGCGTCAGGGGATATCCCGTATGCAAATATAAGATTGCGGTGCCCACGTAGTGCCCGGCAACAGTTGCCCCACTAAGGGTATTGCTGTGTTGCTGTATTGCTGTATTGGAACTACTAATCCGGCATTTGCATAAATCAATACACTCGTCTTGGCTAGAACCGGGTGGACAGAATAGACCGGCTGACCATAGAAACAAACGCCATTCAGAGTGCAGTGGCAGCAACAACAAACGCTAATCATCGTCTTGGCAAATATATTATTGTGTCTCGGACATTCTGCTTTGCTTTTGTGTTCAGCACAGCTTTCGAGTGGGTTCTGAAAAACGACCGGGTGCCGGACGACGGACTGTATAACCCGAATTACGGGTAATTACGTTGTCGCTGAGCAAATTGAGCAGAGCAGACGAGACGAATGGGGAGATCCGAATATAAAGATACAAATACCAGATGCAAGGATGCGATCTCATTATTAAACACCTCATACTGACTCAGCGAGTAAATAATCATTTATATTTAATTGCTGGATAGAGTTCAGAGCTGGAGTGCTTGGCACAGATCACAGAAGCCCTAGCCATAGATTGGGCATGAAATTACTCATAAATATACATACGAGTATGCAGTATGCCAAATGGATATGGCTATAGCGATGTATATCCGCCTTAAATCTTGGCCGTTAATTGGTTTTGTGGCATAATTAGAGTGGTCCAGCAATTAGACGTATCTCGAACTTGCTGTATTATCAATTAAAAGTATTTCTAATAGTCAGCGACACCTGGCCAACCTTTCTAATTGCTCAACTATGGCTTGGGCTTGAGCTCGGGGTCTGATCGAACATCATTGAGATGAGATGACATTCCGTGGACCACAATGGACAACCTATATAAATATAAATGGACCTGCAGCTGCCGTTGCAGCTGATCCTCGGCAGAAGTCTAGTCTTCGATTAGAGCCGGTGACAGGCAGATGCAAAAATAGCTTTGTCTGGCTGAACTTCTTATTAGACGGGTTTTGGATGATTTGATTTCCCCATCGGGAGAGAGATCGGTGTATGGCCTTCGCTTTGATTATTGAAATTAGAAAACACTCGCGGATAAATTATAGAAAAGGGAATGTTAATCAAAACCAGACACAGACAAACTTATGCAACTGCCTGTGCCCGTTCATTAGCAATTTGAACTTCTCCATTAAATATGTGTATATTGTATTTCTATATTTTAGCATTCCACGCGGATTGTGATCTTCGTGACTGCCCCCACAACAATATGACCTGCCCCACCCCTTGCTTGGCGAGGGGGCATCAAAAGACGCCCACCTGCAAATTATGAGGGACTTTGGGATCTCGCTTGATGTGGGAACACGATTCAGATTCGTTGTCGCTGTCGTTCGACTAAATTGAAATTGAAACTCAAATTAAATGATTGCCAGATTCTTAGCTCAATAAATTCCTATTTAAATTGTGCCTTCAACGTTTTGAGATAATGCCAAATTTATACAACACGTTTGAAGAACAAATTGCTCCATCGAAGCGATCGGAAGATTCATTAGCGGCGAACATCTTCGAGGGGGGTTTCACGTCTCTTCTCGTCTCATTCTATGTCTGATCGATTTCGGTTTCTGATTTTTTGTTTTATTTGCTTCGATACCCGAATTGCCGTTTGGCGGCTTTCCTTCCTGTTCGATTGCTTTGTAACGCTCTGATAAGATAGTCAAAACTTCAGAACTCATTACGGTTGGTGGGGCATGGGCGTGGGCGTGGGCGTGTCACTCAGAGGAGGCATCTCTTCCCGTTGCCATTGCTCATTAGTGATTTGTTGACAGAGCAACCGAGCTGCGTCAATATTGAATACACAACTCAAATACAAACTTTTAATGGTTTAAGTTGTAGTGGAAGTGACTTGAGGTTGCCCTGGGGACTGTGGGGTTCCAAGCTATTCACATATCTCTCGTACCCGCACTCGTACTCGCACTCGAATAGTATGCGTATGTATGTGCATAGTATGTAAATACGTCTCGCATAACCAGAAGTCAATTATTGGTTTTTTATTATTAACGAGGGGTGGAATCTGGACAGACGCCTAATCATTGTTTGCATTTAAGACTCGGCGATCGTTGGTGGTCGCTCGGCCGAATGGTCGGTCGTTGTTGAGCATGCGGTGACAAATTCAGTCAATGCTGAAAAGACTTTAGCACTTCAATAGCCATATACTTTGCAAGCAGTTTGAATGTACTTCCTTTAGCTCAACTATTGTCACCAGGAAATCAAGAAAGCAGCGTGTCTCGACAAAAACGTTCCGAACTTTAAAGTTTTGACACTTGCATTTATGGAATCTCCCCAAAAACAGGGTACACAATCCTTTTATGGATATTACTAACATGGATCTGATCTCTGATCCTTTCACATAATCCTCTAAGCTCTTTGATCTCCAAAGAGACCTTTCGCACTCTCTGTTTCATACATATATTTTTCAGCTTTTTCTTGCTGCGATGCCACGCTAATAACCAAATAGAAGGATCGATCATCACACAAGTTTTCGAATACAATAACACTTACACTTGGATAAAGATAAGGCTGCTCTTCCTCTTGTTCTGCGATCAATTTGACACTGACACACAAAAAATACTATTCTGTGGAACTCGTGCACCACTCGATGGATTTAAATTAATTGCGAACAAACATGCGCGACAGCTAGCAATTGAACGGCAACAGAACGCAGGGCGTCTAATAAGTATTCCAATATCTTTCGATTTCACAGTTCTTTCAATTAGCCAAATGTAAGATAACGCGGCAGAAAAAACACACACGATGCGATGTGCGATGTGCACATGCACAGCCACCCACAGCAAAGAAAAATATATGTAAATATTGTACACTTTTCCCTGTGTGGTCGTGATCCCGAGCGAGAAGAACTGTACGGAGTAGTGCTGCAGATCGCTCGGAACGGGATCGTATTCGCTTTGTAAATTCTTTTTGGGCACGTCCAATGGGCTGCGTTTTGCAAACACAACTAAAACACGGCTCAGTTTCGCGTGGTTTAAAAAGGAAAACCCACCGCCCGAACGCCGAACACAAAAGTCAGGCCCGAAGAAGCCAAACGATCGCTTTGCGATCAAGCAGTAGAGCCGTCAGAGACGCAGTCGCAGCAGCAGCCGAGAGAGCACGCAGCCGCCTCGTGCGGGCGCCGCTCTTTCTCAATCTCATTGTTATTTCTGCTTAGAGAATCCGAGAATCGAATGCTGCGGTAACCTTTCTCCGTCCGCGCCTTGTGGCCTGGCCAAAAATAGGATCTCGATCGGCCAGATCGAACAAAGGACTAATTAATACTCAAAAAATCGGGGGGAATATTTTCGGGCCGTGCCTCCTTTTTCAGGTATGCGCTTGCTCATGGCGGCGCATTTGAACTGCTTTCTTTGGCTGCATCATGCAGGTTCCTGATGCAGCTGACACTGCTTGTCATCAGTCGATCCGAGCAGTGTCAAAAATGAGCGGCTGCCATCATCCACGGCCCAAGGAAGCAGTTAGTGATCGTAGCACCAAAAGACTCAAAATCATCGATTTTTGTATTGTCTTTTCTCTCTAAATTGTGGTAAACAAGCGAATCATCCGCGAGAGCGAAAACCAGTTGGCAGTGAAAACCAGTTGGAAAATCCACGCATAATCTCAACCCGAGACTAGTGGGCTTCCCCCTCTACCTCTACCTCTTGTCGCTCTTCGCTCTCCCAAGATCTCATCATGTTGGGTATGGATGATGACGATGATGACGGTGACGGCCACAGTGATGGGGATGTGGATGTGGATGATGAGTGGTGTTTGTCTGTGCCTTGTTCTGCTTGATCCCAGGCGAACCGAACCAAAAATCAACTGCTCGGACGGATGCTTTCGCAGAATTCATAAAAATCAAGAGGCTTGGGCGAATTTGAGGGCCGAAGCTTTTAATACACTTGCCTAGTTTTATATCTCTGATATAATTAATTATTTAGCTTCGTTGGCAGATCTTTCCCATGGCAAGAGCATACATAATATGTTTGTTGGAAGATATCTAGGGATGGATAAATCCCGGAGATGTAAGCTCAGAAAGAACTAAATATGTGTGTGGACATGTTCATACACTTGATAGACTTTGGACTACCTTTTGAGAGGGTATCACAAGATGCAAAATCAAGTTTCCAGTCCAAGTCTGGGAGGTTCTAAGCCTGCAATTGGACGGGGATTTTTTTGTTGTTTTTGTCCGATCTCTGCAGTTGCCACTATTATTATCAAAGAAAGTCATGCAGCCAGTCATGTGCGTGTCGTAAATCGGTGCACGCTGATAGAAGGGTGGAGGAGGCACCCCGTTTCCAGCTGACTCACGGGTCGCAGCTTCCCCTCGCAACCAGTTTCAGTGGTGGTTTTTTTTCGCCGCTCAGAAGTTGTTGTTTCTGTCCGCCGCAGGTGTTGGTCTTTGGGTATTTTTTGTTTTTTCCTGCATTTTTTGCTGCTGCTAATTTGCCGAGATGTGGTCTTGGACACCGGCGCGCGTGTGACGTCAGTGGAGAACTGGCCAGCGCTATGTGGTATTGGAGCTACTATGGGGAGTGTCAAGTACGAGCTTAGCTGTTGTGGGTGGGTGGGTGCTTGGGCGTCGGTGTTTTGTATCGTTTGTGTTTGCTTTTGTTTTTTCTTGGATATTCTTTTCAGTTCTTTTCGGTCTTGCTTGAACGCCCGCGTGCTGAGAGTCGCTGCTTTCAAGGCAGCATTCGGTTGGTAGCTCCAGTTAAGTGTTTTTTGTTTTGTTTTTTTGTTAGAACCGGATCCTTGACTGATGTGGACTCTAAGACAGCGACAGCGACAGCGACGACGACGGTGACACGAGCACGTGTGCAGTTTTGTGGAATGCCCCACCAGCGCCTGCGGAGGAAGAGCAGTTCCCCGACACTTGACCTCCAGGGATGCGCTTGCGCATGCGCCGCCTGGTGCCGTTTGGGTATCTTCCGTTGGAGATCGGTTAGCCGGGCATGCACGGAAAATAAAAACACCTGCAATTATGCATGAATCATGAATAAATTTAATGGACCCGCACAAACAAAGAGTGCTCTAAAAATACATACATGATACGATATACTCGTATTGAAATCACGAAGTTACAACAATAAATTTTTCATTTCTTTTCTTGTTGCTGGCAGCCAAAGAACTCGGTTTTTCGCAACATGGCGAAGTGAAGGAGTTGGTCGGCTGATGTATCCACGACCGGTTTTTGTGGTCAAGGAACCGAATCGGCAAGGTCCAGTACTCAGTACCGCCCCTTCACGGCGTTCCTTCCATTATTTTTTTTTGGTTATTTTTTTTTGGCCAACCGAGTTTTACCTTGGTCGATTAGCACCAGAAATTTTACGGTCATGTCCAGAACGAACACGCTAATAAATGACTAACAGAAAAGGGACAATGCGGTTAGTGTCCAGTGAACTGAATGTCTTTAATCTCAACTCCGCTTAATTAAAATCCATTGAACCCAGGCGATCAAAACCGCAATCCACTGAGATGCCTCCACTAATGGCCTTGGAGAGAGGAGTGCTTCCTAGAAAAAGAAAATTCAATCCAAAATTTATAAATAAACAATAGCTTAAGACCCCATATAGTTATTGTATCTGATTTTGGGAATGCATATCAAATCCCAATACCTCCCCAAGGTTCCCTTTGGTCCGCATTCTCTGTATGTGCCGAAATAGCTCAGTTGGGAGAGCGTTAGACTGAAGATCTAAAGGTCCCCGGTTCAATCCCGGGTTTCGGCATTCAAAACACTTTTTTGGTTCGCTTTCATACAGCAGCTCAATATTCATCTTGCTTTCCTAGACCATCATTTACGTAAGTCGCGCATATATGAGGTTTTGCTGTTAACTAAATGATTTTCAAGTTTTTGGTTCAAGCCCGCAAAGAGCTTTTATAAGCTTTCTTTGGTGGCGCCATCTCCAAAACAGTGCTGCCAGACTGTACGAAATCGAAGCGTCACGCAGAGCTGATATCACTGCATCAAATTCAAATTTCAAGACATGTGGTCCATTTATTGAAGAGAAATAAATTTCGTACTGTCGTATTTCCACTAGATATCAAGCACAATCAGTAGCCATCTCCTCAAACCTTTAGGAGCAGCAAAATTCTTAACCTTAGCAGAAAAGATAAACGCTAAGCAGTCATCTGAGGATCCCCTACATCTCGAGTCCAAGTCATGTAGTACAAAAATGTTTACTTTATTGCGTTAGCACGCTCTCCTAGCCTAGAACAAATAAAGTGTTGAGGTAAAAGCCAAACGCATCACATTTCAAAGTTAGCAAGTCAACCGCTTGCCTTGTATTATCTATCATCCTTAACGCACCGGCGGCCACATCCTCAACAACATTAATATACACACACGGTCGCACATTTAACTTTCATTAAGTTATATTAATAAAAAAAAAAGGATGAAATTGTTTTCAATTGTTGACACCGGCTTGGGCGGCTAGCCCAGAACACATTTTATTCAGAACGCAACATCTTCTCCTTCTGGCGCTGCAGCTTCTTCTTGGAGAGCTTCTTCTTAGCGGGCTCATCATCGACGGCCTTTGAGACGACCTCCTCCTTCTCGGTAAGAATGACCTCAACGTGGCACGGCGATGACATGTAGGGATTGATGCGACCATGGGCACGGTATGTGCGGCGACGCAGGCACTGGGCGCGGTTCACCTGGATGTGGTGGACAACCATGCGATCGGCATCGAGTCCCTTGCAGTCAGCATTGGCCTCAGCGTTGCGCAGCAACTGCAGCAGGAATTCCGCCGACTTCTTGGGCCAGCGACCCTGTGTGGTCTTCCACTGCTTGGCCTGGGCGCAACGTCCAACGCCGCCATTGAAGCGACGGAAGGGCACACACTCCTTCTGGTCGATCACAGCCTTCAGGAAACGCTGGGCACGACGAAGGGGCATGCGCTTGATGGCCTGAGCAGTCTCATGTGTATTCTGTGGACAAAAATTGCGGCATTAGTAATATTAAAAACACTTTAAAGGCTAAAGGCTAGCATTGAGTCACATTCTTCCAGCCAAGTGAAGATTTGTGCCAGAGTTCAGGTAGAGACGCGAGCATTGAGAGCCAGCACGCCGCTGTTTTAGCAATGGTTGGATTTTACTTTGGGCACAACTATTTTGATGGTCGCATGTGAGGCAACCACTGTATGTAGTTGTTGTGCCCGCCAGGGGAGTAACAGAATTCGTGTCAGAATAACAGGCTAAAGGTCATATCCTTCCGAAAAGATGGGAGCAGAGTAACAAAAGAGCTCCACAGAAGACAAGGCCCCAGGTGCTGCTCATTCACATTCTTTCAGTCAAGTGAGGATTTGTGCCAGAGTTCAGGTAGAGACGCGAGCATTGAGAGCCAGCACGCCGCTGTTTTAGCAATGGTTGGATTTCACTTTGGGCACAACTATTTTGATGGTAGCATGTGAGGCAACCACTGTATGTAGTCGTTGTGCCCGCCAGGGAAGTAACATAAGAGGATTTAGACTCATTTACAGGCCTAACAGTCAGTAAATAGTCGTCAGCGTACTGAGGATTTCTAGAGATGTAGACAAGGTTTTAGAAGAGCGCGTCATGGATGGAGACTGCACTCAGCTGATGAACTTGTCCAGCAGATTACTCTAGCAACAATGCAAAAGCGAGATGCTGCTGGCGGGCAGGCATTCACTGATTTTAGTTGCATATATACATAACCACACTTCCGTTTCTCAACAATAACAACAACTAGGCAAGAGCGGCGTCTAGGGGCATGCTCACCTTGAAATGCACACGTAGATTGGGTCCGCGCGCCTTGCACGACTTGGTGACGTTGTCTGACTCACGGGAGTAGCGGCCCATTGTTCAATATCTGCAATATATAGCAAATACCAACATTAGTTAAGACACAAACACTTCAACCAACAAAAAAATTTGTAATGCACAGAACAAAAATAAAACAAGTTTCGCCAGCGAATTTTCGGCCAATGCAATTGAGTATTATGTGAAATTGTATCCGCAATGAGTAGCGCCATTCATTCGCTTGCCAATTCTGCGCCTTTTACAAAACAAACTATTTACATGCCGGCGATGTTTATAAATTTAATCAAGCCACGAAAAATAGTACCTCCTTGGTTGGTGAACGAAACCGGAAAAGAACTTTTGTCGCGGGTTTATCGATAAGATATACGGTCCGACCCTCAGAAATATACCGAAACATACCGTCCAATTTTAAAAATATACCATAAAAATACTGACGAATTCAAGTTCCATTGTACATATTCCTCGTTTTTGATCTTCCGTTTAATAATGCTGGCTAACTAAAACCCTTAGTTCTGCCCACATCATTTTAGGCCGTTGACGAATAAATTTATTTCAAGATTGGCTAGTTTTTAGTCCTTGGTTGGTGAACGAAACCGGAAAAGAACTTTTGTCGCGGGTTTATCGATAAGATATACGGTCCGACCCTCAGAAATATACCGAAACATACCGTCCAATTTTAAAAATATACCATAAAAATACTGACGAATTCAAGTTCCATTGTACATATTCCTCGTTTTTGATCTTCCGTTTAATAATGCTGGCTAACTAAAACCCTTAGTTCTGCCCACATCATTTTAGGCCGTTGACGAATAAATTTATTTCAAGATTGGCTAGTTTGTAGTCCTTGGTTGGTGAACAAAACCGGAAAAGAACTTTTGTCGCGGGTTTATCGATAAGATATACGGTCCGACCCTCGCAAATATACCGAAACATACCGTCTCATTTAGAAAATATACCGTAAATATACTGACGAAGTCAAGTTCTGTTATGCATATTCCTCGTTTTTGATATTCCGTCGAATATTACCAGCTAAATAGAATATTTAGCAGTGCCCACATAATTTTAGAACAAAGATGAATACATTTTCTACACAATTGGTTAGTTTTTAGTCCTTGCTTTTATTGTATTTTGGCTAAAACAAGGTTTGAACAAAATAGTTCAACCAAAAATCAGTCGCAATGTTGCTGGTATTTGAAGACATGATGCGTGTATAGGCCTTTGTACACCCTATTTCGGTAATTTTATATGAAGATCAAGCGAAATTTATTAAGACCTTTTCTCAAATTGATATTCTTTAGACATATTCAAGTACATTATTAGTATCCTGTGTATATTTATGTCGATCCTGATACCTACGGAGCCTTGGAAGACAAACATATTCACAATTCTATAACATTCATTTGCCCCAGGGTATGTGTGCATGGAATTAGCAACATGTTTGTGACTCATTGTTGCAAAAGCAAAACTGCGGCGAATCGGGTATTGCCTATATTTCAAGCTATATAGATTTGCCCACTTGGCTTTATCCCATAGATAAATGTATTTTCTACAAGATTGCTTCTTTTAATTACCTTTATGTATGTTATTTTGACCAAAAAACGGTTTTCAAGTAAATGTTGCCGCAACTTTTGTGTATGGAATGAGACTCATTGTACTAAAGCGAACTGGGGCGAACTGCGGCGAACTGCGGCGAATTCAAATTTCTCATATTCTTTGTTCCGTTGAATAATACTATCTATATGGAAGATTTAGCCATGCTAAGAAATATGGGTTTTTCGTATTGACATGTTTTTGGGCTAAGCCTCGGTTGAAAATTTACAACTGCGGTCAACAGATTTTTACGGATGAATTTATTGCCTGTTGACCGCAACTTTTAATTTAAATTTAAACTGACCGGGCAAGTTATCGCCGCAAGACAGCTGTTCCCGTCTATATCGATGCGAATATCGAATTATGAACCACAGCGCACATAGGGGTGGGAATTTTCCGATAGGCACGCAGCTGGTCGTGGGCGTTTCATAGTAGCGAGCGCTTCGCAGCGAGCATGCCTTCATACGCGCCCTTTCCGTTGGAGTTTGAAAAACGATTTGTGCTGCCAGCGGCCTGGGAGATAGAACTCTCGCTGGTTTATTTCCTTCCGCAGGCCAGCCATGGAATGTTGCTAGTATGTTTTGCGCGCATTCACTTGCATAAATTGCTTACGAGTGTCCACTTGGTTGGGCCATCAAAAACGTTATTCATTTAAACTGATTTCATTGTAGCGCACTCGTTTAGTTGCTTCCCCACATTTTCTTTATTACAATTCAGTCGTTTTGATCTCCCCGTACTTATACTTACAATGCAAATTAATTGAATTATTTCAATTTACTAGCCAGCATTCACTTCATATGATTTTATATTACTTTCCCTTCATTTTTGTTCTTTTCTTTTCTTTTCTTTGTGGTTCGCCGTTTTCGACTGCCGCTCAAATGATTATCATACACAAGCGACCCCAACAACTGACTGAGAGAATCCAGACAAGCCAGACCCATAAACATACAAATGATGCCCACATTTCCCCTATTTCGAACTGAATCATTCAGATACAGCCTCAAATCCAGTACCAGTACCAGATCCACTCCCATTCCCATTCCCGGACCTCTGATTCGTTAGTGAATACATATAGTACGCTTGATATCAAGCATCATCTATTGAAGATCCCTGTACTTGATCAAATTCACAAAAATTCAGCAACATCAACGAAGAGCACTTGAGCAGAATAATGCAGTAAATGCTGTGGCTACCATAAATTTGAGCAAAGTTCTGGTATTGTTTTTGATGGTTCCGAGCTCTTGAGCTTGAGTCCAAGCTGGTCATGTCAAGTCGGCATCGGCATAGGGATCGGCTTCGGCTTCGGCTTCGACCGAGCACCCATACACACAACCTACCACCCACCCACCCATCCATAAAGCCACCAGAAACCACCTAACGTCGCCAACTGAGACAAATCTAATTTACATGATCGCTCGCATTATCGTCCATTGTATTATAATCATCTGCGACGACGTCGACATCGACCTCTGCTGCCGTCCCCAGAGCATTGTTGTAGTCGTTTTTTTGATGTTATTGTTGTTGTTGCTGGCGGTGGGGCGAGTTCAGTGGTTGGCGCTTCCTAAGTGGATGACACTCAAGCTCATTGAGCGCTCCATTGTAGGGGGATGGCATGGGATTGGATGAGATGGGAATGAGAATGGGTATGGGGGGGGGGGGGGGTGGGCCTAAGGGATGTTGCAGGGGCCAGAGATGAGGCAGTGAGCGTGAGCTGGCAACGCTACTCTGCTCTGCCTCAGTCACAGCCACAGCCACAGCCACAGCCTCTGTGCTGCACCTAGCCAGGCTGTGGCAGCAGAAGCATAGTACAACTACAACTACAACTACAACAACAACAACAACATCAGCAACAGCAACAGCACGAGTAATAACAATAGCAGCAAAGGCAGCACGGAGAGCTCGCACAGAGAACCAAACAATGCGAAATATCTGAATTTCGTTCGTTCTCAGTTTTAAAGTTCAAGCCGCGACATTAACACACGAAATCTGTGATTATCCGACACCGAAAAGAAAGCCTGTATCTGAATCTGAATCTGAATCTGAATCTCAATCTCAACTCGAAATCCAATACCAAATGCGTATATTTAGCTACCTCGATTCGAATTGTTAAAAAATTGAGCTGTCTCCTCGTTCTCCAAGCGATCCGAGCTCGTATTGGTTTCCATATCCCATTCAACGCATGCCAATCCGAAACGTTTCTAGAGCGTGAATCAATCAATACAAATGCACTTCAGCTAAACAAATTCACATAGAAATAAACAAAACCCAAAAAGAGAGAAGAACGAACAAAAGCCAACAGAAAATCGACAGGCAATCGGAAAAACTAACAACAAAATAAAACCTAAACTAAAGCATCTGGCAAGATACGCAGACATAACGGGCATAAACATATTACCAGCGCGAAAATCACCAACAAATTGTTTCAATTGGAAGATCAACGGATCAAAGTGTTCTTTCCCCACACAGAGAATCAGACAGCACGAATCAAAACAAGTATCTTAAGAATTCCAGCTTCGACGGGAAGATCTCAAGGAACCCTGTTGTTAATGATAGTAGATCCCAATCACAGCGCCACACCGGTCCGAGTAGGAGTGCGATTACGATTACGTGTACGAGTGTAGACCCCAAAGTAAGGCACGGCTCCCCATAATCATCTTACACATTTCGAATGCGGAACAGGCTACGGGGGGGGGGCGTCGTTCGATTGTTTATGGATAGGGCGGGCGGCGAAGACCCATTTAAGATGCAAACGTTACTGGGAAAAACCTATAGAGGGTAAGGAGACGTGAGGTGTAAGGAGGTGGCCGGTCCAGTGGCCGGGCCAGTCGATTGGCCCAATATTAACATACAATTTGATTGATAGATCATTTCATATTCAGCTCGGAAAATAACACAAATAAATGTTGTGTGCCTGGTTTTGTTTACTCGAAAATTTGCATTTAAATTGTGGGAATATTTGCACTGTGCTGTTGTTCCTCTTTGTATTGACATGTTAATTAAAATTGGAACAATCCATAAATAGGTGCCAGGGGTTGGTTTCATAAAAGTACCCCCGGGAGCACGTGTAGGAGTACAGGCAGGAGTACTTCAGGAGAACTTCCACAGTGACCCACAATCAGTAGTAGTATATGAGTACATACGAGTACGAGTATGTATCTATGATATTGCCTCGCCCTAGGCCGAACACGGCGTCATCCAATGTCAACGTCAGTCTTGGACAGCCTCGAGAGAGTGCGAGTACGAGTATACATACATATGTATATTTTTATCCCAGTCTCAGTATTGTCTGGTGCGGTCTGGTTGTGGCTATAATCTGAAAATTTCCAGACCGAACAGGTCTCGTCCACCTTGCTCTGTCTCCCACAGAACGAGAGAAATTTTCTGGGCGTTGAGAGACAATTTTCTCAACCCCATTTGACCTCCATGGATATATGTAGGTAAAATACATGCACATGTAGTACATAGTACATAGGGGACCCAGAGAGGGACGAGAAGGACGTATTTCCGATACAACTAAATATAATTTCCTAAAGATGCTGCGTCACCAATTTGGCAAAGAAAATGATTCAAATATAGACCAAAAATGACACTTGTTGGGGGGTGCTTGGAAACCGATTTCGTAGCTCCAAAGATGATCTATTTTAGACCCACTCTCTGACGCAGTTGATGGAGGGGCTGATGCTGATATTCAGTCCAACCGGTTTAACCGGTTGCAACGGGAACACTGTATTGGAAATGGCTTCGACAGAGGTCTGCCAACATCATATAGGAATATTTTGGATGCCATATGTATGTAGCGATCGTAGTGGTTCAGCAGAAGGAGCCCTCGCCACTGTAGGGGATCTGTACAGCCGAAAGGCGACTACACATTTTCCACGCGTGAACACAAATGGAATAAACATAAACAAAAAAGAGCACATATGTATATATGTATACTCGTATTAGGTGGTCGGAATAACAAGCGGATTCACTCAGTGCGTGTCCAAAATAAACAAGATTTAATCAGTTTTTCCACTCTCATTTTCGAAAGATATATCTTTCTAGTACCCCTATGTTTCCGCTATGTAGAAACGGTTCGATTGTACAAAATGTTCATGTTTTGGGTGCCATGAGGATTCACGTGTTTTGTGTGGCTTATATTGGCCTTGTTTTGCAACAAATTGGGCGAAACGTGCCGATGTTTTCAAAAACGAAAGAACGGAATGAAATATGTAATATCCCGAGATGGCCATAATCAGATAGACGATGCCCAGACGCTTGAGAATTTGCTGCCGTTCCACTTTGGAATATGATAATTAACGTTCATTGAACATTTCATTCTACACTCAGTTGTCTCCATTTCAGGGTTCTCAGCGCCGACCAATCCTTAACCAATGCCAGAAATATTAATATCAATCAATAAAGAGCTAAGAAAATCACCAGGGAGAAGGCCCAGCCAAAGCCAAAGCCAAAGCCGAAGTAATAAGTAATCCACGAGACCAAAATCAATTGCTAAACATTTGAATGGAAGCAATATTGCAGCTCAACCCGAACCAAAATCAGAGGGAACAATCGAGAACGGTGCACCTGCAACTGCAACTAAAACTGCACTGCCACTGTTACCGCTACAGCAAGCAGTGCGTCGAGGAGAGGTAAGTTCTCCCAAACGTAAATGGCCCTTTAGCGGAAACGGAAACAGGACATGGCCATGACAATGGGTACTTCTTTGAAGGGAAAAATGTTTTTTTTTTTTTAACAATTAAACCAGTCTTCATGTTTCCCATCGAGGTACACGTGCCTTGACAATAAGATACCCTGAGATAACTCAGTACCAGCATTTATGTACCTCTAATCCGAAGTGGTTTGGCAGGAAGGCTAGGTACTTCATATGTGGAGAGAGAACTACCACTCTAGATACAAATTCAACCCCTAACTGCTAAGCCCCGCTGGAAGAGAGTCTCAGTCAAGCTGTGAAACTTATTCTCTTTTATTTGATAAAACTTTCATCAAGATATTGAGGGGCACATTAAACATTGCATTGAACCAACGAATCATCACCAAAATCATCTCGAGGGATATGTCTTTATGATTTTCCGACTCTTCGACTAGCGTATAAACTGTTCGTATTCGGCTCTATTTCTTTCATCATCGAACACCTAATTGGCCATTCAATTGTTTCTAATTATTGGTGGTAATTGCCCTTGATTTGCCGTTCTACCCAAATTATATATATAATATGAATAAATGTATTCATATCCATAGTACAAGCTTACAAGTAGTATACCGAGTACCTGCATATGTGGAACTGTTGTGGCCACGCCCCAGGGTAATTAAACAAGTTAAGTTAAACACTTGTGCTTGTGGCGCTGTCTTTTTATGACAGTTAAACAGTTAAACAGTAACTGAAATAAACTGAGCCAAACAGAACAGAAATAATAATTTAATCAAAATATTTACACCCAGATAAGACAAGTGAAACGTGGCACTTGCCAAGGGTTTTACGTCTGATGATGTGATGAGGAAGAAGTTGAAATGTCAGTCAACATTGGGGGCTGTAAGAACTTGCACTAATTCGCAATTGTTTATTTGCGACTTGGGTAATAAGGAAATGCCAAAAAGGGAGGACAGTTGTTCTCAAATGGTATTTCAAAGCCATTCGAAAAGATTCGAATAGGAGAACTCTTATCGAGGATCCTAATATATAGATTTCTGCCCAAAACAAATATCTTGGGGTAGGTTTCCACCCCAACCCCAAACGCATATTGTACTTAAAATAACACGCATCAAGATTCTGCTCGCAATAATTACTCGTATGTATTTATTTATTTGTTTTTCGTATTGTGTGGGCCTTGCCTTCGTTCATTTTGGCTCGAACCGATTCGAATTGGTTTGAATCAGCGGAAAGTTCTTTGATTCGGATACAGATACAGATAGATACATATGTACGTGCGCAGATGTAGATGCACGAATACAGTGAATGCTGGCCGTACAGGTACCGCGAATCGAGCGAAACAAAGCAGATCAGAGAACTACAGACCACATCGGAGCAAGGCAACTGTTTTAATTGTGCAATTAGCTGCATAATTGCAATGCTCTGAATGGCGGATACCCGCGGGCGGTATCCAACAATGCGAAGGTTCATCTAGTGCTCACAAGTGCTCCAAGGTGGATGGGATGCACGTAATCAGAGGGGGAGGCCCTTTTCCATGGTGACCCCGACACGCCTGTGTGGAAAACCCTTCAACCAGATCTTCTTTCTCTCTCTCTCTCTCTCTCTATCTACAGCTATGTAGATTATAATCTAAGTCCTTTTCCCGAGTGGTTTGTTTATCAATTAATGGGAAAAGCCCCTGCAGTGCTATCAGCCTGAGACCCTCATTTGTTTTCCTTTCCACCTTTATGGGCCCTTCGCTGCCACTGGCTCGTGTTTCGAGGCTTGTTAATCACGTACTTATCAGACTATTTAATGTATCAAACGACAGTAGCAACGGTAGTGACAGTAGCCCTCAGCCAGGTACACAGCAGTGAGAAGAATCAAGTTGTAAAAGTTTTAAATCAAATTTCCAACTACCAGAATTACCTGCATGCATTATCCGGGAGACACTCAGACAACAAAACCCTAACAAAACAAAAGCAAAAACAGAAACAGAAACAAAAACAAATGTCAAACCAAAACAATTGCTTCATATATCTATTTGCATAGAGCAACAGCATGTATTGTCCGAATGGATGGTGTTATTTCTATTGGTGGATATCATTATTGCCGGGCGCCACAAACCTGTTAGGTATAGAAATATCTCTGCACCGATACTCGTACCAAAACCCACTCAAGCAGACAGTGACAGTCCCTCAGTCCCTCAGTCCCTCGGCCGGGCGTTCGATGCGTTCCCCCACAAAACATATCCCAATTGATGCCATACCCTGGGGGCCCATAGATATGGCTGTTCCAGTTCATTGTTGGGTGGAACTAGTTTCGCGAACCGCTAATAAATACATATGTCTATATAAGTTAATCAAATATCGTTTAGGACCATGTTTCAGACGCGTAAGGGCTAAAAGGATTAGAAGAGTCCAGTCTATAAGGAGTGGTCCCAACCCGAGGGGTAATAGACTACTAAACGAGAAAGACTATCTGCTAAACGGGCCATGCAAAGCATGAATATAGAGATCAGCAACAGAGCAGGCTTATCACGGTGCTGCATGTCCTGTTTTCTAGAAGATCAACGATCGCTCTAATTTAAGAAATAGTATTTTAAAAGGCAACTGGAGACAATATATTTTCACTTAAGTCAGCTTATCTAATGTCATCTGTACATATTCGGATCGATGCATTCATCCAGCTTCCGCTTCCAAATGAACCATAGAGCTGAACATAGAGCACGCACATCTCCAACTATCGCCGTTCCAGTTCTTATTTACGAGTAATACCGATGACGTTGCCGCCTTAAAGGTTCAGCGGGTTGATTGTCATTGGTTCTAACCGGTTCACACTGGCTACTGGCGCGACTGGAGAGTGTTCTTCGGGCTCTTCTGGTTGTTGATTTGGTTGAAATTGAATTGATTTCTGCTTAAGTCCCATGTTTAGTCATACGGCAACCAATCGGTTGCCTGTATGTATTTTGTCATTCGGAGTGTGTTTGAAGAGACTCGATCTCGTACTTTTCCCCTTGTCTTAATTGTTATTGGGCATGCAATGAGGAATGAGGAATGAGGGAAGAGGGATGGTGCCATGGTGCGGGGCACCAAATGGACCATAGACATTGCGTAGCCGAAAGTGACATGGCAGTTTGCATTCACGTGACTCTGAGATACCGAGATACCGAGACACCGAGATCTGTGTGCGTCAGAGGAGCCCCGAAAGGTATCAAGAAAAATCCCCGCTAAGCCAATTATAATGTTGATGTTTTGATCGTTATAATGTTGCTTCTCATCAAATGACAGATCATAAAGCTAAAGATAGACGGCTTTACGAGGCCGCCAAGCCAAGCGTAAGATCTTCACCAGATCTCCAAGGATGGGGTTTACAGCGGGCTATGCAGATTTTCGATGTTCATAGTTAAGCCAGTATTGGGGATCGATCGTTGCATACTTTCGAGCTGGACCTTGACAGAGCTGTCTGGAGCTAAGACTAACTGGTGGATAGATACAAGCCCATGTACCTTCTAGCCATGCCTCTGATCTGCTGGAGATCCACTCTCCACGCAGATTTATATCTGGTAAACAGTTTACTTCTGCTTTTTCGCTGATAAGAGCAACGTAACCATGTGCATTCTGGTGTGTGGGTGACCCATAAATCAGAGAATACATCAACAGACCCTAAGCCGCAGCATCATAAAGTCTACACACATTTCCACTGACGTCAGCCGACTCCAACTGGAGTGTACGCAGAGATCTCGTCGCAAGCAAACATCTTCTTTTGGAAGGGACAACACGTTGACTTTGACTTTGATGGTGTCCAATGTACAGACGAGTGGCAGTCAAAGGACACGCGCTAAGCTGTCCGAAATCTGTTTGAGCAGCGGTGTTACGGATGGGCCTCCGGTCACATGGGTTGACAGCCGCTCCGGAGAGGTGACGGGAAGACTAGAAGAGGGGCTCCCTCCAGCGTTGACAGCTGACAACTGGGCAAACAGCTCTGAACTTGAGCGAAATGAGTTCAGATTGCTTGTGGCCCAATATTTGCCTATCCGTGTGGCCAATATTTGCATTTACTTGATTCCGAAATTTCGAAAGAGTGACAAAAATACGATGCTCTTTATTTTTAGCACAACTGGCTGCATTTGCTTGCATTTAAAGCTTTCCGAATAAGTCCGAATTACTCCGAGTTATATAGAATACCGAACCATCTCTAGGCTTTACGGAGAGCACTCCCCATTACATTAAATTACTTTTAAACGACTCCGAATTTTATATCCGATTTTTTTCGATATCTTAAGCTATTCCGAATTATATGGAATACCTCTTATTTAAGCCGAACTGTCTTTTTCTTTTTTAGAAAGCACTCCTAATTACTTTAATGACGACTCCGAATTATAATTCCGACATTTTGCATTTGCTGGCATTTCAAAATAGTCCTAATTACTCTGAAAAACTCAGGAATATTCGGAACACCTCCCATTGTGTCCTCTTCCCAGAGCATTTTTAATTACATTTAAAAACTAAAGAAAAACATACTCCGAAAGATCTCTGAGTCTGAGTGGCCCAGAAATATGCCCTTTTTTCGTGCTACCTATTCCTACTTTGGGACACGCACTCCGAATTATAGCTAATAAATCCCTAAATCCACTTTAAACAGCCACTGATATGTGATTGCTTTGTTCCAAAGTTGAACGATATCGGAACTACCCAGCATATGAGAACATATGCCTGTGGAAAAGTGACGATAATCATTTCGCTGAGCTTGGACGTGCTCTCGATTCAATTCCATGGCTATGGGGCTGCGGAAAAACACTTTGCTCACACAAAAACAGTTTTGTTTCTTCTTTTTTTCGTTGTTTTTTTATGAAATGACAAAAATTACGTAGATCTTTTGCCGCCACCGGGGCAGGGCAGGGCACGAGGCGAACAGAGACGGTGGTGTGGACAAACCACAAGCACGCAAATACAACCGACGACACATGCGAGGAGGAGGCGAGCCAGAGAGCCTCACAAGATGAACATACAATATGTATGTACCGATATGGCTCCACATATTATACACTATAGAGACACAAAAGTCACTCATATACATAACCATTCATGTGGGTATATTCGTATGGCTGCGTATTTCTGATATTCCTGGACAATATCGATCCAAGATCATGATTCCAGAGATCAAGCAAGAGATTTCAAAGCAGTCACTGGAATAGCTTTTGAAACACCTTCAGTCAACAGTCAACCGGTTCGAAGCGGACTGAGAACCGATTAAGGTGTTGCATCTTAAATACGATTGGAGCTGTAATCATAAATAGTTCTTACTTGACGTTTAGATGTTCCTGGTTTTTGCTGGTTTCTAAGCGATTCCCATACTCTATCCGATTTGAACCCGATTTGGCTACCTTTTTGGCTATTACGTATGCGATCATTTCTGGAATTCCTGGCAGATTTTCGGTACTTGTTTTTGTGTGCACTTTTTGATTGCCAACACCCCTCTCCCCTGTGGTGTGGTCGGGGCTTGTGCGATTGCAAAAGCCAGAGGCTGGCCCTGTCTGATAAGAGCGAAGCGGGTAGGCAGTGATAAGCATCGAAGTGCGACCACAACGATGCCTCGGCTACTGGTATACGTACTGCTTCTTTCTTCCCATTTGCCTCAGATTTTCCATTTTGCCATAGCTTTCTGCCTTTTCCTCCGCCTCCGCCTCCGCCTTCGACTTCTGGTGGTGGTGCTGCTGGTGTTGCTTTGCGCGATCCATTGGCGATAACGTCAAGAGCAAGAACCAGAGCACACAACACAAGAACCGAGCGCCACCGAGAGTGGCGGACACACCGATCGGATGGGCATCGGGGATGGGCATCGGGGATGGGATGGGGATGGGGCGAGAGACACACTCAAAGATCGAATCAGAGAGAGAGATAGGGGAGAGAGCGCCAGCAGCATCCAAACAAAGAGACAGTGAACAAACTAATGGAATCGGCGGACACTCGTAACCGGCGGACGGACAGGGACTGTGGCGTGCCGCTGCCGATTATAAAAGAGCCGCCCCGACGCCACTTGGAACGCATTGTCCATTCGCTCTTGGAGCCGCGTGGAGCTCCTCCAACCAGTGAACACCATCCGTATCCGTATTCGTATCCGCATCCGTATTCCCAATCCGTTAACCGCTGAGTGCCGTTCACGTGCATCACTTTCATCCAGGTCCGGAGGGCAGAAAAACGTTTAAGTTTGCGAAATCGACGACGACGACCAGCACGAGGACGACAACAAAGACAGCAGTAGTAGGTGCGTATCCCAATCCCTTTTAGTCCTATACCCATCCAAATGCATAGCCTGCCCAAAGAGGATAAATGTGATGCGGGGTTGTGGATCGTGAATCATCTTCGAATTTCATTGAGATTCAATTGGCTTCGCGTCTTCCTGGTACTCGTACTCGTAAATAAGATTAAGATGCAAAACGAAACGATCTTATTTTCTGGTTTCCCAGAGGGGCATTATTCCACATTTTTATTCCAATACGATCCGTTCCGTTCCGATCCGATCTGATTCGATGCGATCCGATCCGATGGCTTCTTTTCCCCCGCTTGAAATACAGAGTAAGGGCTTTAAATAAAATTTAAAAAAGTGCATAAATTAATTATGCAAACTAAATTGTCGCCCGCCCGCGAAACACGTAAGAAAAGCGAATCAACAATAACAGCATTCAAATTGCTCGTAAAATATTGAACGGGTAAAACGCGACAGCAAACAACACCTGTCCTCCAAAACGATCCCCATCCTCGCCGGATGGGCCTCCGCCGAAGAGCCTACCGTTTATTCTACCCACTTGAACCATCAGATAAAAGTGATCTTTCAGAAGAAGTCTAAGGTGACTTCCATCTCCAAGTGATCCCTTCCATTTTGGCACGTTTGGACATTTGCGTTTTTATTTTATCCAAGAAGTGATCCCCATCCTATCATTAGAGTTTCTGTCCACTGATCATTCTAAAATTCTGAACAGTCTGATATTAAGTCATTCAATTTCACCAGATCTCCAGCGACAGGCTGAATCGTATTGAATCACACTGATCGAGAATAGCTTGAGGCGGTTGCTTTCGCTGTTGCTGAGAGAATCCCAGATCCCAGGCGATCTCTACCGGTCCATATAGTACCAGTGCGAGTATTAGTCATGTTTTGTTTTGCTTCTTCGGCTGTGCTCTGCTAAGTGCTACCTCTCACATAGATTTCCCAACTCTCGATCGTAATACGGAACTCGGAATTCCGCCGAGCTCTTGATGTTTAATTTAATGCTTTCGTCTTCTCTGGTTCTCTGGTTCTCTGGCTGTCTGCTCTCTGAGACTTTTGTTTTCGTTTCGCACATATTGTTTTCAATTGGGAATTGGACAATTAATTGAAATGTTTGTGCAGCGATCAAAACGGGGGGTGTCCGAGTAGGCGACGGCTACCAATTGAAGATGAAGATGAAGAAAGATCTCATGAAAGAGTGAAGAATGAAAACCAATTCAAACAAGTTTGGGCCGCACGCAGTTTTATTAACATTCAGCAATAACTGAACACTGAACGAGCATATATACAAATATATGTTCGATTCAATATGCAATAAATATGTATGTATATGTATGTATGTATGTGTCGGGATTGTTATTGTTTATAGATTAAAATATACGAGTATGTACGCCCCAAATTGAACTCGAATGAAGCGAATGCAGAAACCCCCACGATCGGTATCGATCCCCAAGAGCCAAGACAACCACCCATCCTCGATCGTTCCGTTCCGTTTCTATGCGATTCGTTTCGTTCCATATCTGGACTCCTTTTTAATGAATTGAGTGAAAGTTCGGTCCGTGGATAGTGGTTTTCTGTTGCAATTCCAGGTATTCCAGAAGGGACGTACACACCAAAGCAAAATTGTAGTATATGGTTTTAAGCCTCAACCCTTGGAACCTCGGAACCTTTGGGCCCTGGAACTGGTACTGTACAAGGTTCTCAAAGTTTTCAAAGTTCAACGCTTTCCCGCTGAGTTCAAACTCCATTCAAAGTTTATACGGGATGCATGTTTAGTATTCTGAGGAATTAGGCTGTCTGTCAAAGAGCATAATTATCCAGTTTGAATTTATCAATTTCAAATTTATTTGTTTTTGTCAGTCTGACAGTTTGCTGTGGGTGGAGGTGAAGGTGAAGGTGTAGGTGGGTGGAGAGGATGAAAATTTCTAAGCATTTCACAAATGTCTAATTAAATTAATTGTGGGCAGACAGGCGTGTGTGTGGACACATGGGGAAAAAGTACAGTTTGACTGTGGCGAAAATAAAGCGACGCGACAATGAAAAATGTGAAATGTGAAATGAACAAAGAACACGTTCCCCACTCGAATCGGACCGCATGGGTATCGGTATGGGTATGGGTATGGGTCGGAGGTGCGATAATTTCCCAAATGAGGCAACAAGAAATTAGCGTCAAATTACGCTCCATAAACGAAAGCGCAATGGGTGGGGGGATTAATCAACTATTATGCAAGCCCTCGTTGGGTCCACGCTTTCATTTAATCTCTCCCTCTCTACCTCTCTCTGCTAGAAACGGAGGCAGTCACGTCTCGAATTGTGTCTAAGAACTGTACGTAAAAAAGTGTACACACGATTGCAGATCTCAAATTTCACTTTGCTTTGCTGCCTGCATATCATGATGCCGACAGACGTGTAAACCTTTTTGGCCAAAGGGTCGAAGGCTCCAGGGCCCGTGTTGCCAATTAGGCAATTAGCCCCCCGATTGACTTTAAGACCACAGGAATGATCTACGTCCTAGCCTAATGATATATGTATGCACCTGACCAGCGAAAAAAAAAACAAAAAATTAAGGGGTTTAGGCTTGTAATTACCATATAACTCACTCCGGCTTATAGATCATTTTCTGTGAAATCTTTCTTCATATTTATTTTGTATTTTTCGAGAGACTTCCTCCCTGTCTCCGACACCGTACGTGTGTCTGTATCTGTATCTGTATCTGTATCTGTATCTGTATCTGTATCTCTGCTGACTCAGTCACATGGCCAGCTTACACGATCATTGCTCGCTCGCATCGATTCCAATGTATCAGTAATCGCAATGACAACAACTATATATACATATGTATATATACAATATATGTAACAATATCAGCAATATATACCAACAACAACGATAATAATAATGCCGTTTATAAGTATCAAGTATTATTATTATTCTTTTGATCGCTTAAGCCGCGGCCTGCTGCCGTTAATTGTTCTGCCCTCACAAAAGGGTTTGCGGATTCTCATTGGGTTTGTCACCCGCCATCTCTCCAACCAGCCATCGTTAACCGATCGTTAATCATCGTAAGTGATGAACTTGACTCGGACAGATCATGAACAGTCTTTCGTTCCAAGGGATCATGAGGTTGAGTGCTCTGATCGAAAGGATCTCCGCAGTGCACTGAACAAAATGTACCTGTACTTAAATAAAAACACTAGTAATAGTATACCTGTGGTTAAGCTTTGCTTTTAATGATCAATTATTAATAGTCCATTTGGAGTTTCACATTATTCTTGAAAATCGGGTAATCCCCACTTCCTCTTCTTCTCTTCTCTCACCCAACTGCGGTTCGCGCCTAAATTTCGAATTTCAATTAGTCCGATCGGAACAGTGGAACACAGGGAACACTGAAATGGGAGTGAAGTGAAAGAGGGGGTGCCTTGGGGGGAGGTAGTATATGTATCGTCGCTCTGAGCGTCTGATAAGCCTCAGGGCGTGTTCCAGTCCCATTTCGTTCCGCCACGATCGAGCCGACTCTGGCTCTGGCTCTGGCTCTGGCTTGGGACGCCTTTTTGGTGTATTTAAGCGCGCGCGTAACGCTTCTCAGATACTTTCCACCATTTGGCGCGAACAAACGCTCATCGAGAGACCCGCTAGACAGCCGCTAAAGACCGCTAATAAAATACCGCCCCGGCTTACGCTCTCCGCCAGTAAAACGCCAACAGTAATACTCACACCCATCAAAACCAATCCAATCTAATCCAAAGAAATTTCGGTTTTTTGTTACTGTTTAAGTTTGAGTTTGAGTTTTCGTTTACGCTGACGTTCGAAACGGCTGCTCTCAATGCAGCTCGGTATTCCCGCACCGTCTGACAGTTAAAGTTTTTAATGTTTTCGCCAGCTAGTGACGATTGTCAGGCCAACCTGAGAACTTCTCGCACCACAAACGCCAAAATCCACAACAAGCAGAAACAGTCGCTCAGCTGACACCCAAAACAAATCGCCTTAACTACAATTTGAGTATACTTTCCATCCAATATAAACAAAACAAAACGCAACAAAACGGAACAAAACCAAAACCAAAACCAGAAAATAAATAAATAAATAAAACCAAAAGCAAGTGCGAAAAGCAGCTTTCCCATATTCCCTTTTTGTCAAAAAATACAATATTTCATTGTTTCCCGTCCCCCCGAAACACCGAAAACCCGAAACAAGTGCAACGCGCGTACAAACAAATCAAGCGATCTCCAAGCGATCTCCAAGCCGAAAACGAACGAATTCCCTATACCCATCTCCCATACAACAGGTAAACGAATCCGAAAATCATTATCGGTCGTTCGAGTCAAGGAAATTAGCAAACGAAACAATTAGCTAACCGAATGCTAAATATTGTAGAGTTCATTCGATGGCACCCAAGAGAACACAATAGAGAACAGAGTAGAGAACTCTAGACGAATGTTGGTGGAAATATTTGAGAATTCCCGCAAAAGTGTTTCATTTAATTGTTCATTCAGAAAGATTTACCAAGTGTATATCAATTTATACAGGTTTCAGAGATCTTATACACATTGAGCAACTTTGGGAGATCGTTTCAGTGCGTCATTTGCCAGGTTCTGGCATATTTTGTTTAGACGAAATTAGCTTAAAAAAATTTGTTTGGTTGATCAGATTTTCAATCTAGAGATTTTCAACCCAATTTTGTCGGCACATCTCTGGCTGGGATTCCCATGCACAGGCAATGTACCAAGTATATCAAATGCGATATGACCATGCAACCTAAAGGCGCAATGTCTCACTTTTATGTGCTAATTAATTTGAGATATGCAAAAGCGCAAAAACAAAGCAAATGCTGCACCATAAACGATCTGAGAGGCACAATCTCTGAATCCCCTCTTGAGTCTCCCTCCCATATGGCACATGCGCTCGTATGTATATGCATCGACTGACATTGAAGTCTGTCTGGGAGTCTCGGAGTCTGGGACCCCGTCCAAGTCCGAGGTATTTCATTCACACGCAGTTTTTCCAGTTATGCGGCTGCGAAAAAGACAATCGTAATAAATAATACTCATAGTCGTAGTCGCAGTCGTAGTCGCAGTGTAAACTGGAACCGAATACGATTCTTGTCCGTGGTGTACGTAGTATATGCGAGTGCCTCGTAGATATCCACTTGGGATTGGATTTCATCATCTTTGGATCTCTCTCTGTCTCTGATGGAAAGGGAAATTCGAAATGGTAATGGAAATGAAAATGGAAATGGGGCTGTACTTGTACCTGGCACGAAGGCCAGGTGAAGGGCTGCCATTCCATAATTTCCGGAAGCGTAGAGTAGTACGCATCGAGGTCGGGGACCATCTCGAAGTTCTCGTATAGTAGCATAAAGCGTGTAGATTCTTATACATATATACAAAATAAGAAATGATGTGGAAACGAAACGAAACGGATCGCTGCAGTCCACCCACAGAGCTAAATGCTACGAGACTCTCTCTGCCAGTACCTCTGCTCGCGCCACTGCCGCTGCCGCTGCATCTGCCTCTGCCTCTGCCGGGCTGTCATCTCGATACTGTAACATTAACGGATGGCGTTACGCTGCCGTTACCGTTTCGGTTCCTGTTCTCCTTCATTGCACATTCGTGCACCGCCTGTCCTCTGGCTTCCCACCAGGTTCAATCGATGCGCGATAAGGTCATCGTAGATTTGTTGTTCCTTTTCGCCTAATGAATAAAGTGAAAGATTGCGCCCATAAATCACAAATTGAAAACACAATATGAAGTGGAGCCGAAAGAAATGCAGGTGCCAGAGCCAGAGCCAGATCCGTAGCTATGTTAATTAACAGCTGTTTGGCTGGTTTTGCTGCACGTGACCGGGCAGCAGGCCATTACCATTAACCAAATTGAATTATTGTGTGCTTGCTGTAAACGCTTTACACTGTATTTACATATGTATTTGTGCTTTCAATTTGTTCGGCTTGCTCGTGCGTGTGCCCCGAACGTGTTTGATCCTAACAGGCAGTCAACGGGCCATTGCATTTGCTCTTCGCTTACAGTTCGTTTGCCTGTTCTCTTACATTATCCTAACAGACCGATAACAGCCGTAACATTACGGTGGACAGGCGTGAGAGGCAACAGCTGGGTGCCATGACAGGTTTCAAAATATTCATTTTATTTCCCCAATTATTTATTAATAAAAGTGTCGCGATGTTCCGATGCCGATGCCAATGCGCTGCGCTGCGCTGCTCTGTCTGCGCTGGTGGGGGATTTTTTTTATTATTTTTTTTTTCACGCCTTCAGCATTTTGGCTAGTTCTCGCATTTCTCGACTATTTTGGGTATAATTTTTTATTAATCAATTATGGCGCTGTTTGTCTCGCCAATTAGATCTCGATTGTTTGGGGGCACATGCATACATAAATATACATACATACATATGTACGTACATACATGTACATAGTATCTGTGGGAGCAGATCGTTTATTCAATTACTCCTCAATGGTCGCCTTGCGTCCCCAATTGAGCGATACCGAAGGGAGACCCAATTCGACACGGGGTTAAAGATGTAACAAAGATTTCACCTAATGTAATATCTTTCTCACTCTTTCCATCTCTCTGTAATTGCAGATCGCTAAGCAAGGCACACACAACTGTACTTTTCTAAGCAGCCCTTGGCAGCACACAAATCGATCAATTTAATTTCCTTTTTGCTACGCGCACAAAAAGCCAACAAAAACTTGAACTATAGAATGGTAGAAGGTGATTCTGCAAAAGGTAAAAGCGAATGTAAGTATCCCTTGCTGAAGCACAGCCAGGAGCCAACCATTCGATCATTGATTCTAATGTACGGGAACAACCCCTGTCCCATCCTATCTCATCCACAGCCTATAATGTAGAAGCTGGACTACAGCCGAACTACAATCAGAGCGCAGCAAGCAATCCATCAAACCATTCGACTGGCAACGCGACTGGCAACGCCAACGCCAATCCGCACATCGACAACCGAGCGATCATCCAGCCATATTCCCTGGGCACAGGCGCCAAGCAGCCGGAGTATCAGTTTGCGGCAGACAATCGCGGCTACGAGCCGGACACGACCACCACCAATGGCAAGCAGGACGTAGAGCGTGCGGTGGGCGGCGCTGCCGGCGACAGCAGCACCACCGAACACAATGGCAATGGCAATGGCAAGGACAAGGGGCGGAAGGGCAAGAAGGGGGCACCGCTCCCGGAGCCAACGAGTCCGATAGTCGCCAACTTCGAGCGGGCCATCGAGCTGTGCGGCTATGGCAAGTTCCACTATATACTGCTGGCCATTTGCGGCCTGGTCAGTACATCGGAGGAAATGGACGTCATCTCGATGTCGTTCATCCTGCCGTCGGCCGAGTGTGACCTGGATCTCAATACGGAGACCAAGGGTTGGCTCAATTCGATCATCTTTATTGGCATGATGGTGGGCGCCTATTTCTGGGGCAGCATCGCCGACAGCTTTGGCCGCAAGAAGGTGCTGATTGTCATCTCGTTCATGAATGCCTTTTGCATTGTCGCGTCGTCGTTTTCGCAAACTTACTCGTTTTTCATGCTGTTTCGATTTCTCAATGGCGCAGCGTAAGTATCTCGATCACCCGATCAGCCGAACACCCGAAGACCGAATCTCTCCCAGCAAGTAACCCTCCCCGCCCAGCCTATTCTCTACCATCTCCCATCATCCATTATCGATCAGTGTTGTTCGAGTGACACACGGGCCCCAACCCCGGGGCAGGGTGTTAATTCAATTAACTTTGTTATAAATAACAACAAAATATTTGAGCCACAATATCGTGACTGTTTATGCTAATTAAAGGCTCGAATCCGAGTCCGAGTCCGAGTCCGCGTCCGCGTCCGAAACCATTGCTGCCACAACCAAACAGAAAAAAAAAAACCACAGACGCAAACGAAATTGGAAAATCTCGGTGCGACCCCTTTGGGCAGGCCTTGGCCCCCTGGCTATGATTTACTTCGTAAATTAGTCATCCATCATCATCCACGCTCATATTGATCATTATTTTTCCCAATCGTCTGCTAATTACTTGAGCGCACTCCCAGAAATATTTCGCAATGTTCGGCCAGTCCAGGCCAGGCCATTCCATAGACATTGGTCATAGTGGGGTATAAAGGACCTGGACCTGGACGTGGACCTGAACATGGACCTGGGCTGCTGCAAGAGAAGATTCGAGACTCGAGACTCTTTTGAACTGTGAACATTTGTGAATGTTATTTGTGTTGTCTTTCGTTTCAGGCTCGGAGGCAGTGGTCCTGTCATCTGGTCGTACTTTGCCGAATTCCAACCGAAAGCGAAACGAGGCTCCATGTTGAGCTTCATGGCTGCCTTCTGGACCTTTGGTAACCTGTTTGTGGCCGGCCTGGCCTGGCTGATCATACCCACGGACATTGGCTTCAAGACCCCATATTTCACATACAATTCGTGGCGCATCTTCCTGCTGGTCTGCTCGCTGCCATCCTTCCTGGTCGGCTTCCTGCTCTTCTACCTGCCCGAGTCGCCCAAATTTCTGCTGACGCGCGGCAAGAAGGATCGCGCCCTGGCCATCTTCCGCGGCATCTTTGTGACCAACACCCGCAAGCGGCCGGACGAGTACATGGTCTACGATCTGGAGGTGGACGAAAAGCTGCTCGAGAGCTCGGCCAACAGCAAGAACAAGTACTCGCGCATGGTCAGCGGCATGGTGGACCACAGTCGTGCCCTCTTCAAGTCGCCCATCCTCAGATTCACCATAGTCTCGATCACCATTAACTTTACATTCCACATTGGCTACTACGGACTGTTGATGTGGTTCCCAGAGCTGTTCAATCGCTTCGAGGAGTATGAGAAGGCCTTCCCCGACTCGTCGGCCGGCGTCTGTACGGTCACCGAGTATGTGGTGGGCATTGCCCGCGAGAGTGCCAACAACGGCACCTGCTCGTCGGACATACCCCAGTCGGTGTTCATGGAGTCGCTCATCTCGCTCGCCTCTGCGCTGCCCGCCAACCTGCTGGCCATCCTCGGCATGGACATGCTGGGGCGGAAGTTCTTCCTGATTGCCGGCACCATGACCGCCGGCATTTGCTCGGCCCTCATGTACTTTGTGCGCAGCTCTCTGCAGAATCTCATCGTGTCGGCGATCTTCAGCGGGGCCATCTCGGCAGCCAATGCCGCCCTCGACTGTCTCATCACCGAAGTATTCCCCACCAAGCTGCGGGCCACCGGCGTGGCCATCTCCATGGTGGCGGCCCGTCTCGGCGGCATCATTGGCAACATTGTCATTGCCCAGCTGCTGGACAACTACTGTCCCTCGCCGACGTTCATTGTCTCGGGCCTGCTCATCGGCGGCGGTCTCATGTGCCTCCTGTTGCCCAATACGACGCGGAAGGAGCTCAACTAAGAACATCAATCAGTGGTGTCCTGTCTGTCTCCTGTCCTGGTGCTACAAATCGCCACCAAATAATACCACAAATCGCCAAAAAAGAGAAAAATATACATACATATATATAGCAACCGATCAGCAGAGCAGCTGCAGAAATACGAACAGGAACGCCCCACACCCCACACCCCACACCCTAGGACCCACAATTTCCATTTTCCTCCCCTTAGCCCTTTGCCCCTTGACCTTCGCCCCATTCCCCAACGGGAAAGGAAGCGGTGGTTGTATCTGTGTATATATGGTGTGTGCTATAGAACACGACTATTTGTATCATCAGTAATTATTATACGATAGCGATAACGATAGCGATATTTCTTGTGTGTGGTCTAATTTTAACGCCTTTTACAAATGTCTATCGGAATTTAAATCGGAATAACAAGCAACAACAAAAAACAAAACAAACTAACAAAGAAGCCCCTAAGCCAGCGAGAAGATATAGCAGCTAGGATCGATTGCGATCGATTTATGTACGATATTGTATGTACGATATGTATTTTGTGTATTAGTGGTAGTAAGTAACATATATACATACATATACATATTTGGCAAGCGCCGGCGCCGGCTGAAGCAACAGCAGATGGTGAGACGACACCAAAGGTGGCCAAAATCGAAATGAAAACCCAACCGAAACTCCCTCTGCTGTCAATTATTGTTTGTTATTATTGCTATTTAATAATACATATTATATAGAACACACATACGTATATAACCTTATCTTTATATAACCATTTTATATAACATATAGTATACATATGTATATGTACCATATGTATGTGGGGGGACTTATACATATGCGCGTATAATCCTCCCGGTTGTATCGAGTTTGAGGCTACTTTCTCGCAATAATTGTTGTCGACGGATTCATTAAGAAATCATAACTTTATTTCGTTCATTCGTCTTATATTTAATTTACACAGTGTTTTATAATTTTCTCTTCTCTCGCTTTCGTTTAATCCGCGCACCGAGAACACAACCTCTCTCTCTCGTAGCTCAAACTCTTCTCCTTTTCGATTACTCGATCTTAGTTTCTATTCGATTATTTCCTCTCTCTATGTTAATGATACTCCCGTTACTGCCTTTCCTACATGTATGTATATATATATTTTTTTTGTTTTTTTTTTCTCGTCGTCATATGGGACAAATCACAGGAAGTGAAGGAATATTTGTAAAATTTAGTTATGTCATTACAAGTTACGCTACATATACATACATACATACATACTATGTACAAGAAAAAACCAAATAAAAAAAAGAACAAACCACAAGATTGCTGTGTATTTGAATTGGGGTCAAAATTCCACATACAGATCCAAAAGGCTTCTCAGCGACTGACACGTTCCACCCACATAGCCGGGATAGACATCAGCACGAATCGCGCATCTGCGGATTGGAACACGCGACTTGCCCAATATTTATTTGCTCAATGAATCTCCAACGGGCTGGGGCAAATATTGACGAGGACGTGGAGCTGGAGCTGGCCAGCAGGCCGGAATTAGTGTTAATTAAATAAATACACGGCCAGATTCGCAGACTCACAGATTCAACACGAGAATGCTAGGCTTCATCTCCAATTTAGCCATACAAACAGATCAGATCTCTGCTCTGTAAGCATGTCTGTATTCTTCCATTCTTAAATATAATAGAAAATAATATCTAGTAGTACATACATATGTACATATATGATAGAGAGATAAGTATATTCTGAGCACACACAATTATTTATAGTAGTGTTGGGTAAACATTGCTCATTTTGATGAACATGTTCACTTGTTCTTGTTCAAAGAACAAGTGAGCAAAAAAGAACAAGTGAGCAAAAAAGAACAAGTGAGCAAAAAAGAACAGTTTGGAAGGAATATGTTCAGTTGCTCACTTAAGTGAACAACTCTTTTTTGTTCACTCACTCATGAGCAACACAACACTAATTAATAGGGATGTACAAAAAATCCTGAAATTTATTTATGGTGAGACATATAAATACCTTATGTTTTCTTTTACTTTCCAAATCCTTTAATGTCCTGTAGATTTTGTGGATAAATTCGTTGGGATGTGGATGTGAGTATTTTAGGAAAGCACAGCTTTTAGTTTTGTATTTGTGCTTTTGGAATAGATACTTATGCGATTTAATTCTGAAATTCCATTGCATTATTCAAATCTTAATGTCGAGTCACGTCTGCCGCTTATAATAAAAGTATAACATGATTTTAACAATTAATCCAACTACAGTTTTTAATGCACATCCATAAATTGTAGATTGCTAGTAACCTCCCCAGCATCGGGCATCGGATATCTTTGGTGTCATTCAGATAGGAGGATGTAGGACTCGTAGCACTCCCATCACACCGATATTGGTACAGATATGATATCATACATATGGTATATTATATATCTCATGTGGAGTCATTGGATGATCAGGGAGGATTTCTTTTCATGCCATCGGCTACCCTTGCAGAGCCCAAGGAACTGGCACACAAATTGGACATGGAACCACTGCAGGCTACGGAGGAGAACCAACCAAACCTTTCCTCATACACAAATTTTGCTGTGACGAAGGACCGGGCCCTGGACAGACTGAGAAGCTGTGCCTCGGTCTGAGAACTTCCTTACAGAACATGGAAGCGATCCAGGGGAAATCCTTAAACTACAGCAGACTTCCCAAGGTAATGAAGGCGAGGCCGGAGCAGAGGAGTCGCCAGAGAAGGATACTTCCACATAGCCACAACGTTTTCTGTTGTTCAATGTGCATTCCACTTATTTTTGATCATTTTGCCTGGACTTACCGCCCCCGCAGGACAATCATGACCCATGTTAGCGTGACTTTGTCCTTGCATTCGCATACAACATCTTGAGGTTTGCTCGGATGGGATAGATCCCATCAATCAGTAAATAATGACCATACATAAAACATATCATAATTGGAGCCATATATCTTAAGTATTATGGTACTTGGTGGGGATAGAGCCCATTCCGAACGGAATGGAGATGTATGGACGCTTGGGGAGCACATAATTGCGAGACAGCCGCACTGAGAACGCGCTAGAAGAACTACAGAGAATGAATATTGCAATATTTCAACGTGAACTGAAATGTATTCATAGTGATTGACTGGGCTGTGATGATTACAATTAGAGTTAGGCATTATACGACCGCAAGAATACTTCAGATAGAATGCAAATGTGGCTGCCCTGCAGCATCGTAGGAGTATTAAGTTAATCCTAAATCTATTAGTCTTTGGCTCAAGCGTCGCGTTCGTAGTTCTGCTACTGCTACTGCTACTGCTTTCGATAGTCATCATTGGTCACGTTACGAGGGCGACGTCATTGGTCGGTCCGTTTCGTTTTGCGCTGACGCAGTGCATCCTTGGCGTCCCGGCCATGGCTGTGCTTGTCCAGGGACTTTTCCACCATCAGATCATCGGCATCGCCACCACCAACATCGGCTATGTCAGACTTCTCGTCCAGCGAGAGAAGATCGTCGTCGCGCAGGCTACTCATGCTCGTGCTGGAAAGGATCACACTGCCTGCACCGGACTGCAGCGTGTTCGTGAGCCGTGCGTACTTGATTTGTAAACTGTGCAGCCAGCTGGCGTCGGACCAGTGGTACCAGCTGAGCAGAAAAACGACCAATATAAAGAATAGATTGGTGCTAATGGCTGGAAATGGATCAGGCGCAAACAGAACAAAATAGAATTAGATGATAGTCGCCTTCCAGCGTGCCAACTCAATTTAAACATACCCACTATGGCCGAGAGGACGGGCCAATTAAACATTATATAGCGCAGGCCGGTAAAATCAGCCACTATGTGAAGGGTGACCGTATAGAACTGGATCTTCTGCGACTGTATCTCCACGTAGACATCGGTGATGGGGTGCTGTCGCTCCTCCAGATAGCGTGAGAATATCTCGACGGGCACCTGCTGGAACTCCTCCTTCCAGCCGAGCACATACAGGGGACTGAGGGCCCACGTGGATATCATACGGATGAGCGGTGATCGATAGCGCATCATTGCCGAGCGGCAGGAGTGGCCGCGCAGCATAGAGTCATAGTCGCGCATTTCAGCGCACACCATGAACATTCCCAGCTCAAGATTCTGAGGCGACTCTGGCATATCAATGTTCACGATAACCTTGTACGCCTGGCCCACCATCAGCAGCTGTTGCTTCTTGGTCAGCGAGACGTGGGCGTGGGGAAAGGTGCAAGGCGTACTTGTCTCCAGGCATGTTCTACATTTGGTCAGATAATCGTTATAGAATGGAATCGGGAACGTCCAGTCGGAATTGCTCTTTACTTACTTGAACTGCATGTGCACGGGACGCGTGTGCGAAATGGCCGGCATGTAGATATAGTAGAAGGCCGCGTACATGAACACTGCCAGCCAGATGATCAGGACGACGGCAAAAGCGATCAGTCCCAGGCGCAGCACCAGCTCCCGCACAGTTCCGACCTTCTCGTCCGCTTTGCTGCGCACCCGATCGTACACATTCCACCCCACATTTAGAGCTGGCCGGACCAAAAAGCGTCGCCCCAGGCCCAACGGATCGAAGCAGAACACGATGAAGCGCAGCAGGAAGTTCATGATGTTGTTGGCCTTGACCGAAGCGAATCGAGCAGCGAATGCACCACACAAACTGAGGCGTCGCCAAGTTGACAGCAACTAAATACGGTTATTGTTATTGCCGTGCAATAAGTATTCTGTACGTATCAACCGATTGCTTATCGACTTGATAGTGGACCGACCGGCTTTCGGTTTTGGGCTATTGCTAGATTTGCCCGGCCCTCTCGCTCGCACGCACGCTTGCCCCTATGGCCCAGAGCTGATTCATGTGCTCTGAAAGAGTCCGCCCGCCGTCGATAGCAAGCGCTAGACGTTGTACCAGCTCAAAGGTCAACGGCAGCGACAACAGCGCAACAGGCAGCAGATTTGAGCTTTTGGATTTCTGGCATTCGTTGCCGGCGCTTTCAATTATTATTGTTGAGATGATCAGATTTCGGATAGCAACAACATCCACTATTTATTTAGTTAGTCAGTCAGCCGGTTGTGGGATCGGATCATTCATCGTGACCGAACATCGAATGCCGAAAAATATCATTATCCTCAACCAATTACACATATAACTGCAATATATAAGGTGGATAAACAAGTAAATATATGCTTGAATATACTTTTTTCATACTAATACAAGTCGAACAAATAAAATATATTTAAATTTAAATGTTCTCCCGAATTTGTCGGGCTATCGATATTCGCCACCGATACACGAAACACGAGCACTCACGACACAGCCCTGGGCGATTGTTGTCATTGTCTGGAATTTTTTTATACATACACACGTCGGCATAAGTATTTTGACAAACTACGCAACGCTTAGCGTTGAATTTTGACGAATTGCTTCGTGTTACAGCTCTCTTATCTTATTTACCGATAAGTAAATGAATTCATAAAGTATATTGCAAATTATCTTCGTGGTTGCATTTTGCATTTTCATAATATGCTTCTTATTCTCATTCGTAATCTCATCTTGGCTGGACAAAAGTATTTTGTCAGAACTTCAATTAATTTGCATTGATCTGCTGTTGATAGAAGGCGAAACCATTATTACGGATTATCTCAGTTTAGAGATTGTAAATGCTGATAAAAATAGTTTTCGTTCAATAATTCCGAAAGGAATTCGGTGAATCTCTTAAAAATGAAATAATAGTGAAGTCCAACTCTGGTATTTCAGTGCAAAATATCAGTAGATTATAGTATATTTCACGTCTGACAATCTGCTATCAAAAAACCAACACTGCAAAAAACGCTAAACGTTGTGGCAGACCACTAAAGACAACTGCCAAGGTAGACACTTTTAATTTGCGACAATTTAAGCAGGATGTCTTGAGAACTCCTCGATCGGTTGCCAATGACTTGAAGGAAGCAGGAAAATTTGATGTCAGTGAACGGGCAATACGCAGACGTCTTAAGGAAACTGATTTTGGAACATATATTACCAGAGCTATACTGCAAATAACACAGCGCAATAAGTTAAAGCGCCTTGAGTTTTAAGAAGATCTGCACACGGCGGCGCAGCAACAGCCAAGACGGTAAGTCCAACAATACTCGCAGCAGACAAAGAAGTACTGGAAAAAATCAAACTTTTTTTTTAGGAGAAAACCAACAGTATTAACTACAAGCAGATCAATGAGTAACTATAGATACCAGAATGAAGCTGGTGGTGGAGAGCGTGGCTACAGCGGTATAGAGGTGCGCACATTTGTCAGCACTTGCGTGAAGTACATGATCTTCATGCTAAACTTCATATTCTGGCTTTTCGGTGGCCTTCTTCTGGGCATCGGCATCTACGCATTCAAGGACAAGTGGGAGCAGGCCAATGGCGGAGTCAGGCTGGAAACCATCTACGATTGGATACTCAACATTTCGCTGGTGATGATCATCACGGGAATTGTCATATTTGTGGTAAGCTTTGCTGGCTGCCTCGGAGCGTTGCGCGAAAACACCTGCCTACTGAAGTTTTACTCCATGTACCTGCTCCTTTTCTTTCTCATGGAAATGGCCATTGGTGAGCCGAGTCGATTTCGATGTACCTTGGCGGCTCTGAACTATGAAATTCTCAATTTTAGCCATCGTTTGCTTCGTCTTTCCGCAACATATGAACACATTCCTGGAGAAGGAGTTCACAGAAACCATTATACACTCTTATCGCGATGATCCCGATCTGCAGAATTTTGTAGACTTTGCCCAGCAAGAGTTCAAATGCTGCGGACTTAGTAATGCTGGCTACCAGGATTGGGGTAAGTTCACGCCCATTGCAACAATATATGACTATAGATTGAATTAAACATTAACACTCAACGGACCCACAGGTAAGAACGAGTACTTCAACTGCTCCTCACCGTCCGTGGAAAGGTGCGGGGTCCCCTATAGCTGCTGCATCAATGCCACCGACATCAGTTCGGGTCTAGTCAACATTATGTGCGGCTATGGGGTGCAGGAGCACACTGTGGTAGCCGCCAGCAAGCTCATCTGGACCAGCGCATGCATCGAAACCGTGCGCGTCTGGGCTGAACGCAACCTGTATGTGATTGCTGGTATTGCCCTGGGCATTGCTCTCATCCAGCTCCTTGTCATATATCTGGCCAAGACACTTGAGGGTCAAATCGAGCTGCAGAAGTCGCGATGGGCGGCGTGAGATCCGTATCAGCCCGACTTGTTCGGGTACTACAACAACACTTGAGTGTTGGACGCTGCCTGGCCGGTGGGACGTGCAATACCATTTGTTAGCAAAATTTCGAGTCTCCCATTTATGAATCTGGTGCATATTCTTAGCCCACGAAAATGTATATATGTATGTATACGAACAAAACCTATACTCATCGACAATTGGACCAAGCAACGCCATATTATGTCTGGTCTGTCTTTGTATTGCTTATGCGCAATCTCTGATGTACGTACGTATTGTATTTTAGGATCCGTCATGTCTTCAATCCCCTAAATAACACTCAGAATACACTCGAGTGCGCAAGCACAACATTTTCGACATCTTTCCAAAGTATCCTTCAAAACGAGAAGCATTTATTTAACAGCGATCCAATTGCATTTCTTCTAGTGGAAAACAGTATCCAGTGCTTTAGGCAGCCCACAACAAAGCACAAAATCCGTTTATACAATATTATATTATAACAATTTATACAATTTTACCACATATAACCTATAATTCATAGAAGAGTAGTTTTAATCATATACAATAAAAAAAAAATATAGGACAAAAGAAAAACAATTGCGAAAAACGGTTTTTAAATTCCATTAGGCAGTGGTCAATGGTCAAAGGCAGACCAAATAAACTGAAGAAGATTGGAAAACAATTTGTTTTTAAATGGATTTCTAGTGCCGCTTGCTGCCCCGGTCCTTTCTTTTTTACTTTTCCATTATTATCGTTCTCTTGCATGAATTAACTGACAATCAGTAAATAAAAAATAGTTTAAATATTTTATAACATAGTGAATGCTATGAAACTATCAACTAAAGGTAATTGCTATGTAATTAAAATCTCTTTGTCTGTTGAAGCTCTTAAAGCTAGAATGTTATACATTTTATTCCAGATTTCAAAATTAATTTCAAATCATCAAGTTGTCAGCAGTGGAATTTCCGGTGCAGCAGTCTGGTCGCACTACTGTCAGCGAAGCGATATTTCTACTGTGGTATCGATAGCTTAGTCTCTTTAAATATTATACCGAAATTCCCCGTCTGGAAGCGTGGCGTGCAGTAATATGTTTAATAAAATTATTTATCTTAATATTCAATAGCAATACGGATAGAGTCTCTTTGATTTTGGAGCATCAACATATTTTAGCTAGCTACCGATTGTATCGTTCTACTGTTATCGCAAACGTTACCCGGCATGCGACTAGTTTGAGTAGTTCCATCTCTATTGCTAATACCACAACGTGCTCGGAAATTACAAAAATATTGAGTTGAAACGAGCGTGTGTTGGATTGCCTAACTTAAACTTGTTCACATTGTGTGTATGTTTAACTATTCTGGAAAAAATAAGAACGAACGCAATGAACGTAAGTATATCAACGCGAAACAGCACGTTTTTCCTGTTTGGTTTCACTAATTTGAAATACCTTCAATTGTTAAAAGGGAAAATTGGTGAAGCTCGATTCTGCCGACTGTGAAGGCTCATCTGATGAAGGCAGCGATCATGATAATGAGCAGCATTCCGAATTGAAGGTGAAACCCGTAAAAGCCTCCAAAAAAAGCAAAGAAGCCAAAAAGACCGAAGACGAACAGAGCAATGGAATTGAGAAGAAACCGCAAAGTGGACCAGGAAACAACATCGACAAGCGCGTGTTTAGCATTTTGAAAAACTTTCAGGATACCACAAACATAACGTCGAAGATGTTGCAGGACCTGGTTGCACTGCTCCAAGAAGAGTCGTCCGAAAAGGTTAGTTCCGAAGCGCATTTAGTTATTTGGCAATGCCTTATGTTTTTTGGAATCTTTCAAATGACAGCGCAACGCCACAGCAACATATGTTGTAAAACGCTTGATACGCGCCACGGGGGCGGACAACAAAGAGACGGTCGCCAAGGTGGGCAGCATCATAAGGCTCATCATTAGGAATGTGCCCGACGTGAACGAGCTGGATCTGCTGGACATTGTAGAGCGTGAACTGCCCGTGAACGGCCAGCCGAAAAAGAAGGAGGAGACACTGGCAGCAGTCGGACAGGTGATCACCGCAAGTAGCATACTGGAACTATCCCAAAAATTATCCAACGAACGAGAGCTAGCGCCCATCTACGCGAAGCTGATCGGTTACATGAAGGGGCGCGAGTACCTGATGTGCTTGAGCAACAATGTGATTGTGGAATCCTTTGCAACGGTGAGCCACCTACATAGAGAAATGTTGAGCAATATTCTGATCTAGTCCCACTTGCAGGTCCCCGAAAAACGTTTCGCGACAGACGTTTGGCCAGTGTTAAAGCAGGACATTAGCAAGCCCGTGTCTCAGCTGAACCTGCACACCTGCGATGTTCTATTGGCGGTTCACGACAGCTACAACAATATTCTCACACAGGACCAATTGATGGCCATCCTGTGGCCCAAGAAGATAGAGTATTCAGAACTATTCAAGATTTATTTCGCCGCCCCGAAGATGTACGATCCCAGAATCTATGCCAGATTCGGCAAGTTTCTCGGCACTGCCGATAAAAATTCTAAGATACTCGAATCCTGGCAGAATTATGCATACGAGCATAGGTCCCAGAACGTTGCATCAAAGGGATGCATCTTCAAGGTGACCAAGCACCTAATTATCAGCCAAAAGAACGCCAATGAGCAGCAATTAATAGATCTATTTGCCAGCCCCTTGATGGACTTTATATTGGATGAACTTTTGGCAGCAAAAACCACCAGCGCCAAGAACCAGAAGCCATTGACAATGCAGTTTCGCGAGATATGCCAGGAGTTCGAATGTGCGGTCATTCTGCTCTTTGAAAATCCTGCGACTGGCGACGAAACGAAGGCCAGAATATTGAGCAATTTGCTCAGAAAGAGGGGAAATTTGAATGAGCTTGCCACAACGCGACGGTTCACCGAGACGTTGTTGAACACGTTAAAGTACGGCGGCCTCAAGATACTTTTCGACCTATACGCGTCCCTACTGGCAACGCCTGTCGGCATGGAAGAACCGCAAGACAATGGCCCGCGGAACCAACTAGAATGCGTCAGCCAAATGCAGGCCATCTTGCAACATCCCGAGCTTGACGCCAACAAAAAGGAACGCTGGTCAATGCTGAAGACAATACTGACTGCCGGCGTTTGCCATGTGGCATCTGGCCTGCAGCCCTGTCCGCCTGCCGCCTCAATCCTAAGCGATTCGACTGCCGATCGCTGTAAAACAATATTCATTGGCTTACTTATACGCAGCTGTCACGGTGACATCAAAGAGCTCAGCAAAGATTTGCGAAAGACTCTCGAGTTTTTGAGGAAGTTCTTGTCGAAAACGGAGAACGCTAACGCCCAACGGCACGCACCCAATGCTGACCAGCAGCTGGCCTGGAATGTGCTGGAAAAGCTGCAGCACAGCGACGACAACGAATCCAATGCCAGCGCTCAGATCATTGAAGTTCTGATATTGTTTGTGGGTCTGGCACAGTACACATCCTGCTGCCAGCTACAGATAGACATCCTAAACGATCTGATGGTCTGTCGCAATATGAAAATGAAGGAACAGAAGATGGAATCCGAGGTAAGGTTTGGGGGATAAGGGAGAGAATATGCCTTCGAGGATTTTACAATTTAATCTACTCGAATAGGAGGACCCTAGCTGGCAGGAAGTGGTCACGGACATCTTGCTACAGCTGCTGCTGGAAACGGCTGGCCATTGGCGTGAATTCACCAACATAATTGTCAAATCGATGCTGCCATATCTCGAACAGGTGCACTTGACGCAAATACTCCAGCGCCTGGATATGGATTCGAACCCTCTGGGCGAAGATGAGAACGAAAGTAGCAGCGATGAAAATGAGAATGAAAATGAGGGGGAGGGGGAGAGCAATGACGATGATAACGATTCAAGCGCTGACGATGATGACAACTCCGAAGACGAGGACGAAGATGCAGCCACGTTAGAAGATAATGCCTTGGAGAAACTTCGCGACGATGTACGCCAGGCGCTGCAGAACGGCGATGACGGAGCCAGCGAAGCTAGCAGCGTGGACTGGAACGATGTGGCTGAGGAGAGCGGCAAGCGCCTCGATGAGTCCCTAGCGGCTATATTTAAGATGCGCAGTCAGGCGTCACAGCGCAAAAAACGTCCAACAAAATCCGATCGTATTCACAGCACCACCTTGCTACACTTTCGTGTACGCGTCCTAGACCTTGTCGAAGTGTTTGCCAACAAGAAGCCAACCATGAATGTAATCCTAGATGTGTTGCAGTGCGTTTTTCAGGTGTTTTGTCGCACCATCAACGACAAGGATCAGCGACCGCTCCAACATGCCAGCCAGAAGCTGCTGGCCAAGCTGGTCAACAAGGAAATAGTATTTGAAGATGCCCAGGATCGTAGCCAGATAATTGATGCCATTGAGGAGCTGTTTGCTGCCACCAATTCGGCATTGGAGGCCAGGCAAATTCGCGGGGCCCCCAACTCGCATGAGTTGCAGCAGCAGCTGACCATGTGGCGCGACAAATGCTTCGCCGCCTTGATAACCCAGTGCTCCAACAAGGATGATGTTGAAAACAGTGTTGCATGGCCGCTCCTGAAACAAAAACTGAATGAATGGCTACCGGGGCGCAAATCCAAACAGTCGCTATCCAGCTTCGAGTCCATATTCCAGTTCAAGCCGACCTGGCCAGGCGTCAGCCAATTGGTTGCTCTATTAGTTTCGCATTTGAATCTGACCACACATCCGATGAAACGCCAAATAATTCTGAAGCTATTGAATGCGCAAAAGAATCGCTTCAAGTCCACGGTCCACGGCCAAAAAGCTGTCATCCAGGGGCTGGAAAAATATGCGAAAGATTTGATGGAATCTGCCCCAGCAGGCAAAGTACAGGAGCTTAGGGCTCTGAAGCAATTTTTGAATCCGGCACTATGGGACACCAAGGAAAGTGTGTTGAAGATCTCCAAATCATTGGAGCAATTCCTTCAAAATGAGAACACCGGAAAGCGTAAATCAACAGCCGGTGATGATGCTCCTGTCGCACCGAAGAAGGCCAAGCAGAAGCGTTCGGCTTAATTAACGAATTACAGTTTTTATCTAATAAATAATACAAAATATTTGTATCGTATCCCCCCCTCCTATACATGTACTATATTAGTATGTATTTTGAAAAATATAAAAAAAAAGAATGGTTGCGAAACGTACCTGAAACCAAATTTTTTTTTAATATATCAAACAATAATTTAAAAATGATAGGAAATAAATACATATACATATATATGTATGTACACATATGGTTTGCTTTTATTTGATGGAAAAGAAACAAATAACCAGTCGGAATGTCTTCTGTAGAGCGCACACGTGCCTCGACATCCAGTTACCCCCACGGCAGTCAGTTTATAGAAACTTATACGTATTACGTATGTACATATATTTTCATTTATGTAGCACTATATGGCAGTACATCGAAACATTCATTAAATGGAAGGCATTTGTATAAAAGCTGCGAAAATTGTGCCGGGTTATCTTAATACATAAAAACAAAATTATCTGCCCATTCGTGTGTAACATTTCTTTGCTATAGGACATACAACCTGAGGGACGGACGTTTCTATGTCAAATTCATTTATGGACGCACTCCCCATAATCTTTTTACCGTCACGGGCAATGGTTAACGTTTTGCTTATTTTATGGCGGCACGTTGGGCCGCCCCTAGCTTAAAAATAGGTTCAAATACAAAAAATACATTTTAAAAAAATTAATGAAGAGGGATCTACCGACCGGGGCTATCTGGAACCACCTTGTCAGTGGCGCTGGTGCGCGGAAAGTAAACGTGCTGTCGTAGCGCGCCGCCGGTCCAGGGTACCATGGTCTCGTTTTTGTTGCCCCGTTTGTTGGCCACATTATTGATGACAATCGTCAGAATGTCAGCAATATGATCGCTTTGGAAAAAAGAAAAACGGTAAAGGGTACAGGGGTAAAGACATATATAAAGATTGGGTATTGCCGTCCGTGGATTACCTATTCGAATGCTCGACAATGGCATCGCACAGACATTGAATAAACCAGCTGCCTGTCTGGGTGTGTCGCAGCGCTGGAAAACCGGGCACAGTGGACATGGCTCGCAGCATATTCAAGTACTGGAAGGGTGACTTTGTGCTGGCATCGATCTTGTACTAAAGGACACAACAAACAATCGAAGAATCAGTGGAAATCATGGGTGTGTGCTTGACATTTGGTTTTACCGGCAGGGAATTGTTTTCCTTGTCCTCCTGCTGACACGCCTGGATGACGACAAGCTTTGGTTTTTCGTACAGATTTTTATAGCTACAGAGTACATTCTCGATATCCGATATGCGCAAAGCAACGCTATTAGAGCCATAGACAGCATCCTCAAAGCCGTGCGACAGAATACACAACACCAGAGACTCGTGCAGCAGGGACCGCTGACAGGCCTGCCGTATATGATGGAGCATTGACAGATGGTCGAGATTATCGTGGGCCTCAACCCTGTAGCCAAGCTTGGAGAAGACATTAGTTAGCCGCTGCTTGTCCATATCGGTGCCATTGCGTGGCGGCAACTCAATTGGCGGCAAGTAGACCTGCAAGAGCAGAATGGAAACACTTTAGTCACCTTCGCCGACGACAGTAGTGGCGTCCGATAGATTCTAATTTCATTGGCACCTTGTGATCATCGCTGCCATCCCGGTAAAACTTCTGCTGGTTGATTATCAGCGCAATGCCAGCATTCTCGCGACTCAGCTGAAGTGCATTCTTGGCCCGGGGCCGGGACGCAGCCGCCGTAGGGGTGGAGCTTTCGTTGGCAATGCCATTGCCGTCCATTGGAAGCAGCACATTCGGTGTTGCAGGGGAGCAGCTGGAGGTGGCATAAGCGTTGACCGTATCGACGAGCAGCGTGGCCTGGGCATGCAGATCGTTGAACTTGAAGTATTCGATTAGCAGCTGAACATCACTGCCGTTGGCATTGATGTCGCCCAGCCGTATCAGACGTCGCGTCAGCCAGTCAAGTAAAAAGATCTCCAGATATTCAGGGTCATAGAAGCGCAGCGGATCCCCGACGCTGTTCTTCTCCTTGATATCAAGCACCATTCGACCCCTCTGAGCCAGCGACAACTCCTCACAGATCGTGTACAGGCTCTTTAACAGCGGATGGATATGCACACGGATGCTGCCAACGTGGGGTAGGTAGTGCATGCGCAGCTCCTGCCAGCAGAGTCCGAGTTTGCGCAGCACCTGCCGCGCCCCGATGATACACAGAGCCTCCACGAGATATTTGCGCCAGGTTTGGGGCTTGGATTTGGCATACTGGCTCAAGATGTCGGTGGGCGGCCAGTCGGAGGCAGCGGCGCGGGTCAACACCAGGAGCTTTTGCAAAATATACGTGGCAGTGGAATGCTCGTCGCCATACAGCAGGAAGGACAGGCTCACCTAAAGGAAACAAGCAGATTACAACATGATTGCTGTCTGTGTCTGGGCTACCCACCAGTTGAGCAGAGTTCAGATCGCGCTCCACATAAGGCAGATCGAGGACATCGATACTCTCCAATTGCGTCAAGATATTGTGGCCGCTCATGGTGTTTGGTGGAGAAGTACAGAAAACACGAAATAGCGAAAAGTAACACACTGTTTTGTTAATCGACCCACTCACGCAATAGCACCATCACAGAAAACAGCTGATCGGGCTCAGTCATCGGCACATACATATGTATGTATGACATATAAATGCGCGCAGAAAATGTACGTTGAAAATATTTAATTACTTTCTTAAGACGTGCGGACCTTTGCGCGCCGAAAACAATCTAAAAATAAATCAAATATGATCGAATTCTTTACGCATGTACGTAGTACAGACAACAAAATTTCGGCCCCATATATATGCTATCAATAAATATATACACATACATACATATGTATGTACATATGTATCTATTATCATCCGAACACACAAGGATGCCTTGCAAATGCATTTTCCTTACATACAACTTTCTTTAAATGACAACTCTATTTTCATTCTAATGTAAGCAATTCAAAGCATTGGTTTGCATAGAAAAAACAAAACGAAAATAATTGAGAAAAAAAAAATTCGGAAGCGAAAACTTGCAAAAAAAATAAGTTCAAATAAATTCGAACAAAGAAAAACGTGAAAAGGTAAGGGTACAAAAAAAAACATATTCATTTACAGGCATTAAGAGCAAGCAGCTATTTGGGTTTTAACAAAAGATTATTTAAATTGTCGTTCATTACCAGCAATCTGTACACCGCAGGTATTTTATTTAGGGTATCGATGGCGGTGCATCGCAGGCCAGCCGGGCTGACAAGTCTTGTTGTGCACGGTATGCGTGAGCGCAGCCTTAGAATACTTTCCTAAGCACTTAGGATTATAGAGAACTATATATGTACACAGTTCTAGACTTCTATGTTTTTGCCGGAACAATTATATTTGTAACCATAGTTGGCTATTTCAAAATTGATATCACACTCGGCTATATAATTTTCAAAATAAAAACCCCTATAAGTTCCGCTTATTTTCCAAAAAAAGCTGATATGTTCTTTGCAGCGACTCTGTGCATCAATCATTATACTCATTAATTGGCTTATCTGAGTTAAAAGCCGTAAACTACAGAAAAATAGTGTTGATTTTCACAAAATTCAGACAAGTAGTTCCGCTTATGTTCCACAAAAATATATTTTCAACCCAAGCTGTATATGGATTTATGAATATACATATATAAATTTAACTCAACCCTTGGGTCTTAACCCTACATATGAACATATCAGTATATAATGGCGCATTTAATCAATTTATTAAATTTTTATTCTTGTCACTCATTCACTTTCAACACTTTCACAACAATGAGTCCCATTCCATACTTTGAAATTATGTACTGTATAGGGTGGCGATTGATCTATACCACTGAAAAGGTCAACCCAACGGGAAATTTACGTGATGTTCATATTCAATAGGTGATGCAGATTCAGAATGTTATTCGGCAAAAATTGGACCTTCAGGACCTACCATTCAGGCTGAGCCACTTTAATAGCCGAAAACTAGAGACATTCGGATAGTCGCTAAGGGTGAATAGGGCGCAATTATTGGGGAATGTTAACACGGCCTATTACGGCCGTTTCCTGCCAAGTTGGTCACTTTAACGAAGCCCAGGGACTAGTATTAAAATTGATAAATTAGTTTTAATATGTTTTTGATATACACCTCCTACAATATATCCATATAAACGTAGTTTATCATGCGTAGGTTTAAATATACCGAGCCGGTTAAAACGGGAACGACCCAATTTTTGCTTTCGGCCAATGAAAATCGTCAAAAATGTTATGCAAAAAGTAATGCTGCAGCAACATGTTTTGCATTGCCATTTTGACGATTTTCATTGACCATTCTAAGTCTCATTCATGCACAATGTTGCGGCCAACACGAATTTTCATACCCTAGGAAATGCATATTATAGAATTGCGGAAATTTTTGTAATCCAAGGCTCTAATTAATGCAGAAACTAGTCAGTCCCTGTTTTAAAACTATCATAACGATATTTGGAAGCTTATTGTTTTTTACAGAGACAAAGAATATGCACCGGATCGGGATATATGTACATATATACAAGACACTGATCATATGCATGAAAATTTCTAAAACATAATTTTGTGAAATGATCTTCAGTGATTACGTTTTATCTTCATATCTTCTTTTTCAATTAACGAAATAGGGTATGTAACGGCCCACACGCCACATGCCTTCAAATACCGGCAGCACTGCGACTGTTTTTTGGTAAAATATTTTTCTTAAACCTTGTTTTAGTCAAAAAACAACAAAAGCAAGTATTTAGAATAAACAGTTAAGTAGAAAATGTATTCATCAATGGGATAAAACTAATTGCGCATGGCCGAGGGTTTTATTTAGCCAGAATTATTCAAGGGAATATACAAATTGAACAATATGAACGACTATCCTGTTTCGCTTTTTTTGTCTTGACCTATTTCGGTAAAACTTTTTTTTGTTTGACCATTTTCGCTAAAATCTTTTTTTACAAAAAATGCAATAAAAGCAAGTATTTAGAATAAGCCAGTTAAGTAGAAAATTAATTTATTAATCTGATAAAACTATGTGGGCATGGCTAAATGTTCTATCTGGCTTATAATATTTGACGGAACATTAAAATTAAGCAATATGGTTTCCAATCCTTGATGGAGAACGATTAACCTATTATAAGCCAAGGGGGTATTTAAATTTTCCACCGAAAATAATGAAAATTTAATCATTTTAGCGCAGTTCAGGTGAAGTTCGTGGGGTTTTTTGCAAGTTAAAGGGAAGGATAGGATGGATCTACAAGAAGAATTTACAATCGTTAATAGTTTTTGCCATTTACCTCAAGCGGATTATAATTCCCTCTACCATATTATATCCACCACTAATTCTCTTCCTCTTATTAAATTACTAATCCTTACACACCTTTCTAGTAATTGGTAATTGTAGTGGTATTTGTATTTTGATTGCATGCTTAGTTTCTTAGTAAGTTTAGTGCTAATTTTCCTCGAATGTTAGTCTAACAGCTATCTTTCCTGCATGCTCGCGTTCGGCTCGGCTACGCGCCGCGCGCTATGCGGCAGCGCCCCTCGGTAGGTTGGGCGGGAGGAGGGCTGCGTTTTGCCTGGGATCCGCGCGTAACAGCCTTCCGCTGGTTTCACACAGGCCATTTGACGGTGCAGTAACTGCATCGCCTCTTGAAAGATGCAGTTATTGCATGACAACGTCCAACTATTTAAATAGAGGGGGCATAAGTGGGATAAGTTCGGTTTTTCATCATACGAGACGGTGTATTGTAGTTGAAGGGCATAAACAGCAACTGCCGTAGCAAGAAAACAAATCAAGTATTTAAAACAAACCAGTCAAGTAGAAAATTGATTCCTTAATCGGATAAAATTATGTGGGCAGTGCCAAATGTTTTTTTTAGATAGTAAAACTCCACAGAATATCAAAAACGAGGAATATGTAAAATATAACTTGAACTCGTCAGTATATTTACGGTATATTTTTAAATGAGACGGTATGTTTCGGTATATTTCTGAGGGTCGGACCGTATACCTTATCGATAAACCCGCGGTCACACTCATCTAGTAGAAATTTGTTGAACTGTTCACAACGCCTTATGTTGGACGAAGAAGTTTTATTAATTTAATGTATTTGTATATTGTATTCTGTCTATGAGCGTCACAGAATGAAGAAAAGGGAGAGAGAGAGAGAGAGAGAGAGAAAGAGATACTGAGGCCAGGGCCCCAGGCAGAAAAACAGAGCGAAAGCGAGCGCCAGACCCGCACGCATACACATAAACCCAACCACACGTTCGTGTACATATATGTACATATATAGCAAAAGAAAAATCTTGAACGATGCATTCGATTTACGAAATGCTATTTTTTCGTACCTAAACATGCATATATGTACATATGTATGTATGTGCACAAACATCTACTGCGCCGCTACTACGATATACATACATATGTATGTCGATGTATATGTATAGCTTCATATAGTTCCTATATATACATACATATCTTTATTCACCTACTGTACCACTTCCATTATGTAAGCAGAGCGGGAACGACGCCAAAAAGCGACAAGCAGAAAGAGAAACAACAAAGAAAAAACTACAAGAAACCCAAAAAACAAAAGCAAAGAACCCATCACATAACCGAAAATTAATCGAACAGAAATGTTATAAATCACTAAAAGTTGTAAATGTTCCATCAAAACGTAAGAGAAAATGTTTTTCAGGGCTCAAAATGTTTGTGGTTTTGGCCTAATGCTGCTGCTGCTGTTGATGCATTTGTATGTATGTACGTACATGCATACATATGTATATGTGTGTGTAAGCTGTTCACAATAATTCCTCAATGCCACGCCCCATAATCGCCAGCAAGTGAGAGGGAGATTTTTCGATCGTTCAAGGCTTATGTACATGCATACATCATACAAACGTACATACATATATACAGACATATGTATGCTCCAAACCCCCTCGCCCTTTGCAGTCTTTGATCACTGCGTAACTTTCTGCATGTGTGTGTGTATAGGTCCATGCAAACTGCGCAGATGCGCCACACAGAAACACTCCACTCCCAACACACACACAAAAAAACACACACCTTAAACATTCGCCCCATGCGGCTTCCTCCCCCTTTCACTATTTTTTTGTGGAACAGCTACAACAATCATAATTAAGGAAAATAATGCCAAGTGTCAAAACATTATTCACAAATATACTATGTATGTATGTACACATTTTTTAACTTCACTACACGCAGCGCACACTCATACACACAAACACGCATACACCTTTGTACAAGCACGCGACGCATATAAGAACGGGAGTCTCACTTTGTACATAGCTGCACAAGCGAGAGAACATGATAAACAGACCCAAAAGTCAGAATGAAACAAATACACACACGCGCTAGCGTCCGTCCATGGAGCTAGCGTGTATGTACATGTGTATGTATGTAATGTAAGAGTAGTTTTAGCTGTTTTTTTTTGGCTCTAACTGTCTACAATTAAAAATGCCAAGTTTTTAAAACATCTGTGCATATACAGGCATTTGTATAAAAACCATGAGATCAATCTGTACAAGCAGTCATACAATAATTGCCTATGTATATTGATTGACTGAAAGTTGAGCTCACGCACACTAATACAGACGCAATATGTACATACATATGTGTGTGTGTGTGTACAGTGGAATAAATGCAAACTAATGTGGAGTGTTGTTCATCGAAGATCCGTTTACTGACGACACCACCAAACGGTGCTTTTACATACTGGAACGCTGGAACTATTGTTTATCAAATTCCTGGCCAAGTTGTTATATTGTATAAAAATAAGTGAAAAAATAATGGAGTATAACCCCTGGTCTGGTCCTTAAACCTCTTTTCTCTGCCTTTCCTCTCATGCTCTGACGTTATAATCCATATGTACATATATCTGAAAATTTCAGTTCTATATGTATTTGGGAAATTAGTATAAAACATCCCCGATCTTTCTATGACCTTTCCTTTATGCATATATCTCTGTCTCTCTGCAGAAATCGTTGATAAACTTTAAGGTTAGAATTTATTAATACAAAAAAAAGAAAATGTCGTCAGCTGTGGCCGTGATTGATTTGGCCGAGGATCTTGAGGATGGTGAAATCGACGATGATGAGGAGGAGGAGGAGGAGCCGCTACCACAACAACAAAAAGAACAACAGCAACAGAAGACCCAAAATAACGACGATGAAGTGCAGTTTGTTGGTATCGAAATGACTGGTCAAAACAGAAAAAATTGCGACGAGGATGTGGTCTTTATGGGCCTCTCCTTGGATGTGGGTGGTCCGCCCATGAATAGCAAGCCAAAAAAACCACGCCCTCTCGAAGGTAACCCTACCACCCCTCCCCCCACCCAACGGGCCAAGTTCTCACTCCTCAATCTTCTCCCGTACCATTCAGATGATCATGCTTCCAGGATCGAGAATGCCATTGCCAATGCACTGAAGAAGAAGGGCATTGAACCGCCCATGCCTAAGATGAAATCCCTGAATTGTGAGACGGCTGCGTCGGCCATCGGCGGCGAGGGTGCAGGTGGCGGCGGCGACGAAGGTCCTTGTGGAGAGCCCCTGACCGGCGCTGCATGGACGGCCAGTCGCAGCTGCAGACGCCGCAATCGCAAAAAGAAGCGCGAGCGCGAGAAAAAGGACAAAGAGCAACAGGTGAGTCGCTGTGCCCCATTTCCATATCGATTATTAGCTAATTTTCCGAAGCGCGACCGAAAAATTCGCACCAAAAGCCTGACCGATCAATCGATCGGTCGATCGTTACGGATGATCTCTTGCGACCATGAAGCGTTTACGGCTGCCAGTTTGTTGCCAGAACTCAGACGGTCAAGAGATCACACACATCTAACTGATCAATGGGTGGCCAGAACTGGCATATCAAATCCCCATTTATATGTCAACAAGTCTCCGATTTAGAAGCCATTTTGCCTTTTTATTTCCCCCCCACAGAAACGCGCCCGTCGCGACGATGACGATGTAGCTGTCGATGGAGGGGCCAGCGATGACATGGACATGGAGTACGAGATGATGAATGTACGCGGTGGCAGTCCCCCGCCCGCAGGGACGACAAGCATAAATGCGTCCAGCCAGCCGGGGGTCTCGGGCGCTGGTGGTGATGGTGGCTGCGGCGGTTATGATTCCGCCCAGGATCCGTATAGCAGCTACGATTCCTATTCCGATGATGATGGCCCTCCCGTCGGGGGCCAGAGGCGTCGCCAGCGCAGAGAACGCGATAAGGATCAGCGTGGGGGACGCAAGCGTCGCGATCGTGATCGTGATCAGGACCGTCGGCAGGGTGATGGGGGAGGTGGAGGAGGATCTGCCAGCAAACGAAGCCGCCGCGACTCTGGCGACAGTCCAGTGGTCGAAAAATCCGGCCGCATCGAGCCCCGCAAATTGGAGCTGTGCAAATTCTATTTAATGGATTGCTGCGCCAAGCGTGACAAGTGCTCCTACATGCACAAGGAGTTTCCCTGCAAATATTACTACCTGGGCATGGACTGCTTTGCCGGCGACGAGTGTCTGTTCCATCACGGCGAGCCTCTGTCGGAGCAGCTGCGGAACATACTGCTCAAGCACATGGAGACGGCGCCCAAGGAGATCCTCGGCGACTTTAAGCGCATCTCCCGTGAGGTGGCCCTGGGGCAAATGACCCGGCGCCATGAGGCGCTCTGCGAACAGTTTGGACGGGACAATAACTGGACGACGCTGGCCAGTGCCGGTGTGGGTCGTCGTATGGACCAGCAGATGCCACAGCTACAGCAAAAGAATCAAATGCAACAGCAGCAGCAGCAGCAGCAACAGTTGCAGCAACAGCTTCAGCAGCAGCAGCAACAGTTGCAGCAACAGCTTGCGCTTCAGCAGCAGCTTTTGCAGCAGCAACAACAACAGCAGCAGCAGCAGCAGGCACTGGCTATACAGACAGAACAGCAGCTGGGAGGATCCATACCATCTCTCCTAGACATGGTCATCAATCCACCCGCCGTAAACGAAGCCGGAAAGCCGGAAAAGAAGCGAAAATCCCGCTGGGCTGAGAAGGCTGAAAAACCCAAGGGAGCAGCAGCAGCGGCAGCAGGCGGAGGCGAAGCAGATGCAGCAGGAGCATCAGAAGTATCTGCAGAAACCACAGGCGAAGCAGAGTCCAGCAAAGCACCTCCCGCCAAGCAGCTGTCTCCACATTTAGATCTGGAGAATCTCAAGGATCTGCTACCCGCCGACCATATGGCAAAGCTGAAAAAGCTGGGCATTAGTAATCTAGAGCAGATGCTCGAAGTGCCCTTTGGCCAGCTGACGGAGGTGGGACTGACGCTGCTCGAGATTGGGGATATACAGCGCAAGGCATTGGAGGCCAAGGAAAAGGCAGAGAACAAGTCAGAGCCAGAGGGTACAGCATCCGGCAGGTGAGTCCATTTAAGCAAATTACTTGCGAGTAACTGATTTCTATTTCCATTTCCATTTAAACCCGACAGCAGTAATCCCGCCGCCGTTGTGGAGGTCAGCAGCAACTCCAACAGTAATAATGGTTTCATTATGGTCGACTACACTCAGTATCTAAAGGATGCCCATGTGAGCTTTACCAGCAACGATCCGCGTAAGAATCCCGCTTCTCCTCTATCTCTATCTCTGTCGTTATCTCTATTCCTTCTGTCAATGTACCTTCCTCTCCTTTTAGTCGACGATGATCGCGACGATGAAGAGCAACTGGTGATTGATGATGGCAACGAAGAAGAAGAAGAGACGACATCATCACCAAAGGAAGACGAGGCCCCAATGCCGTCCGTCTTTGATTTGCCAACATTTATGAGCAACATGACCGGTGCAAAGCCAGTCCGGCTATCCCCAGAGACCCTGCAGCAATCCACAACCGCACAGAGTGCCATCTCCCCCACAGAAGCCTCAAACGAATCGACTGGAGCGGAAGCTGCTGCTGCAGCTGTAAAGGAAGAACCAGAGAGTGCAAACGATGCAAACAGTCTGTTCAGTCGCCTACTGTTTGGGGACAAGCCACCCGATCCAGTGACCCGGGCGGCCTTCTATCGCGACATCATACGCAATCCGTTCAAGGCACACAGTGGTGACGGCGACGTGGACTCGGCCAATGAGAACTCAAATTCGAATTCCAGATCCCTGACGCCCACACCCACACCTGAGCCGGGATCACAGTCGCCCAAACAGCCCCTGGATATGCCCATAACGATGCCCATGGCAATGGCAATGGGAATGAAGCTGCCATCGCTCGTAAAGTCGGAGCCAGAGCCAGAGTCCACGCCCTCACAATACGAGCGCCCCTCCCTATATGACTACGATAAGGTCAAGGAGGAGAAACGCGAGGCGGCCAACCGCCTGAAGGCCAAGTCCAGTGCGATCCAGCAGCGGGACATTGATATGCGTCTGCCGTTTGAGCCGATACGGCACTACCGTCCAGCCACCGAGATAGATGCGGCCATCTTCTCGCACATGCCCATGCGTTGGGAGGTGAACGAAGTGGAGGTGGAGGAGCCAAACTTTTCCCAGCTACGTCTAAGTGCCGCCCACAAGGAGGACAAGGAGGTGCGCGATCCGCGCATGCGTCGCATTCTTGGACTGCCGGACCATTTGTATGCGACCGAGGAGTCCCAGTATGGTGAATCGTCATTGAATCGTTCCAACAGTTATCTCTCATCGCCCGAATCCGGGCCCAGATCACCAATGGGACGCGATGCCACACCCACATCGCCGCCACCGCCAAGCTTCGGTGTGGGTCTGCCATCGATGAGTGTGCCACCGCCATCGATGAGCTTGCCGCCACCAAACCTGCTGCTAGCTGCCAACAAGCCTGCTGGCGGTGGCCCAGTAGCAGCTACAGCCGTACGCGTAGATCCACGACGTGATCCGCGCCGTTCCCATTTGCAGGCCCAATCAGCGAGCCCTTCTACCGCGAGCACATCCGTAGCCGCGGCCACGGCCACAGCCACTGCCACCACCAATGCCACTGGTGGGACCACACAGATCTCCGAGATACGCAGCATATTGCAGAACTCCAACTGGTACAAGGATCTTGGGAGCAACAACAAGATAATGGTCAACCAGCAGCTGGCCCTGGTCTTTACCGAACTGAAGAAGTACCATCAGCAGCCGGACGGTGGCTGCAAGACCTTCGATGTCTCTTTCATTGTGAACAACCAGACTCTGCAGCAGATCTTTGCCAAGCTGGGCATATATATCGATGATAATGGACAGGTGGTTCAGCTGACCGAAGATCAGCCAGTCCAGAACATGAACATGGCTATGGGACCCGCTGGAGTCGGCGTTGGAGTTGGAGTCGTGCTGCCTAATCTATCGCAGCCCCCGCCAAATCTAGCACAGTTGCTGCGGCAACCGCCGCCAAATCTACTCGCGGGACGAATCTCCAATGGTATGATGATGCAACAGATGGGCATGCCGCAGCAGTTCAATCAGCCACCGCCACGCCCCAATGTGGGCATGGGTGGCATGATGGGGGGCGGTGTAATGGGTAATAATGTTGGCAATGCCATTGCCGGGCAACTCGGCGGCCTCATGGGCAATGGCAACAACAACATGAATAACAACAACGGCAACAATCCGTTCAATCCATTCGCGGGTAACAATGGTGGTGGGGGTGGAGGCGGAGGTGGAAACGGAAATGGAAATGGAAACGGAAACGGAGGCGGTGGCATGGGAAATATCAATCAAATGAACAACAACCTCAACAACATGGTTATGGGTGGCATGCCGTTTAACAATGGCATGCCCTTTAATAATAACAACAACAAGAACTTTAATAACAACCATAACAATGGTGGAGGGGGAGGAGGACGCTTTTCTGGTGGCGGCCACAATAATCGAAACAATCGCGGTGGGAACAACCGCCATCGCAACAACATTTAAATCGAACTCAAGAATGGATTCAACAACAAGACTTTTTCAATACCAAATGATGGACCCAGCCCGCGTCCCTGCCTTGGCCCTCGGCCCCCACCCTCCCCCTTCCGCATGTGATTCGCCCCGACTCATAAACTGACCATTGAGGGCCACTAGGGATTTTTCCCTGACCCAAAAAAAGAACACACAAAAGACAAACAAAGTATGAATGGGGGTTTGCCTACCCCCTCCCACACAAACAAAACAAGAAAAAGAAAAATCTTTAAAATCCTACAAAGAAGAACAGCAATTTATGGGCTTTGACTGCTATGTAAATGTATTCTCTAATTCCTAAATCATCGGTAAATAATTTACATTATTTAACACGTTTATTATTATTACTTTTTTTGCTAGCTATAAGGCTACCCCTTACACTTAAGTACTGATAAATTGTAATTACAAGCAATCCGCCAAGCTGGAAAAAGAAAGCAACAGGAATGCATGATTTTTATACGACTTTTTAAGTCAGATAACTTAAATATTGTACGCTTAGATGTAACAAATTGTATATTAGACGTGTATCTACAAATAAATACCAATCAATTTAAAACGAAAATAAGTAATCAATTACGAAGAACTACAAAACAACCCGCCAATGTATTTTGTTGGTCGATAAATATCTGGATAAAGCTTGTTTATATTGAATAACTAAACAACTGTGATACATTTTTAAACTGCATTGCAAATACATATAAATATATATAATAAACTTTCGGTAAACTTTCATTTTATCAGTCGTTTTGTATTTTGGTCTGGACAACTACTTTGAGGGATAACTTTGGGAAGAATGTGCCTCCGTCCATATACTCCTAAAGTGATATAATAAAGTTGTATCTAAACTTTGAAAAAGTTTAAAAATTCTTTAAAATAGTCTGCAATCGATATTTTCATTTTCATGTACAAAAGAACTAGTTCACCGCTCGTTCCAGTTGTAATATAAATAATAGAGTATTTTGAAAAACTAAACCAACCAATTATTGAAATGCCAGCAAAATTGATTTTCATTGTTCATTTTGCGTATATTGAAAATGATGAAATGACTTGGAATCGAGCACAAAAATATAGGTTGTATACGAGGATAAGATATGAATGAACGGAAGTCCATTGATAGAGTGAACCAAACGAATAAACGAAGAGAGCCAAAGAACCAGATAAAATGAACAAGCAATAGAGCTGGACAAACTTTGATTGGTGTTTTCAGTGAAAAACATCGATAAAACAGCAATGTTTCGGAAGTCTTTTTAATATCAAAGGGCGCGTTCACCAGAACAATGTATAATGCATCAATTATCAGGTCTCATCTATCATGTTTGAGTGCTGGTGAACGCCTATGGTACATTCCTAACTACCGCGCCGCCGTAAAATGAAGCGACTCATAGCCTATCGATATTGGCTTCAAGGCTTCGCGCCTCGTACCAAAAAACGGTCTCGTTTGATTGGGATAATTCTTCGCGAAAATCGAAGTATAAAACTGAACTCAAGATTTTTTATTATTCTTTCTTTGTTTCCCAAATCTGATCATGAACTTATGCATCATAATCATGTGCGTTCAGCAGAACTATCGTACGAAATCCAGCACTGATCCCTGATCAAGTCGTCGGTGAACGATAAACGATGAAGGAAAATAATTTTTCGTTTTTTTTTGTTTTTGTTTTAATGTGGACTGAGAAATGCATATGTAAATGGCCTCTTACTTTTTTATTCTTAATATTAAAAATCGAGATGGGATTTTCCTTCGTCCACATTTTCCATACGCACTTGCGTTTTATGCTTTTTTTCCTGAACATTTTTGCTTAAACCTTATTTTAGACAAATCAAATACGAAGGAGTATTTAAAATTAGACAGTCATGTAGAAAATTGATTAATCAATCATATAAAAATATGCCTTCAAGCCTGAGGGTCTTACCTAGCAAGTAATATTAAACTGAATATCAAAATCTAGAAATATGATTTTCGATCAATTACAGAGACGATTAACCCATTGTACCCAATGGCGTATTGAAAATTCACTCCACGATATTATGAAATTGGACGACTTTTAGCGCAGTTCAAGTGAAAAATATCGTGGAAATTTTGTTTTTCGGGAAAGAGGAAGGATGGATCGACAAGAAAAATGAACAAACAGTATTCCCCTCTGCGGTTAATCTGAAGCTGTTTAAATGTTTAAATAGAGGGGTTCAATTGGGTTAAGTTCGTTCACTCGTCCCTCATGAACGAAACGCACACATACAGTCATATAGTTGCGGCTGAATTTTTGTGAAAGGAAGTTGTAGCGCCGCGCAGTGCATTTTTTTCTGGTAATTTTTTTGCTCCACCTTTTAATACTCCTGTTTTTCTACCAAATTGAAGGAATAAAAACCAAAGAGATAAATATTTTCAATATTAATTGAAATCAAAATGTGTGCAAACGCAAATAAAGTTGAATAAAACAAGACAAAGACGTTAAGTGTGCCGACAGCGAAATAAAAACCCCAAAAACAATACAGACAAACACTCGCATACAACAGACACAAAAACACATGTATATATAGGGCCCTGCAATGGTTTTTAGCGTGACGTGAAGTGTATATAATGACGAAAAGCAGCTGAAGAGGAGCAGAAAAAACGAAACGAAAAGAGAAAATTATGATAATGGAAAACACGCAGAGACACTGTGAAATATGCGAAACAAATAATGCGCAGAAAATCGTCTTCTTGTGCACCATTTTCAAATACATGCGTAGTTGTAGTATATTTATGCATTCTTTCTAGCTCAAGCTTCAAGTTGTCTTTTTTTTTTGTTATATATTTTTTGTTGGTTGAATCTTTCATACAAACACACTCGCAGTCATGCATACGACAGGCAGCCAGCATGCGTGTGTGTGCGTGTCTGTCTTTACTATGAAAAAGAGTCAGCGAGTGGCAGAGAAGGGTAGGCGGTGTGTGCGCGGTTACTCGCTGTATTTGTTTTATTTTTTGTTGTTTTTTTACTCCAAACTTTTGCTGTAGTCTGTGTTTTTGTCATTGAACAAAATGGTAAAATTAATAACACAAAAAAATATGTGCAAGTGTGCCTTTTCATGGTGTGTCCGTTGATGTTGCCGAGTGAAGCCTGTACTCTTGTGGCTCTGGGCATGCGGCTTCTAGATACACACTGCTTGGCCAGAACATTATGCCATGTTGTAAAATTCCATTCAGCCTTGGTAGAGGCGTTACTTGATTTTCCCAGCAATACAACACAGCAAAGGCAACAACAGCAGCAAAAATGGCAACGTCGTCGCACATACACAACCACGCATACACTCAATGGCATTCACACAAACGTCCTCGTTCGCTACTCGCCGCTGTTTCTTTTCTTCTTTTTTTTTTTTTTGTTTCCTTACGTGTGTGTGCGGCTTCGATGACGAATGCGTGTGAGTAACCAGCATGAGTGTGCGTGTGTGTGTATGTGTTCAAGAGTGCCTACGTGCGTGTGTGTGCGAGGCTGTCTGTTTTGAACCCACGCGCCTCTCTCCCCTCTGCCGTTTTAGTTTACATGACTTGCCAACGTTTTTCTCAATTCATGCGCTTGGTTTTTCTTACATTTTTGTTGTATACACGCAAAAAATGCTGTCTTCATTTCGTTTACCGTTGCTAGTAGTACATAGCTACTTGGCGGAAGATACATAAATACATAATAATAAATCAGAAAGCGGTAAGCAGTAAGAGTAACAGTAAGCTCGATAAAAACTTGTACACCTAGTGTAAATATTGTGTGTGCGTTCGAGTGTATTTATTTATTTTGTTTATTTGTCTCGTTAAGAATATTCGAGCATAGATTTTTACCCTCAACTGTAGCGTATGTATACGGAAAACTACCAGGAGAATGCACACTTTTGCAACACCATATGCATACAGTCGCCTCTGGCCCGAGAGTGGCTGCCGTGTACCTGAGAAATGTCGTCCCTTGCTATCGCTATCCCTTTGGGGTGCATTTTACACATTTTGGTTCCGTTGCACATCCGACTGACTACCTAGCCAATGTGTCTGCATATCTTGCCTACCAATTTCCGGTTTGTGAACCCATATATGTAGTATGTTGTACTCATATAAAACATGAGACTTTCTTTTGAAGAAGGGGTTTGGGGTTTGCATTTAAACAAACTCTATATATGCTTACCAGATAAAGTGCGTCAATACTTTATAGCTGCAAATATGCATGTCTATTTCAAAGTTTCCTCACTATTCCACGGTATTTAGCTGTGAATAAATTGTGAAATTAAATAGTTATTTAATGCACAAACACAAGCATATATTTCTACCATAATGAGTGAAATCGATGGTCGCGACTGTCGCCGTGTTTACGGCAATCGGCTGTCACATTGATGCGGTACACGACTGTGGTGTCGGCATTGCCAGCTGTTATCGCTTAAGCAACGTGTTGTGGTTTGTCTGTCTGTCGTTTCGTTTTCGCTTTGGGCCTCTTCTACATGTACATGTGTACATATGGTGGAGTATCTGCGTGGATAAGATATGGAATAATTTCCCTTTGACGTGCATGTCTTGTCCACCGCATGCAATGCATACTAAAAACAACCAATAACAAGAAATTTAAATCAGAGAGAGACAGAGACAGAGAGTGTGTGCGAGCGGAGGTGCAAATAAATCCAGCGATCAATTTATGCAAAGTCAAAAAACGCGTGCCGATCGATCCGATCATCATTAGCGAGACCCGTGACCGGTGAGGAAGGGCGACACGCGCCTGAAGATTTGGCTTAAGGATTGCAAATTTTATGATCCACTTTCCATTGAAGAAAAGGTGCAAAATATCTGAGAGCGAAAGGATTCCCCTAAGCGCAGGTAAAGCCCAGGCAAGTCGACTCTCTTGCTGGATTTGCTCTCTCTCTCTCTCTCGCTCTCCCTCCCTCCCTCTGTCTCTCTGGCTCAAAACTCTCCAGCTGCCGTTCGTTGCTGCTCGTTGCAGCTGGCGGGGAGAGCGGCTGGGGAGGAGCAGCTGCCGCTGCTGATGCTTGGCTGAGCTCTGCTCTCTTTCTACTGTTTTTTATACATTGCCAGCCTCTCGCACGGCCATTCCCCTTTCCAGCGGGCAATGATCGTTTGGAGCGCCATTCCATTCCATTGCAGTCCCCCACCATCGCCCTACCCCCAGCCGTTACACCGTTTTAACCTGCAAATGGGTCTCGTCCAACCGGTGCCGGTGCCGGTGCCGGTTTCACTGTACGCTACTGGACAGCCAATACTCGGTGGTGTTTTTGTTCCTGGTATTCATTTTACATTTATATATATAGTTTATATACCCTTGCAAAGGGTATTCAGACTTTGATCAGAGGTTTGCAAGGTTTGCCCTCCCGATTGGATCACTATGTCATGCATGCAGCTCTCATTTAAAGATCGTTCTTCAAATGTTTTTCAAAATCAACTGAGTATCTATAAGATGCCGTCATGCATATTTATATTCCACTACCAACTCGGATGATTACTCACTTTAGGAACTTTCGCTCAGTAATGAAACTTGTGGCATTATTCGGGGTTTTTTTTAAGTATGTGTTTCTACGATTCTGACTTGTTACTAAAGTATTTTCAAGCAAGATCTACTATTTTTAGTTTGTTTTCCTTAAACGTCCAAGTGAATGGAGAAGGAGAAGGATCGATCTGTGAGAACTTTTCACTTTTTGCTTCTCTGGCTCTCTCTAAGCCGTAATTTTGTCTCCATTCTGTTTTGTGTTTCTCTGCATCTTTTGCACCTTGGCAACGACGCGGCCCGTTTTCTTTTGATGGAGACGGAGTGTGACGCTTTTCTTTTGCCATTTCCTCATTTTCTTCATCTTCGTTTGCTGTATATTCGCACTGGAAATACACTGGAAATACATATGTAGATATGTACGCATACAACCATTCCCTTCGTTTGTGTGCGTGTATATTTTTGTTGTTGTTTTTCTTTTTTTTTTTCTTTTTTGGCAAACTTTGTTCTGTTAATGTACAGGCCAGAGAGCCACAGCCACCAACCCCTCACTCCCTGCCAGCCTTCCTCCCTGCCTCCCCTGTGTTGCTGTCCAAGCAAGAGCGATTTCGGCCCCCTCCCCCACACCACTCTAGCGCGCGACCCGTGCTCCCTTCAAAGGCTGTGCTGCTGGCCTCGTTTCAAGCATTAAGCGCGGTTCTCTCGCTCGCTTGCTCGCTCGCCCGCTCTCTTTTCGCTACTCGCTTTGGTAATCCGCTGGAAGAGCAGCACCGTTGTGGCTCCTGTGGGGCCTCCCCCATCCGATTATTAATTGATTGCAAAACAGATTTTGCTAAAAGAAAAAGTTTAATTTGTCAAATAAATTGAAATCTGTACCTTTTTTAAGCCTAGTACTCGCAGTACTCGTATATTAGATTTGTGGTGGAAGAATGAAGTATACACAGCTGCGGTCAAAACAATAGCAATACCCACACAAGCTTTCATTTTTCCTCAGTAACAAGTAACTCTGCTGATTACCGATTGTAATGATAGATAACAATTCTCAGATGATTCCTCTCAATTTTTAAAATGCTGAAATAAATGACCCGTTTAAAATAATTGCAGTGCATTTTTTCATAAGAGATTACAGTTAAACGAAATTTTCTTAGAGTGTTTAGGTCTCCTGGTGAAGATTCAAGGTATTATGAACGCCGAAATGTAGAGGGACATTCTGAGTAATAATTTATCCGGAGAACATGCCGATAATTTGCCACTTGCCTGGATATTTTAACAGGACAACGACCCGACACATTGCTGCAGGATAGTCAAGTCGTGGCTTAACCAAGAGGGAATCAATGTTTTGTAATGGTCTCCGGAGAGTTCCGACCAGAACCCTATAAAGAACTTGTGGGGAATTCTAAACCAAGTCATTGCCCAAAAAAAAACAGCAATTAAAAGTATTTGTGCCGAATTTTACAGGAAGAATGAAGGAAAATCACCCCTCAACAGTGGGCACGTCCTGTAGACTCAATACCAAGGCGTTGCTCCACTTTTCTTAAGCAGAAAGGTCATCCTACAAAATATTAAAGTAGTTTTATTAAAAATACTAGGAATACTGAGCAAATTTTAACTTTTTTAATCATTTTTTTTGAGGTGGCTTAAGTATATGAGCAGGATATTTTGGAGATAATTTCAGATTTTTTAATTATTTCGCTGACTATATATTTTCATAACTTGGTTGTTGTTGTATTAAAACACTGACATATAGAACTAATTTGAGACAAAAAATGGGAGCTGTAAAATAACAACTTTTCTTGATATTCGCTTAAATTCTTGGTGTAGTTCTTGTGGCTTAAGTGTATGAGCACCACTGTACATATGCAGCAAATCGAGCGAGCTCCATGACCTTTTTACAGCGTCCCAAAGTGGATTTTACATTGCACAATTAATTCTCCCTTCGGTTGACCGATTCGGCCAATCCATTGGCTTTTTGGTTGCTTTGTGGGTGTCCTTGGGATCGTTGTCCTTCTGGCCCCTCCACAACCCAAAAGCACCCAAATCATTATTAAAGATCCGCCGTATTTTACAGTTTTGCAAGTATATTTTAGGGAAAATTCAATTAATGATCTACGGACAAAAAACAAATATTTGGATATTTTTGAAAATATTCCTTTACTTTTCCAATGGTCCATTTACGTATTTCCGCCATGTTCTTTTGGGCGTAAACATTTTTTTTCCTGACTGTTGTGCCATTAAATTAGAACCCCTAAGACTTCTAATGGTTTCAATACTAATTTGCAAATTAAACAATTTTTTTTAGGAAGGTTCGCACCTACTCCGCTTGTCCTGGTAGTCGATCTACTACGATATTTTGGCGAATAACTTGCTGATTGCCGATTCCCCTCGAAAAAAGCCTCAAATATTATTTATCGCCAAAAATCTTGACAAAACTGTAGAATATTTAAATATTTTCAATACGTTCTGTAGCATAAAGCCCATAGTGGCACTACTATTATTTTGACCGCAACTGTGCGTCATGAAACTCCCGGGGAGTACAATTTAAAAAATCTTTCGTCCAATTTTCTGGTATTTTCTTTAGATATTCCAACATGTTAGAGGGCCTTTGTGTAACTTTTATCAGGAATCATCTTTTCTTATAAAAGAAAAAAATTATTTGTAATTTCGAATGATGAAATTATTAAACTTTCAGTAAATTTGGGAATTAATATGGGAACAGAATTATATAGAACTGTGCTTATTTCACTGTCACTGTTTTTTGGCACATACATATTTAAAAAAATATATACATATATAAATCGAATTAATAGAGAACAAATTTAAATGCACCAGAAAACTTATATAAACCGATTCATGGATTACGGATTAACTTGATATATTTGTATTATTTTTCTTTAATTTAAATTTAAATAGCTCCCTCTTGTGGCCCTCCCTCGGTAGCACCTTGACTGGACTTAAATGTTTCTAGTGAAAATCGCTAGGAAAATTTTCCTTGGTCTTGGTTCTTGGTATTTTTTTGGGAGAATTTTTGCAGCTTGCAATTTTTATATGACGGAGGAGGAGGTTCCTTCAGTTTTTGCACTATCACCTGCCCTATGTGTCCGATGAGGCAGAGGCAGCTGCATTGCACTTTAATGGTTTATGGATCGGGCGATAGATTATTGATAGATTAGATGAATGTTTATTTTGCACATGCATTAAATATACAATTGATTGAACTTAATAAATTTGTAGCAGGTATGGGATTTCATGGCAGCAAATAAATGTTTTTCTCCGATTTATGATTTGTGATCTATGGAATTTTTGATTTCGACAATACTCATTAGAAAGAATCCCCTGCACCTTGGGAGGTTCCTTGGCAGCAATGGAACGGGTGATCTGTTGAAAAATTGCAGCTTGCTTCCAAGTAAACAATTTGCAGCTTGCCGCCCAAGTTCCTTTTCCACCTTTCGATGTTTTCCACCCACCTTGGCTCGACCCAAGTTAGCACCTTGCTAACGGCGAGCATCGCCGGCCAGCTTCCGAGAACAAGTAGGAAAACATCTGCCTGCCTGCCAGGATCTGGATCTGGATCTGGCCCCTAAATGTTTGCAGCCGGCCACCCAAGAAAGTACGCCTGGCACGCTTCCTAGTCGGTTGGGTGGCAGGTAGCCGCCCACGCGTCTGGCACGCGCACCTTGTCCGTGCCTTGCCCTGCCACCACCCACCCACCTACCTGTCCGGCCCGATCCCACCCACTGCCCAACTTCGCGGCGATCCTTAAATAGTCCATGTCCTGCGTCGAGCTCTTCAGTCGAGTTCCACTCGTGACAAGTCCAACTTGTGTCCTGATTTTGTGATTTCGTGTGTTCTACATTCGAGTAAAAAGTGTGATAGTCCCAATGATGGATTTTAATTTCGATACTGTGACCCCCTCCCTGTCGACCACATGGTCGTCCTACTATGACTTCAAGATGTCCACCAGGTATGAATGGAGCACAAGTCGAGTGGCAATTGAAATGTTTAAAATTATTGTATAAAAGCGCAATTCCGTTCTCCATTATTATTATTATTTGAGGGGCAGATTATTTGTTAGGCTAAGAGGTACACCTTTTGTTTCTATGTTTAAATAATACAAACGAGCACACATACACACACACGCGAACACTATACGGCACTTGTTATATTATTAGCAGATATGTACATTTAACATATTTTTTTTATTTATTCATATTATACTTTTGATGTTCTACAAATCGCGCGCACACACTTCACGTCTTTGTCATGTGTTTTATTTTTGGAAACCAGCAACTCCCTGAAAATCGAATCCCCCTACCGCCCACTCCCTCTCATTTATTGGCAATCGTCAGTAAACTAATTACAAAAATCGAATCAAAACTCTACTACAATCATTTAGTAACAACAACAACAACATCATCATCATCTCTACCTACAACAAGACAGTGCGCTCCCACAATAAGAACAACAACGACGAGAACAATTACAGAAAAGAAGGGAGCGAGCGACAAGTACCGTTAGAAGAACTTAACGAAAGAACTATGAGTATCGTCTGAGAGAGAGCGTACGCCAGAAGAAGACAACAACAACTGCAGCCGCACCAGACGAACAACAACTACCGCAATTGACAACTATCGAAGAGAGTCTCCGCTCTCATTTTGAATGTGTGTGGGGTGGTCCGTTCGTCGCAAAGATATCAAGTAGCAGAGGGAGACAGAGAGAGAGTGAGATTGACGACCGAACGACAAGCAACTTAACGGCACCTATCAGCAGCAGGCCAGCTGAGAGCGCTGAGCGCCAGAGGCAGGAAACAAGCAGCTCTCTCTGCATCTCTCGACAGCTTGACCCCCACCACCACCCCGTCCTACGCCAACCCCCCGAACACACGCACACAAACCATCACAGCAGCAAGTGAACGGTATATTTTTTTTTTGCTAGATCGATAAAACAGATATCGATAAACGTCTATATATATATATATATATATAATTATATATACCAAGAGAAAGAGCACGCGGAGTATTTTGTTGAAAAAATACTCGTGCCCCAAACACACTCAGGATATGTACGGCAACAATAATCCGGGTAGTAACAATAATAACGGTGGTTATCCCCCATACGGTTACAACAAGTCGAGGTAAATTTTGTACAACTTTAGTTTTTATGCGTTTCATTTTGTTTTTGATTTTACCTTACTTGAACATCATTCAAAAAAATCTAAAAAAAAAAAACAAACATGATATCCCCCGCTCCTAGTCCCATCCCAATCCTTTTATCCCATTCCACCATCGGACACACACACACACACACGAACGAACGAGCTAAACACGTACACAGCCACCCACATAAGTACACGACCCACGAACGAAACATGAGGACAAAGTATTAACGATGTTTTTTTCTACCCAGCTCTGGACCCAAAAATCCACCCCACAATTTTTTTCTTCCCATATTTTTTTCTGCCCAACTCTCCAGTCTCCAGTCTTTTTTTTTAATAGTTTTACGAGTACAAATTCGAGCTATTGTTGGGGCAATTACCCCTGTTTTTTTTTGTGTAGGCTTGAATCTTGATGGGGAAACAAATCTAACGGTATGCATTGGTATGTCTGTGTGTGCAAGGGAAGCGCAAGGTGTGCTTAGATGGGGTGAGGCATATCCCAGCGACCGACAGGCAGCTCTAGGGGAATGTCTTGCCTTGTTTGAATATACCTTGGGCGCCAAGCACAACTCCCCCCACGCCTTCACATTCTCCCCCCCCCCCCCCACACCAGTCTTTGGTTTTTTTTTTTTTTTTTTTTTTTGTATTTGTTCTCTTTTTGTTTCTATAAACGCGCTTTGCTTTGATTAGATCGGAGCGAAGCAGGGCAATAATGAAACAACATTAGAAAAGGAGAACAATAACCACAACAACAGCAACAACCATCAACAACCAGAAGCAGCCGCAGTCTATAAGTATTACTGGATCGTACCGAAAATAATGAGTAAATCAATTAATTAAGCCAGCCACAACCAACCCCCCCCCCACATACACACCCAACAGTCCTTCCAACACACAACAAAAGACGAACCTCAATCTGTGCCGCCAACACGAAAATAGAAAGAGGACTTGTGTGCAGGAGTCGAGAGGCCTCCGCCTTAAGTGGTGATCCGCTCCTTGGTTTTTGCTTTGTTTTTTTGTTTTTCCGTTTGTCCTCATTAGATATTCGCTCTCTATCTTTCTCTCACCACCAAACCACCCATCCACCCACTCACTCGCGTTGTAGAAGTTACGTTTTGGGTTTTGCCATCGCCATCGCCATCGCCATCGCCATTGCCATCTCCATTGCATACATTCATGCGCGCGCTTATTCGCACACAATCAGCTGATCGTCTGCTCTGCGTGTTTTCTATAACGTAACGTAATGCAACGCATCGCAACGTGAACGAGAATGTAATGTGAACGGCGCGACACGCGATGACGCCTGTCTTTTTTTGTTTTTTTTTTGTTTTTGTTTGTTGTTTCCTTGCAGCGTCTTCCGCAGCGCCCCTTCTCCTACCCAAGAGCTGTATTTAACAGTTAAATGTGATATATAAAAAGCAATACGAATACAAATACAAAAGTAAAAATGTAATAAAAGGAAATTCAAGAAAAAAAAATCAAACGAAAGGCAACGAAAAAGCAATCTTCCACATACATATACACATTATCTCTACATATATATCTACCACATATATATATATATGTGTATATATTGAATTACCGTTAGAAGGAAGAAAGAGATCCAAACTGCATTTAATGTTGGAGAGCGAGGAGAGCGCTGCCATGTCTGGCACTCAAAAGAGTCTTTGATACGCGTCTGCTCTCGCTCGCACACACACACACACACACACATAAACTCTCGCCGCTGGGGGAACGGCCATCGAGTGCCGTTACCCGCCCACATACACATATATATGTAAATATATGATACACCGACACCGACACCGACACCGACATATACCATCGATGTATATGTGTTGGTATAATTTGTTCGTGGCAAGAGGATTATAGAAACGGCCTAAAAACGTTCTCTTCGTCGTGCGGCCTGTGCTACCCAAACAGCCTCACAATGTACCGGTAAATGTTGTCTCTCTTTCTCTCTCTCCCCCCTCTCTCTCTCTATCCACACCCTACTATTATTGCTTGCAACTGTAATTTATGGTTTTAAAAGTTGCGTTTGAGTTTTCTTGCGTTTTGTTTTTGTTTCTCTCGCCTCGCCTCGCCTCACCTCGCCGCATTCCTCATTGACCACCCATTGAGCATTTCCGCATTCGAAATACAAATCTTCCCTAGAATGTAAGCCTTAAGGTTAGGCATTAAGTTTTGACCGGCAGTCCCTTGCAGTTATGCCATGTTTTATGAAGGATGATAGCATCTTGCCCTCAAAATACAAAAGAGGCCAGCGTCCCACAGCAGCAGCAGCCATTGAACTTTTGACACACACACACACACACACACACACACACACAGATGCATGGTGGCTTCACAGTTGGACATTTTTATGACTCGCCAAAGTCGAATGATGCTGCTGCTGGGGCTGCATCTTGTGCCTTTGTCCCATTTCATTTAACGGCACATTATTCAGAATAACGGACACCGAAACCCCCTTTTTTCCCACCACGTGCTCTGCTGAATTTGTGTCAGGACCTTGACACGCACACAGGCACACACACACACAACACACACACAGTGGCGGTCGCTGCGCAGCTGCTGCAATAGCCTTAAGTTATGTATTCTGTATAGTCGTCCCTTTTACTCGCCCACCAATCGAGGGACCCCCCTCCATTTACCGCTTAAACTAGTTGTAAGCGCCGGTTGTTGTTGTGGTTATTGCAGTACACACACAGGAGGGTGACCCAACCTCCCTCCCTCCCCGCATACATATATCCCAGTGCATACCTGACAAATTTTCCCTACCACCCAACCCCTCTATCTATCTCTGTCTCAAAAATTACGCACCACCACACTCTCTCGTACTCTGCCTCCTGTGGCCGTTTTTGGGGGGCAGAAGCAGCAGTGGGAGAGTTATAGTGCAGCCCCAAAGAGCAAGTGCTCAAGGTCATCATCATCAGCAGCAGCAGTAACAAATACAACAACAAAAGCAGCAGCAGAACATCAATCAACAGTGTCAACAATCAACAATCAACAATCCCCAACAGCTGCAGCAGCAGCAGCAGCAGCAGAAGAAGAGCTGCTGCCAGCCGTGGAGCCCTTGCCAGTCGACAAAAATGTTTGGCAAACTATTTTTTTTACATATTTTTTTCTGTGACACGTTTTATTTTTTTTTTGGTATTATTATTTTGTTTTTAGTTGACTAAGAGTATTGTAATCACCTTGAAAGAAAGAAAGAACGAACGAAAGAATAATAAAAACCTGTACAATCTACAACCTCAAGACAAAGAACACATATGAAACCCCAACCTCGTACAATCCCCACTAAAATCCCTCCATCCAGCAATTACGTAACCACCACCGCCATCGCCGATGTCCTGCAGCTGAATTTAATTTTGTGTAGACATCTCTTTCCACAGCCATGGAGTAGCAGGAGTAACAGCTTGCCCCCCTAGCGAAATGCAACGCGGAACCGCTTTCGATTCCGGCGGAAGCGAAAAGACACACGATACTCTTAGATAGATACACCTATGCACCACCCATGCATGTAGTAGGCATTTTTTGTTGTCGCCCGATGAGGGCCTGATTGATCGCATTGCGGGGGTCGGCTGAGACAAAAATGTTCTTGAAACGGGGACGCATCGAACGCCTGTAAGTAACAAGAATCTAAGAAAACTTTACAAAAATAATCAAAACAAAAAAAATACCATTGAAATTGAGGGAGAATCCGGGTATAAGCCCTAACTTAGACATTAAAACCACACACCACACACACACCGAACAGTTGCAAACACTGAAAACCAGCCAAATCAACCGAATGTCGTCGCCGTTGGAGAGGGTCAGTCCGAGAACCCATCACATTTCTACATCACACATTTTTTTCCAATTTTTTTTCAAGTGCCACAAGTGACGAAATGATTTTTTTTTTTGCAATCTTTTTTTTAAGTGAAAAAGTGTTCCACGAAATTGTGTCCGATTTTTGTTGGGAATGGATCGATTGAATACATATTTTTTCCTTTTTTTTTCGGTGAATCGAAAGTGCATGAAAAACACCTACCTATAATACATAAAGTATTTTTTTTAAGTGCCTATTTTTTTAGAGTGAAAATTAATGATTAGTCTGTATTTTTTTTATTATTGCTTATTCATTGGCAAAGAGTTCTTGCGAATTTCCCAGAAAGACTCGCAGAACTTGTCAGGATCCTGCCGTGTGCGGGATCTGGCAAGTTTTAGTCGGGGGAAAGTTTGCCTATCTCTTTGAAAAATCTCTTTTCCAAAGCCTTCTCAAGGAGTTTCTCCGCCTAGTCCTTAAGTCGATGTCCAACAGCAGCAGCAAATGCTGTCAAGTCGGTTGGCAGCTGGAGCTGGCAGCTCTCTAAGCCTCCTGACGCCTCCTGGCGACTGTACTTGCCCGCAATTGTTGTTGTTGTTTTCCCCTAAGCTAGCCCATAAGTTAGCCCGTAAGCCGTAAGTTAGTCTGGTAAATGCAACTTCAGATCACCCCATACCGAAGCAATCATTTCTCAACCATTTTTGTAAGATAATTACCAGTATTAGAAAAATAGAAAAAAAAAAGAAAAAAAACAGAAAGTAAATTGCGCTTTATACATATAATTTTGATAATTTTAAACTATATTTAACCACAATCCTAACCACCACCAAAACACCACCAATACCCCGTGCTAATATGTATTTTCTCTATCCCTCATCGTCGAATCGTGCAGCGGTGGGCGTGGATTTGGCATGTCGCATTCATTGCCATCTGGAATGGTTAGTATCACAGAATTTTCCGCCTGAAATTTATGATTATTATTAGTGCAACAATTCGATTTCAATTTCGATTTCCATCGCATGTGAGCAATCAGCGGAACGAACGATGAACCGCGGCAACAGGCCACAGAAGAAGAGACAAGACGGGCAAGAGGATGATAGAATAAAATACTTTTCTGTATTTGGTTCTGTACTTTCCTGCTCTTCTGCTCAATGCCTGTGCCCTGTCTGTCCCTGTTCTGTTCCGTTCTGCACCGTTTTCGATACTCATCAATAATAATATAAATTTTATGCCCTATCTATCCATCTATATTACTATCCATAGTTGTATGTTATTGAGTTTGTCTCATGAACGCTCTGGGGACACACGCTTTTGATTACGAATTTTCAAGCAAGAATCAAATACTATCAAAAAAAAAAAAAAAAACTACAATAAATATAAATTCAATTTTTTTTATGGATGCTATAAATTTTTTAAACGAATTAAAGTTTGCATTTTTAAACAACAACAAACAATAAACAACAGAAACAGAAATAAACTAAAAAAAAAAAAAGAACAACAAGCAACTACAACAACACAAACAACTATTTTTTAAATAAACAAAAACTTAAGACAAAAGAAACCTAAAATACAGTAACACAGACACAAAAACTTGCATGAGTCAAGGGAAAAAGAGCCTTGCCACCCGATCCGTTCCGGTCCGTTGTCCCACATTCGTTTCCGTTTCCGCCGCAGATTCCTTGCGACTTCCGAGTACAGTGCGTGGCATTTCTAAGATTTCGCTTTGGTTTTATACCCTTCAAACGCACTGAAACTTCCCTGAAACGGCCTTTGTGGAAAGCTCAAAGAAAAAAAAACACACACAAAAAACATTTCTAAGCTTAAAAAGCAGATACAAATATTAGTATTTTTTGTTTTTGCAACCCTGTGAATGCCGTTACACACACGCACACGCCAACACAAACACAGACAAACGGAAGTGCAGTGAAGCAAGCGAATGTCTAGAATGCTTCTTCCAGAGCAATAAATACCTTTGATAACGATATTTGCAGCACTCGAATTTCAAGCACGCCTTAAAAAACCAAAAAAATGAAACAAAAATGGCATTTGTTACCGTTAGTTTTTTTTGTCGTAGTTGCCACTTTGTTGTACGTTCACGTTCTTGCTCCTGCTTTCTGCTCAAACCACCTGAACATCGAATCAACCGACCAACCAACCATCAAACCGATCAGAGTTGTGTGTGGTGTTGTTGTTTTTGTTGTTGCTGGTGGTGCTGCGTACAACAACAAATATCGGAAGAAATAAAGCAGAGCCAACCCAATCAACCATCCAATCAATTAATCAAACGATCAATCAAACCAAACACAACCCCAAGACAGCGATATGAGGCCTTCTCTCAACATTAGAATATCTTTGTATGGTTAATCTGATTCCAGTCACGTTATGCGTTCTCACCACAGGATACAGAATTCTCATTTCCAAGTTCCTCGTCCCGTCGCGGTTACAATGAGTTTCCCGGCGGCGGTGGCATTGGCATCGGCGCCAATGGCGGCAGTGCCAATAATCTTGGCGGCAACATGTGCAACCTGCTGCCAATGACCAGCAACAATTCGCTTAGCAATCTATGCGGACTGTCGCTGGGCAGCGGCGGCAGCGATGATCACATGATGATGCACGATCAGCGATCCAGCAACACCAATCTGATTGTGAACTACTTGCCCCAGGACATGACTGATCGCGAGCTGTACGCCCTATTCAGAGCCATTGGACCCATCAACACGTGCAGAATCATGAGAGACTATAAGGTGAGTGATTTCTAGATCCAGCCATCTATTCAACGATTTCAAGTCTCGATCTTCTTTACCACAACAGACTGGGTACAGTTTTGGTTATGCTTTCGTGGACTTCACGTCGGAAATGGATTCACAGCGAGCCATCAAAGTTCTGAATGGAATTACGGTGCGCAACAAGCGGCTAAAGGTGAGTACAGTACCTGTACCTCTCGTGATCCGCTAATAACCGCTCTGTTCTAGGTTTCTTATGCTCGTCCTGGCGGTGAATCCATCAAGGATACCAATCTGTATGTGACCAATCTGCCGCGCACAATTACCGATGATCAGCTGGACACGATCTTTGGCAAATACGGTTCCATTGTGCAGAAGAATATCTTGCGTGACAAGCTGACCGGTCGGCCGAGGGGCGTGGCATTTGTGCGGTAAGTTCTCGTCCAGTTGGACGTTTTTTTTTTACGCTCCACAAGGCTCTACATAGCCCCATCTACCACATCGGTCTGAGACGATACGAGCATCATAATAGCATATATCCTAAACACATTCTGTTGGTTTTTGTTTTCGAAAGCGTTCTCATTGTTGTTCTCTTTCTCTTTTCCCTTTCTTATGTTTTCTTTTTCCACACACTTTTGCCACGCGCATGTTCATGCTCCCCCCATATCGAACCGAACCGAACCGATCCGCTACGATCCGATCCATGTATCATCATCATATAGCTATAACAAGCGGGAGGAGGCACAGGAGGCCATCTCGGCACTGAACAATGTCATACCCGAGGGCGGGTCCCAGCCGCTGTCAGTGCGTCTGGCCGAGGAGCATGGCAAGGCGAAGGCGGCGCACTTCATGTCACAGATGGGCGTGCCAGCGCCGAATGCACCACCACCGCCGCCACCACCACCGCCGCATATGGCGGCCGGCTTCAACAACATGGTTCACAGAGGTAGATTAATAAAGTCACAGCAACGCTTCCAAAAAACGCATCCCTATTTCGATGCGCAAAAGTTTATCTAAAAAAAAAGCAAAGAAGGAACCATCAACACAACCACAACCACCAATCCCCCCACAAGCGAAATAAAAACGCCACACAAAAAACACACTCTGAGAACGATCCATATATATATTAAAAAATATATATATATATATATTTCCCGATTTCTTTCACCTATCCCCTTTTTTTTTGTATTTTGACAAACAACAACAACAACAAAAAAGTACAGCTGCAGCAACAACAAACACATTTAACACTAACCTTAACAAAACAAAACAACAAAAAAATCCCTAGCTTAAATTTGTTTTTAACTTTGTAATCATTTTCGTCGTATCTACGTAAAAGATTCAATTACCTTACCCCCACTTCTATATATTATATATATACATATATATATATCTATGTATATCTATATATATGTATAGATTTATAGATAAACAAAGATTGAATTGTAAATTTCATTTAGTTTAATTAAAAACACACACAAACACACACACATACAACAACTTAAATGAGAATAACATTTTTAGTTTTTATAAAAAACAAAAAAAAAAACCCCCAACAAAAAAAATACCCAAATTTAAATACTAACTCATGTCGGAAGAATTGAAAGTTTTTTGTTTTAAGATTTGACCAACCCCCCTACCGCCTACACGCACACACACACATACACACAGTCAAGACATATCTTCTGAACTAGCTCCGGCGGTTCGCGAACTAGTTCCAAGTGTATTTTTTTTTTGTTCCAAGCCTCTAAATCGGAAATACTTTCGTTTCCTAGAAGATTTGTACGTGAATAGGAAGAGTAGGAACACAGCCAGCAGACAGACACACACAAGACATGTAGCAATTTAGATATATATGTACTGTATATTTTTTTAACGAGATAACATAAATATCAACGCAAAAATCGAAACTATAATTAAATGTGCATAAACGCAGGCAAATCATCCAAGGACTGAATCGTAACCTAATCTACAAAAAACAATAAAAAAACCCAACAAAAACCAGTAATAAAAAACAAAAAGAAAACACGCATAAACTTAACAAATAAATGAGAAATATATATATTTCTATAAAGGCGACAAAAATCCGAAATCAAGCGAAAAGTGTGCAATTTTTTTTGGAATATTTTTTTGCTGTTCACAAAAAGACTGTGCTAACAAATTGATTACGGATTACGGAATCAGAAGCAACCAGAACTGATCTTAAAATGCAAAGAAAAAATTACGAAAAACTTAAAAACAAAAGGAGTAAATATACAAAACGTCGTCTTGTTCGATCGAACATCAATTCTTCTCCCTCTTAACAACCTTTCCCTTCTTGAACCTCTACAGATCGTATCGAATCATGTATTTATTTTTTTGGTTATAATTTCTCATGAAAATCAGCCCCAACTACGACAACATCAACAACAACAACAAAAGCAACAACAATGTCGAGAACCAACAACCAAATATATGTCAACAGAAACAACAAGGCATCAATAGTTTTTTTTTTTATTTTTATGTTGGTCACTCGTCCATCAAGTTTTACCATAAAAAAAAGAGCAAAACAAAACTGGACAAAAATGAATACCTTTATAGATTTACATAATATACATATATCCTTGATTATATGAAATCTATTCTATATAAATAGCGTTAAATTTTAATAATTATTTAGTATGTAGTGCGTTAAAAGCAACAAAAAAGAACAAAACAAAAGCTAAAGAAAAAAAAACAAAAGCCGAAAGTGTGACCAGAGAAAGCAAAAAAAAAAAATAAAAAGGCGAAACGCAAAACAATCGTAAGAAAAAACCAAAACAAAACCGACATTTTTTTTTACAAATTTTTTTCAAGTTCAAGCAAATCTCGAGAAATCACACGAGAGAGAGAACAGTGTTGGAAAGCGGCGCCCGATGGCACAACGGGAAGTTTTTTCTCCCCCTACATAATTTTTTTTTTGTTGTTTCTCCACTATTTGTTGTGTTTTTTTTTTGTTTTCCTTTCATTTTGATCTAGTAATCTGCCTTGCCCCGTGCCCCGTGCATGTGCGTGTGCTTGTGGTTTTTGTGTGTGTGTGTGTGTGAGAGAGAGAGGGTCGGGATCGGGTTCGGGTTCGGGTTCCTTGCCCGATCACAGAATGAGATGGAACGGGAGCGCGGCGCGAGTGCAGATTTCTGTTTACAGTTGTTCCCAGGCACAGCAGCCAGGCGCTGCGAAAGAGACAATGCGAAAGCGAGGGCACGCAAGAGACAGACAGAGGCAGAGAGACTGTGAAATTGAGTAGAAAGAAGTGAGGAAGGCGTGGCGCATGGTAAGTATGCGCGCACTCAACCGAAGCGATAAGGGGGTGCACAACACCCCCGAAACACCACCCCGAAACCCCACCCCCATTCCTCCATCAAACAGACCCTATCGCAAAGACATGGTTTTTTTTTTGTCTTTTTTTAATGTGAAAACTTCATTTATATTTTTTTTCGAAAGGAATCTAATAAAAAAAAAATAAAACGAAGACATTCAAATGCTGTCTCTCTGCCCACACACTTTTTAACCTTTTGTCGGTTCCAGTGCCAGCAAAAAAAAAAGACTACAAACTACAAAAAAAAGACGGAACTTCTTTCAAACTTTTTTTTTGCCAGTGTACTTTCCTATGCCCATGACGAGATGAACCATTACAATTTTTTTGTTGTTTTTTTCAAGTGAAAGTGTGCCGAGCTAACTTTTTTTTGTATTTTTTTTCTGTATATTGCTAGTGTTCAAGACGTCTTTGACTACTAATATTAAAACTAAAGGTTTTTTTTCGGTGTATTTTTTTTTTGTATCGTGCCTGTCAGTGTTCGGTGTGGATCCAAGGATTTACTGCTGTATTTTCCCCCATAAATATATAAGAAATATGCAGAACCCTTTTGCAAATTTTTTTTTTTTTTGTAGATTTCTTGCTGCTTACTGATTTTTTTGTTTGTTTTTCTCTTATAAATTAACTTGTCTTTCCGCTTTTTTGTTGTTGTTGTTTAAAAAAAAAAAATAATAATAATGAATTTCAATACATGTATACAATTTTAATATTTGAATATTTTGGCATATATTTTAGTACATTTTGCATATCTTTAGTTGGTAGTTTAAGAAAGAGTTGGGTTACGTTTCAGACTTTTAGTTTGGCTTGAGATGAATGCGTTGCCTACTTTCTGAAGAGCCCCCACTGTGCATGACTGTACCGCTACCGAACAATCGAGTAATTCAAAGTCAAGCCTTTAAAGATTGCAATCCAAAATTCAGTTCAAGTTTTTTTTTTAGCAGATGATATCAGCCATCAAAGACTGTTATTTATTTGTATAACGTCATAGAAACTTTCGGCCAAGGAAAACTGTAAAACTGACCATGAGTAGGCGCCACAGTATCCCTGGGAACTCAACTATTTGTCATTTTGAATGTCGTGCGAGCACTGTGGGCCCGCCAGAAAGTATGCAGCGTTTTTTTAATATTATTTATTTTTTTTGGCAAGAAGCCACTTGAGCATCCAAAAGCAGAATAGTCCCTTTGAACCCAGAATCGATATCCTTGCAGGGAGCAGAAGCAGTCCACACCAAAAAAAAAAAAGATGATCCAATCAGACAACTGCAAGGGCATCGAGGGCTTCGGACAGAGGATACCCTCGACCGAAGACAGTTTAGGGAATTGCTTCATTTTGAATTTGCTTTAGTTTGCCCCAACTTGGGGCCGTTCGCATACAAGTTGAACCCGTTGCCGTTTCCAAGCTAAATCCGTAGTTAGAACGCCCCCCAATGTATTTCTTTGCCCTACTATAACCGCATTTGTTGTTTCCCTGCCGTAGATACTCTACTCCACTTTAATCGATCTACTCACAGCACTAACCCGAACCGATCGTCCTTCCCCGAGCCCCTGGCCACGGGAACGGTGGTCCATTTAACTCATTTTCATTGATTGTTGTTGACAGAAAAAAAAACGAAAAAAAAAAATCCACATAATTGAATAATATTTATAAAAAAAAAAAAAAACCAAAATTATCTTCTTCCCTAGCCCCGCCCCACAAAAAAAAAAAAAAAAAAAAAAATATCCCAATCTACGACGCAACTAATCCAAGTTGTAACATTTTTTTTTCCGTTTCGTTCTTATTTTTTATTATAGACGGAGCTATGGAAAAATTACGCTCATTATTCGATGCTATATGCGATGCTATCTTTGGTCTCGATAGTAATTATTCCTTTTTTATATATTTATATATATATTTCTAATACTATTCCTAATCATAATCTATCATAGATTACTTGCTTCACTGAAAGGCAAAAGCAAATAATTATAAATATATATTTTTTTTTGTTTTTTTTTTTTTTTTTTTTTTGAGAGCACATAAGAATGAGATCTACTCCAAAGTCTAATCTATATAAGTAGTTATCCAACAAGAGAATACAGACACACACATGGAAACACACACAGCCACACACACCCATACTCTCCCACATGATTGAGAAGACAGAAGAAATCGAAATTCCATTTCAGTTTTCAAGTTTCTCATGCATATTAAAAAATATCTACATATATGTAAAAAAAAACTAAAAAAAAAACTCCAAGAAAAAGAGAAGCGATTTTTTTCAAAGCGTGCCATGTTTTTTCTTTGTTACTTTCTCTCATGCCATCATCAAGCTACTATAATTATCTCTATATATCTCTCGTATCTCACTCTCTCAAAAAAAAAAAAAAAAAAAAAAAACTACAAAAAAAAATATATATATATCGATTTAATTTTAACCCAAAATTTGTCGCCTTTGGCCCATGCTCCAGTTCCAGCTCCAGCTCCAGAGTGCTGTTGAGCAAGTGCCAACGGCGTAGAGCGTTATTTGAAAAAGTTCCAATTGAAAAGTTGCCAAAAATTGTACTTCTAGATGAACCAATTCGAAACCCAAATCAAATTCAATCACATAAAACAAAAACTATAAACAAATTAAACCAGAATGGAAATCTGCTACGCCGCCGCTGCTGGCCCTCAAAATAATAATTCTGCTAACGAAAACCTAGTTTGCTTGCGCTTCCCCCTTCACAACAACTTCACAGCCCATACAGAGTTCTCTTAGAAACCACAGACCATAGACCATAGACCACAGACCCCAGTCCAAAGGGTTGCCTAGACTTTTTTGTTTTAAACATCGCCCTAGTCGCCCCACTTCATGGTCTGCCTTGTCTGCTCTAATAACGAATCATTCATCCGAGTCCCCCAGTTTGTAAATGTTCAGTTCTCTCTCCAAACTAAAAGTAAACTAAATCGAAACCACAACTACAACTACCCCTATATGTGTTATATCAACTGTATATCGTATCAACTTGTTTTGCTTGCTATGTTCTTTGGCCGCACTTGGATAATGTGTATGGGTGTACGCTCTATATATGCCACATCTACCAGTCACATATCACACATGTATGTCTACACATTTATATAGAACAGAACGACCATCATAGCGTCAGTCATCCATATACCCCATATATGTACATACATGAAACCCGAAACCCAGTTCCAAGTACTAATCCAAGCCCGATCCCATCCCCATCCCCTCATCCAATTGAAAAGAAAAACAAAAACAAAAAACATGGCACGTTAATGAAAAACCTATGAAAACATTTTAATCGTGTTGACGAAAGACAAACGCATCGAAAATGGAAATGGAATATAATGAAAACTAATTATATTACTGACACCGCAATCGAAAAGATAACAATCAAACTTCAGCTTAATCAAAACTACAAAAATCTCTAAAGTTAACCGAAAGCAACAAACCAAACAAATACAAAATATAACAATAAACACTAACCCAACACCTCCTTAAACACGAGAGAAAAAGGCAAACAAAGCGCTCTCTCTCCCTCTCTCTCTTTCTCTCTTTATATATGTATAACTTACTAAATCTAATGATCTTCATCCATAAGGTAGTTAAGTCAGGGCACTCAGGGAAGGTCTAGAAAAGAACACAGATCAGAAATGAGGAGCGGAAGTAACGATAGAATTGATACGAATTGAAGTTTCTAGAAATGCAAATATGTTTTTTCAATCAACTTTTTCAAATAGACGCATGATTTAAGAACTCTCTACATCAATGCTAATGAATCATACTAATGCATGTTTTTTTTGTCTTCTAACTTTTATTTGTCTCCCGAATCGTGATTGAATCACTATAGGTGACAACTTTGCCGATTTGCTTGACGGACTGTACCGTAGGAAGTACCATTATCCCTACTTATAATTGACACCCCATCAGCAGCAGCAACTACAACAACATCAGCTGCAGGCGATTGGCAATAGCAACAGTAACACCAACATTAACCACATGCTACTCTACCATCAGCACTATCATCAGCAACAACAAGAACTACAACGCCTGGGCAATAATGCTGCTGCTCACAGTTTGAGCCCGAATGGAGGAAACAACAACAACAACAACAACTTCAACCAATCTAATAACAATAACTCCAACAACAACAATACCAACAATCATTTGGATGTAATACGACAGAACGGAGTCGCTGCTCTCAATTATCTTCAACAACAACTGCAGTTGCAGCAACCGCAATCACAACAACCACTACTATCACCACCACCGTATCAGCCACAGCAACAGCAACAGCTGAATGGACACTCATCCCGTCAACAACAACAGCAAAAGAATCAACAACCCTCCAGTAGTAGCAGTCTCAACAATGGTCACACCAACAACCATACCAACAGCTACAACAGCGGCAGTAATGAGATGCTCCACAGCAGTTACACCAATAACGGTAGTAGTGGCCTGCCACTGACTAACAATTACACCAACAGCAGTAATAGTGGCCTGGCACTCAACAACACTTACACCAACAACAGTGGCAGTGGTCTGGCACTCAACAATAGTTACAGAAACATTAGTGGGAATAACCTAGCCCTCAACAACACAAACAGTTACACCAACAACAGTAACAGTGGCCTGCCACTCAACAACACTTACAACAACAACAATAGGACGGGTCTGGCACTCAACAACAGCTTCACCAACCACAGTGGGAATAGTCTGTCACTCAGCAACTTTACCAACAATAGTAGCAGTAGCAGTGGTCTAGCGCGCCACACCAGTAGCTACACCAACAATCAGAACAATAGCCGCGCAGGCCCCAACAATAGCTGCAGCAACAAAAGCAATGACCTGCCACACAACAACAACAACAGCAGTCACAACAATCAGAGCAATGGCAGCCATAGTAGTCGTTCCCCACAGCACGAGTTCAGCTTCAATATACCAACCACTGAACAGGAGCTGCAGAAGCAAACACTCAAGCTGCAGCAACTGCACATCAGCAACAGCTTCCACGCAACATCAGCAGTAACAAGTGAAGGTGCAACAACCGACACGACAGAGACAACCACAGCCAATCACACATCAAATGTTGGCTTCCTCTGGCGTACAGATAATATATAAAACAAATGATAAGCATATATAATCTAGAACCTAATATGGATCATCGTAGTACCAGTATCCATCGAAACCATTTATCCATTTATATATATATATAGATATATAGATATATAGATACGAAACCCAAATTTTTATGTTCTCAAACCCCGATACCTTTATTTTGTGTATGTTCCTCATTCGAACTTTTATGTTGTAGTACGTTTTTTTTTCTTTTTGTGCTTTTTTTTGGGAAGAATCTTTTTTTTCTTTTTTGTAACTAGCTGTAAGACAAGACACGTATAAATATATATAAAAAGATAAATAAATATATATATATATATATATAACCTATATATATATATATATATATGTATAGAGATCGAGAGGTCTAGATCGGAAGGAACGATCATTTTTTTTGCGTACACCTAGAGAAATAACTACGAAAACACACATTTTTTTGTCACATATTTATAATAATGATATATATATATCAAAAGGAATATATACAAGATTATATATATATACATATATACAAAAACACACATAAACTTATATATCTAATACTATATAGCATACTTGTAGGCGTGAGGACATAAGCTCTATTTTTTTTCTCCGTGTCTGAAACTGAAACTGATTTTTTTGGCGCAAACAATGCCGCAACAATGTACACGAATTTCGTGTATGTTTATAGCTGAAGTTAATCCAGATACTATATGATTATCTTATAAATATTGTTTTTTTTTCATAATTTATAATCAAATTTTTTTGTCTATTCAATATATACCGTAACCATAATGGACTGGCAAGGCGGCTGCGCATGCTCAAGTTTTCAGGCTGTTTAAGAATAAACGAAAACAAAAAATACAAGAGAAATACTTAGCTAGAGATAGGCTTGAGGTGAACTTTGAGTGGGAAACCCCGCACGAAATTACAAAATACCAATTTTTTTCATAGCTATAGAGAAGAAACGCTTCTTTTTTTTTAATAACATAATAATAATCGATGTGAAATCCACTTTTTTTTTTTAGTTTATTTTATGAAAAAGCTTGAGCATGTGGCAGCGATAACGAAAAACAAGCATTGTAAGAAGGAAAGCAAAAGAATGAATGAAACCACGTGATAAAGAGTCCGACGAAAAGGAAAATCAGAAGAGACAGAAATACAGAGAGAAGAAATGGAAAAGCAAATAAAAAGAAAAACACTCAAAATCTTAAGCGCCTGTGGGGTGGAGGTGAGGAACCTGGTCTAGGCATAAAATTATTAACCCATCCCGCATTGTTTTGTGTTTTTATTTTCCGTATTTAGTTGTAAGTTTTTTTTGGATTTTCGTTTTATTTTATTATGATCTTTTTTTGGCCAGACATTCTCTCCCCCGGAAAGCAGAGACAGAATTCATAATTTTTTTCGGTGTAGGTGCATAAATTAATGGAAAAACAGAAAAACAGAAAACCCAGAAACATGTATAACTATACAACTTCAGAATATTCGATTATACATATATTTTCCGTTCAAACCTTTCAATATTTGTATGCATTAGTAGTTCATGAATGTGAAAACTTTTAATTTGTCGACACGAAATTTTAATTTTTTGAAATACCATTTATTTTCTAGTTGTATTACACGGTCCCACATCAGGATTCGAAATACAACAATTACCAACAAATAAGCAAGAAAAATTATCTAATAAACATTTTCACCATCAGAAACATTCACACTGAGTTTTCTTTTAGTTTATTAACGTTATTATTTCTTAGTTCTGCCCGTCCCCAGAGTTTGTTTGGATGGGAGAAAACGTCAACGAATTAGTACACGTAAAAAACAATTTTTTTCAAAATATAAAAAATAAACTAGCTTTAAGAGAAAGTAATTGAAAGGCGAATCGAAACACAGTAAAAACTCGATTAAACTTACAGCTTGGTTGTGCTGAACACTAAAATGTTACGATTCTAAACAGTAAACAGAAAAACAGAAAAAATGCCCGAATATACCGGTAATAGGAACCCCGAATAAGCAAATGCAAAAATATACACAGAAGCGAACGAAATGTTTATTAAATCAATACTTACATATGTGTACGATTATGTACGTATGAGACATATGCTAAAGCTCCCGACCGGTCGTTTGCCTCCGGATGGGGGCGTGGATACCATTTAAATCGAACAAAAATACTCTCAACCAATTGTAGCCTTAGCCTGTAAGTGGATTTACACATATACGAATAACGGATATTGGATTACTCGGAGGAACAAGCATATGGCGATCGTCTCGCGTAAGAAAACCAAATTCAATATTCATGTGGGTTTTCATCCTCCATTTTTTTTTTTTAGTATGAGTAAGTATTTTTTGTGACGTTTTTTTGGGCATGTGACAAAACGGAAATCATCAATATACTTTTTTGTGTCAGTGTAGTGCTTTTTTTTGTCGGGCGTCATCTTTTAGACAATTTTTTTCTTTACTCATAAGCAGCCAAGCTAATTTTGTTGGAAAACACCGAGATACAATGTTGAAACAGAGAATCAGAGCAAGGAAGGAGCCTAGGAAAGCGCAATTAGGGAGACATGTGTGTGTTTTTTTTTGGTATTTTTAATAAAGAAAGTTGTAGAACATGAAAACCTCACAGCAACCTAATCGCAAATACATTTTAAATGTTGTTCAATGAATATTTAGAGAAACCAATGAACAAGGCAAATAGCATACATTTTTTTATGTCAAAATAAATGTCTAGAAGTCTAGAAGATAACAAACAACAAGAAATCTTTTTATAACTAAAAAAGACAGAAGAAAAATCATGAAACCAAATACCAGAAATATGCAATACAATTTTTTTTTTTAGTGTAAGGGAAAACGTTTTTTATATAAGCATATACATAAAAAAAGGCAAAAAAAAAGGCGAACCTCAAGAAAGCGGAGATCAGTGAGATTAGTGCATGGTATACTCGGATATATGTATGTAGAAATCCAGATAGTCCAAAATTCTTCTTCGTCGTCAATTGGGAATCCAAGCGGTGGAGGAGAAGATGAAGGGGTTTAGAAAGTTAGAAAGATTTAATGGCGCTTTAACCTATGAAACTTTTCGGTATTATTATTTTGTGGTTTCAATCTCGACCATCTCTGCTCTGTTCCCCAACCTGTCCCAAGTCCCATCTTGTAGCGTTCTAGCGGTCATCTATAGCATCTCGAAAACACCGACAAATGATATACAATTCAATAAATATATATACATAGATATATATATATACATAGAGAGATAGTGTGTGGTAGCTACCAGTAAACAGTAACCAGTAACAGAGACAGCATAGAGGAGAGAATTTTTTTTTGAGTAATGAAGATGTTAACTGTTAATGGGATGGGATGGCGAGGATTGTATCTGAAACGTGAACTGCCCTATGAAAGATTTTTAAATAACTTAAACAAAAATGAAAACAAAAAACCAAAAAACCAAAACCAAATACCAACAAGGAGAAACAAGCAACTATAAGTCGACAGTGCAGAATATTAATTCGAGCAAAAGTAAGTAAAAAAAAACTCCTAAATGGCCTACTGAAATAAGCAATATACATAAATTCATAAATAGAAAAAATTTAGTGGAACAAATTACAGTTTAAATAACGAACGAAAAAAGCAACAAACAACAAAACGGGAATATATTCAACAAAAATGCAAATTATATTAACTATACAACCGTATATACACTATATACCTATATATATATAGATATATATATATAAATTATAACTATTAAGCCCGAGCGGAATTTTTTTTTTAAATAAATAAATATTTAAATAAATAATACCGTAATACACCATACAAATACTGAATAAACGACGACACACACACATGATACACAGAGGCATACAAAGAGAACTTGTCTTGTTCCCGTAGTCCGTAAATAAAACACACAACAACACGCATTGACACTTGCATACATTTATAAACGAACGGAAATAAGAACAAATTTAATTTTATTCGTTTATACAAATACATATATACATATATTATATATATATATATACATAATAGCAGCTAATTGTTGTACTTAAGATGTCACATTACAAAGCGATAAGTACAGTACTTACAAAAAGGAAAACCAATAAACGAAAATATTTAAAATTCAACGGAAAACCAAACAAATAACGGGCCTTTTAATGCGAAACTTGCTCTGGCTGCGCCTTACAGCCCATTTTCTGGACATTAGCTGGACTGACTGTTAACATCACTGCTTATTGACGGGAATTGTTAACAAAATAGATGTGCGGGGTGGTCTTTCCATATTGAATTCTTGTCAGCACTTCCATATAATATCTGCAAGCTCTGTGCTCTTGAAATCGGTCACTGTTGCTAACAGCGCTCCCTGTGCACTTAACAGCACTGGATGTGCGCTCCTTTCGTACGTTAAAAGTCTCCTGTTGCACCTAACAGCACGCTTGGTGGTGCGATTCAAATGTATTAAAAGCTGTATTTAATCGGTCAATAACGCGCTCCAAACCGAATGCCAACCAACGGGCACAGTCTTATCAGTCGGGCACTACAAGTATTGTAATGTTTTTGTTAACACATCACTTGAATTCGACGCAGCTGCAACGTGGCCGGTGCAATGAGTCGTCGCTGCGTTCTCCTAAATGCACTTTCGTCGGGCCAGCTTGTTCGAAACACAACAAACATTATATCATCAGTGGTCCTCGGTGGTAATGCCCAACCACTCGAGTACCCAATTGACAGAGGAACAGAATTAAGTGCTTCCCTGAAGCGACGATGTCAATTCGCATCGAATTACAAGGAAATCGAGGTCCGCTGCCCCGTTTCCATTGGAACTAATGATGATGATGATGAATGATGATCGCCAGCTGATGATAGTACGCTCCAACACGTTTTCCAATCACATCCAATTAATGTTCGCACAACCAACGACCGTCGACTTGGCAAGCCGTTGCGGTATTACGTCAGGGCGCGCAATTCGCACGATAAGGTGAAATGTTCTAGAGACGCCCCTCCCCCACGGCACCCAAATAGCAATCCTTCGTGGCACGTTCCAAGAGCTTCATGGGGCGGCCAAGGCCTGTCGTCGCGCTATCACTATCACTACGTATCAGTGCGATAACTTGGTTACGTATGTATGAGGATATTGGCCAACTTGTGCATTGTCATTGTTTAGAGTCGATTCGGCCGGAATAGCATAATCTGAGGGTCGAGGGTTGGATCTGGCTCGAGCCGGATCGCTGCGTTGCATAATTGAGTGCTGGGTGGCAAGTGCGCCCGCCCTGGCCCCAGAGCACACCCAGAGAGTGAAGTCCCTACTGTGAATGCACTTCAATTGACTTTGATTACGGCTTGGTTCTGTTTATTTACGAGTAGTTTATTGATATTGATATCGGTTTTGTAAATGGTTTGTTTGGGCCGCATTCCATTGCTGCCAAGGCTAAGTACTTGACACATCACAGATTGAATACACCACTGATAATTTTCTCTTAACTACTACTTCTTCAGGAAGAGCTCGTGCAGCTCCACCTCCTTCAGGTTGTTGAGAGTGAGCCGGCGGGTGAATTTGCCCGTCCGCCAGTGCTCTTCCAGCTCCTCGAGGGTGCGTCCCCGCGTCTCAGGGACAAAGAAGCCGATGAAGCCGGCCGCCAGGAACGAGATGAACGCATAGAAGGCAAACAGATTGGCAGTGCCCATGGCGGCCTCCATGTTCGGATAGATTTTCAGCATGATGAAGGCGAGGATCATGCCAAAGAAGACGGCAATGCCGGAGGCACTACCGCGTGCCCGCTGCGGGAACACCTCGGAGATCATGAAGAACGGCAGCGTGAGCATGCCCATTGTGGAGAACACGATGTGTGCAACGATGCACACAACAGGCAGCCAGTGCCAGGTGCCCACTGTATCTGGCCACCAGCCGCCGGCGGCCAGCAGCAGCATGCAGAGGCCCATGCCCGAGGCGGAGAAGATGCCGGACGGCTTGCGGCCCCACTTCTCGAAGATAGTGCTCATGAAAAAGGTCATGATGATGCGAGCAACGCCCAGCATGACGGCCACCAGCACGGGGTCGATGGAGACGCCGGCCCTCTGGGCTATCTGAACAGCATACACGATGATGACGACCACGCCGCAGGCCTGCTGAAAGCCAAAGAAGGCAGTCATCATTAGAACCGGCTTGTACACCTCCGGACGCCGTATGAGCCGACTGAGCGATTCGCTGGCCGCCGTAGTCCGGCTGTTCTCGGCCGTCGCCTTCATGTGCGCCAGCTCGTCCTCGAACTCCGGCACGTAGTCGTCCTCTTTAAGTAACAGAAATCAGTACATAATGTAGATAAAGGAATCCTAGTAGGAACTCACCTTTCTTTGGCAGGCCCCGGAAGTATCTTAGCGATTTCCTGGCTCGTTCGTCGCGTCCTTTGGTCAGCAGCCAACTGGGGGACTCCGGCATGGGGAAGACCAGGAGAGTGGCCGCCAGCTGGTAGCAGCAGCTAATCGTCGAGATGAGCACGATATTGCTGCGTATGAAGTAGCCCAGCAGGTACATCATCAGGATGCCGCCGGCGAGGCCAATGGAGGTGCCCAATATGAGTCTTCCCCGGATCCGTGGCAGACTGATCTCGGCGGAGTAGACGCCCACCGGTGACACGAACATGCCGATCATTATGCCCCCCAGGGCACGACCCACCAGCATCTGGGCATAGATCAAGTCGCGGTCGGTGTGCAGAAAGCTGGTGGCCAGCAGCAGCCAGCCGAGCAGGCCCAGCAGGTTGGTCACCAGGATGGTGTACTTGCGGCCAATGCGGTCCATGAAATAGCTGACCAGCAGCCCGCCCAAGGGACAGGCCATGTTGTTGATGGAAGCTGTGGTCGGAAAACGGAGAAGAAACGGAAACGGAAACGACAAAGTAAGAGACGCTCTTCACCTGCATATGGCTTTAGTTACTCACCGAACCAGCTGGACTCGTCCTTGTCCAGCCAGAAGGGCTGGGTCTCGTCGTGGAGCTGATTGAGCGTCACTGAGGGCATGCTGATGACCATGCCCGAGCCGAGTACCCCGCTGTTGCCCAGAAAGACCATCAGCTTCTGTCGCAACACGGCCCGGTGGCTCTCGCCCAGCGGCTTTCTGCAATGCTCCTTTGTTTTGGTGTGGTCCATGTCTTTGCAGATCACGGGACTGCGAAACGATGGCTCCTCTTGGTCCTTCATGGTGGATGTGTCTGTTCCTTGGGTTCCTTGGATGAGGCGTGCCCAATTGTGTGGCGCTTTCTGCTGGAGCTCTTTGCGCGCACGCCGCCAATCAATTAATGGTTATAAACGAACCGTGGAGTCAACGTCGTCGACTGCTGCTTCACTCTGTTCTGATACTTTGGGTGTTGCTGCTGGTAGTGTTGCTGCTGCTGCTGCTCGTGCTGGTGTTGGCTACACTTGAATTGTAACGACAAGTGGAAACTTCCGCGCATTTCAATCATGGGCTGGCTCCAGTATCAATTTCATAAGCTTCTTTCGATGACGACTTCGGCTACACTACTCCCTGCTGTGTCTCGTGTCGGCGCCGCGTGCGTGTCTCTCTGTTTCTGTTTCTGTTTCTGTTTTTGTCTGTGTCTGTGTCTGTGGCCTGCAGCCACCAGTCAGCCACCTCTCTCGGAGGACGGGCGCTGGCGCCTTTTAAGCGCAGTGTTCTGTCGTTATGTTCTCCCCTCAGTTATCAGTTGCCGGACGAATGTCGCTCTCCGTGTTGAACATTTGCCAGCAGCGTGCTTGCTATTGATTCCCCTATCGATTATCACCTGTCAACACTCAACACTAGCTCTCGCAATCGACACACTCACTATACCACTCATAGACAGCGAATTTAACAAATTCAACGATTTGTTTTCACCATTCAGTCATTTTGAGCTGCTGCTTCTGCTGGTGCTGCTGTCGATGACAGCCAATGACGAGCCTCCGCATGTACATACGCAATCGGTTTCCACTGTCTGGTGTCTGCCTACCCTTTCCCTGAGCCACAGTGTTGTTATGGCAACCAACTCCAGCTCCTGTTCTCGGCTGTCTTCCTGCCCCGTCCCGTCCCGTACCGTTCCGTTCTGTAGGGCCTTTGATGGTGTGTTCTGGGTAAAAACCAGCTGTAGTTCCTGCCTACCGCTGTCTGATGTCTGACTGCTCCCTTCACTGGGGCTTTGTGTGAGGCTGTTCTTGTGGCAACTACCTCCTGCTCCTACTCCTGCTCCTGCTGCCTGCTGCTTGCTGCCTGCCCTTCTTTGCTTTGTTCTTCCTGTTCTTTTGTTCTGGCGGGTTTCATCAACCGGTTGCGCGTCCGCTTGGGTCAACGTTTGCCAAGCAACTGAGAATGAACTGGGCTGGATGCTCTGCTTACGTTGCTTTATTTTCTCCCCTGGTCAGAATAATTTGCAAATTAATTTAGTAGCAAAAAAAATATGGCTGGCTCCACACGTCGTATACGCAATATGTCGCACAAATAGAATGCTGCGTTACGTATACGCCCCGCCCTGTCTGCGGAGGTAAAGCCCACAAGTTGTTAGCCCCATCGAACCTGTGGCACCCGCTTTCCCCCTTTCCATTTATCATTCTCTTTATTCATTATTCTTTACTCATTCTCTTCCCCTCTCCTACAATCGAACGACATTGGCAACGAACTTGGGGCGACTTGCACAAAATGGACATGAACGGGTGGCGGCAGGCTGCACACTGCAGACTGCAGGCTGCTGTGCAACGAAAATGAAAATGAAAATGAAAATTAAATCGAAGAATTAGAATATGTAACATCTATTCTTGGTCGTCATTCGCATACTCTTTGGTTGGAAAAAGTGCTGGAGGGGATTGGCGGATTGTGCATCCATACACAAGAAACTATACGTTATTCCCTCCCATTCGGAAATTCCATTTATAAATGGCGCTCACGTTTACTTTTTTCATTGGTAGGGGAAGTACCAGTAGAAGGGAAGATCTGCTGGTATAATTAATATAGTCATGGCATGTTTTAAGGGTAGGGAGTGGACCAACACTACAATATGTACATATATTTCCATAATTTACTTCAATCTTGGCCAAATTGGAAATAAATTATTATTCTTGTATTCTATCGGGTCAGACTGATGCAGAAATCTACGCCATTTCGGGTTAGGGTAAGCAAAAATGTGTTTTATAATGATTTTTCTGTTTACGATCGGCAGCGGTGTCGCTGCAGTTGGCCAGAAGCCAAGGCAAACGGAAGAGAGTGATTAAGAGAGAGAGAGAGAGAGAGAGAGTAAGCGAGAGTGTGGAATGCTTATCAGAGTGGAGCCACTTCTGCTTTGCTCTACTCTACTCACATTGTGCTCTCCCCTGAGGGTGCATAAATTATGCGCAACTTGAGATATCGGTGGCTCTGCAAGTATTCTGGTATTCCGATTCAGCAATAGCAATAGGGAGGTGTTCACGCCGCTGCCACGCGGCCTGCCTGCCAGCCTGCCCTGCTGTGGCTTTAAGTGTACGAGCGGATGGGATTGCCAATTGTGTTGGTTTAATGAATAAAATACGAGCCACATTTATTGTGGCTCTTGGCGCCACAGCAACTTAATCGCGGCAATGATAATAATAATCATAATGAGGCAGGTAGAACATTGCTTTAAACCAAATATTTACTCTCTGATTGTGCCAGCCAATTTGGCGAAAATAAAATATTTATCGCCCAATATTTGAGCAGCGCTACCAATTTGAAATTGTCAGGCATGAAATTAGGCAAGGCAACAACAAGTAACCCCCCTGAACAAAATGGGATTGCCGAACCAGAAACTGAAGCCGAGTGAAACGATAAGTTATTTATGGCCAGCGACAAGGGTTCCAGAAAGTAATTTAATTTTGTTTTCATGTTTTGTGTGTTCGCTCGAGCTGAGTTATGGGAAGATTCAGGTTTCCCCCAACGTCTCTGACGACAAATACTACTACCCTTGCTCTCTCCCTATACCTACCCATCAATCATCTTGGAACTGCACTGTCAGCTAACTATTTTAAATACAATACGCAAACGAGGAATAATAGATACCCTGGCAGATCAGTGATTATAAAGGAAGCCATATTGTATAGACGACTGATTTCAATAGGTATTATTTAAGTGAAATAATTTTACTGTTTGTTGTTAGAACCAAAATATAGTAAACTGTGTGTTAAAAATTGTATTGGGACTAAAAGATAGTCGTGCGAATAGTTTGCATTGATCGTACAACCCTCTGCGAGGGTATAAAGCCGAAATTTCAGCAAACTCTCACGCGTTAATGGCCCTCCCCGACAGCTGATAAAAAGCAAAACGTGAGACTGTCTACCCCAAAAAACAAAAAAACCCATAACTGGTTATCTCAAGTGCCTGGGGCTGCGTCAGATCGGCTGAGAAGCGGAGATGAACGCCTGGCAACAAGACAGCCTTTTGTCAGTTAATTGTGGCCCACGTTACGTTTGAAATAAACACAATAAAAAATTTTTGATTCAAAACAGAGTTAAATGTTTTCAAAAAGATTATTTTGGTATTCTCATCTTACGCCTCAGCTTTTTTTTCTCCATACACTATAAACTATGATCTGGTCGGCCCTTAAAGGGGGAGCAAAAATAAATATTTAAGGCAAATGCTTTAAACTTATTTTATCATTAGATCAACCATATTAATAATAGTGTAAATGAACTGGAATGTAATCTAAGAACATCTAATGTTTGAAAAAAAAACATCAATGTCTGCAGTGTACACCTAAACTAGCTCTAGTGTGGAACGAAAAAGTGAGTCATATTTTTGAATGGTCTATACCAAGGGGTACGGACAACGAGCAAAAACAGGAAAGCCAATTGCAAGATTCGTACGAGCCTCACCTCGCCTATATTAGGCGTATGTATATTAGGTATATAAGGATTGAGCAACATTTTGAATACCCTGGAGAAATGGATGTTCTAGAATTGAGTAAATGTTTGTCATCCAATGGACCAATAAAGCCCAAAACTACTCAGTCTCTGTTTTAAAGGTTTTTTAACGATATTTGGAAGGTAGTGGTTTTACAGAAACTAAGAACGGGTATCAGAATGGAGATATATTGACAAGGCCCTAACCATATGCATGAATATGTCTATAACATATCAATTTGAGATAATTTCTTTATTAATTACGTTTTAAAACAGTTTGTTCATATTATATTCACGAAATAGGGTATACTTGTGCTGAAACTCCGGCTGAAGTGACATTTCATACTCACTTACGTTGCCACTGTTTTTTGTTGTCCTTTTTTTGTTTATACTAAATGGGAGAAAATGTATTCATCAATGGCCTAAAATTACGTGGGCAAAGCTTAAGGTTTTAGTTAGCCAGAAATATTTCTAAATCTCTAAATTGAGCAATATGAACGACTATCCTCTTTCGTTTTTTTTTTGTTTTAACCTATATCGCTAAAACCTCTTTTTACGCAAAATGCAATAAAAGCAAGTATATAGAATAAACCAGTTAAAAAGAAAAATAATTCATAAATCGTATAAAGTTATGTGGGCATAGATAAAGGCCCGGTTGACAACATTTAAATCCTTGTCGCTCACATTCAAAAAAGTTCGATTTGGCGCGCACCACTCGGTATATTTTTCAAATGAGACCGTATATTTCGGTGCTGTTCCGAGGGTCATACTGTAGAAATACTGGTTTTCGCCGCGCTCCCGTGGTATTTTTGTCAATTTCATCAATCTATTAATTTAATTTTCAATGTTATATAGAAATCCAATAAATGCAAGTATTTCGAATAGGCCAATCATGTAAAGAATTGATTCATCAATCGTTTAAAATTGAGTGGGCATGGCTAAATGTTTCATATAGATAGTATTATTCAACGGAACAAAGAATATGAGAAATTGGTCGTTTTTTTTAATTCGCCGCAGTTCGCCGCATTTCGCCCCAATTCGCTTTAGCAACAATGAGTCTCATTCCATACACAAATGTTGCGCATTCCATACACAAAAGTTGCGGCAACATTTACTTGAAAACCGTTTTTTGGTCAAAATAAAATACATAAAGGTAATTAAAAGAGGCAATCTTGTAGAAAATGCATTTATCTATGCGATAAAGCCCAGTGGGCAAATCTATATAGCTTTAAATATAGGCAATACCCGATTCGCCGCAGTTTCGCTATTGCAACAATGAGTCCCATTCCATACACAAATGTTGCTAACTCCATGCACAAATGTTGCTAACTCCATGCACACATACCCTGGGGCAAATGGATGTTATAGAATTGTGAATATGTTTGTCATCGCAAAAACAATTTATTTCTAAAATATTTTAATATTATTCAATATTATTTATTATATTATTTTTAATATTTCAACGATATTTTGAAGCTTATTGTCTTCTTGTAGGGACCAAGAATAGGTATCAGGATCGAGATATATATACAAAACACTCATCATATACATGAATATGTCTAAAAAATGTCAATTTGATTGACATTACGTTTGATCTACATATAAAATTACCGAAATAGGGTGCACAAAGGCCTATACACGCATCATGTCTTCAAATACCAGCAAATTGCGACTGATTTTTTGTTGAACTATTTTGTTCAAACCTTGTTTTAGCCAAAATACAATAAAAGCAAGGACTAAAAACTAACCAATTGTGTAGAAAATTTATTCATCTTTGTTCTAAAATTATGTGGGCACTGCTAAATATTCTATTTAGCTGGTAATATTCGACGGAATATCAAAAACGAGGAATATGCATAACAGAACTTGACTTCGTCAGTATTTTAACGGTATATTTTCTAAATGAGACGGTATCTTTCGGTATATTTCAGGGGGTCTCAATCCGCGGTCTCACTGGCCCATGCCCCCTTTTTCCTCCCTTCGAGTGTCAAAAAAGTTTTTTTTGTTTAATTTTGGATCTGCAAAATGGTGTTCTACTTTAAAAGCAACATTATCCAGCCGCCGGCCATTTTGTACATGGGCCGCGACAAGCACGAAAACGAGGAACTCATCCGCTGGGGCTGGCCGGAAGATGTCTGGTTCCATGTAAACAATCTCTCGTCGGCTCACGTTTACCTGCGTCTGAAGCCGGGTCAGACCATTGATGACATACCCAGCGATGTGTTGGTGGACGCGGCCCAGCTGTGCAAGGCCAACAGCATCCAGGGCAACAAGGTGAACAATCTGGAGGTTGTCTACACCATGTGGGAGAACCTGAAGAAGACCCCCGACATGGAGCCGGGACAAGTGGCCTATGTCAATGAGGGGGCTGTTCGCAAGATTCGCCTAGAGAAGCGGGTCAATGAGATTGTGAATCGCCTTAACCGTACCAAGACGGAGGAGGAGCATCCCGACTTTCGTGGCCAGCGCGAGGCGCGTGATGTGGCTGCACGCAACGACCAGAAGAAGATGCTTCGCGCTAAGCGCGAACAGGAGAAGGAAGCGGCCAAGCAGCGTGAACTGGAGGCAGAGCTTCGCAGCTATGCCTCGCTCCAGAAGTCCGAAAATATGCGCACAAACTACGATGCAGGCAACGAGTCGGACGACTTTATGTAGTATCAAGTGCATTTACCTCTACGCTATGATTATCATTATATGATATTCATAATACATTTTTTTGTTAATAAATTATATAATATAAAAACCTTTATAAATAGCTGAATTGCATTCAATTCCATGAATTATCATTTAAAGTAAAAAAACCCGGGAGAACAGCTGAAACGCTAGTTTTTTCGCCTGTTTGGCAGCTCTAGGCTCTTGTTACATATGATTTTCTGCTTGTCTGGCAGCACATCTGGTTGATCTGGCACCGCTATGCAAAATTTAAAATTAATGCTAGAGTTTATTAACTTATCCGGCTTATTAACCGGAATCCTTTGAAAAGGATTTTCCTTTACCAAGCTGGCAAGTGCTCCCCGGCTTATGGGGGGTGGAAAATGCAAAATGCAACAATCTTAATGAATACTTTCAGTTGGACTGTCTTTGACAGTTGGTTGAATATTTGAACAATCATTTAAAAAGGAGGCATGACTATGACCCCCGAAAATTCGAGTTATTTTGTGATTAGAGTCTTGAATAAAAAAAAATCCTTAGCATTTGATATCAAAGTTCCGAAAACGGTCTTCTCTTTAATGCTGTACCTCGGCATACAGACGTTCAATCCGGATCTCTGGATCCTCGCTGGGCAGACGCATCTCTCTGAAATAAAAGGCATTGCTTCTTTGCGAAAAAAAGCTACCCCTGGCCTCGGAATCGAACTATTCCAGGCCATGCTAAAAGTCGAACTTCTTAACACGCAAAGATCCGTCAGAGATCAGTGCCAGCCAGCACCCTGCACGTTTGCATGCGGCATGCGGCGGATATTGTGGATCTTCTGCATGTCAACCACATTTTCCATGATGTCCATGATGCGCCCAAAGCAAAGAGGTAGTGCGCACGCTGATTCTAACTGTCAACGTCTCGGCCGACATTCGGGATTTATAGCCAGGTATGAACGGCATTCCACACCTCCAAGAGAGCCTATGCACTCTTTAAATTAGATGAGATTTAATAAAAAAAAGGGTTTATTTTGCAATAATGAATAAAACCAGTTAGGTGCAGTTACTACTACAGACATGGGTAGACTTGGGTAGACATGGGTAGGGGTAAAGAGTATCCGTAAGTACATACAAGGATTAGGTTTACTCGATATGCTCTAGGCCTAGATTAGTTAGGTTGGTATGGTTTATTCGACTAATTGTAGAAACACTTAACTAAATTCGGGGAGGAGCTATCGGGGGATATACTCGTACACACAATATATCCTTAACGCTAGTGAGCTACTTAGCTCCTATGTATTCAACTAAAATATAGACAAAAAATGGACACAAATTACATGATAGGTATTTGCATTGGTACACTCAAGACTAGACTATACAAATGGGAGGGGGCGGGGGGCGCTTATGACGGGAAGTCCTTAGGTGGTTACTTGTGAGTGTTTTTGTGTGCTGAATGTGTGACTAGTATTCGTTGAGACTTGGCTTATGAGTAGGATCTGCTACAGTTACGATTGTTGTGTGGCATGGAGCGAGCACTGGGTTGGGGACCCATCTCAATTGCTTGGCTGAGCTGGAGCCGGAGCTGAAGCGACGGGAACGGAAACGGGAGTGGGAATGGAAACGGACACTGGAACCGAACCCGAACCCAAAGCCGAACCCGATTCCGACTGTTGTCTACGCGGTCAAGCGACAATATCGCTACCGGGATTGTAGCCAAAGTAGTTGAGATTGAACTCATCGCTGAAAAGCACCTCCTCCTCGGAGGGTTCCACCTGGTGCGACATCTGTATGCCCAGCTCCATGGGATCGATCTCGGTGATATAGTACTGCGAGTGCGAGTGGGTCAGGCTGTTGATATTGCCGCTGTTCATGTGTATCCCGCTGCCCACGCCATGCTGCTGCTGCCTCAGACCGCTCTCCGTGACAACGACGTCCTTGTGTATGGGATTGAGATAGTCTTCTGGTTGGGATCAAACAGGAGCAGGAACAGGAAGAGAAGGAGAAGCAAACCATGTTAGGTTCCGCATTGCTGGCCAACCTGTCAAGTTACACTCACCATTGTCCAGCAGCACGTCGTGATAGGTGCTGATAATGGAGTTCACCGACTGCACCTCCACCTCGCGATGGATGCCGTTTAAAATCTGGCCGGCCGTCTTGCGCAGCTCGTCGTCGCTCAGCAGATCATTGAAGGGCAGCAGTCTCTGGTGATGATGGTGATGATGATTGGAGTGGTGGTGCGACTGTCCTGCCGTTGACTCATTCGCCGTACTTGAGGAGTGTTGCAGCATCTCCTGCGTGAGTGTGGCAGCTGCCACAGCGGCCTCATCGTACAGGCAGCCATTGCTCGTTTGATGTAGTCCCTGCCCCTGCCCCTGTCCCTGTTGCGGCGAGTGGCTATTCTGTTGCTGGTGCTGCTGTTGCTGTTGCTGCTGTTGCTGTTGTTGCTGTTGCTGTTGTTGTTGCTGCTGCTGTTGCTGGATTTGCTGCTGATGCTGTTGAATGCGTTCCCGGTTGATGGACTCCATTTTGAAGAACAAATCCAGTCGTTGCTTCTTCTACAAAAAACGAAAGAATTAGAGCTACCTCGACTTGGGGTGCAAGACTCCACTTACGTGCTCCCAAGCCAAGACGTTCTCGGCCGAATCTCCGCTGGAGATGGCCCACAAGTGGCCAGCGCCCTGGGGCGCCTTTACTCCCTTGCGGAAGTGCGGATTGATGGATAGATTGTGTCGCACCGAGTTCTTCCAGCGGTCATCGTTCGATTTGTAATACGGAAAGCGATCGCTGTGGAATGATCAAGGGAAGGGAAGGAAGATGAAATACTATATGGTATATACATATATATATTTATAGTGCGAAGACTGGGCTGAGGCAAAGGAACGTTGCTGCATTCCCGAATCTTTTGATAATCCTTTAGACTAGTTCGATTCGATTTTCATGAACTTTTGATGGGTACGAGTAGTTACACAGTTCTGCCTTGATATCTGCATATGAGAGCAGGTATCTCAGGATTGGTTAGCAATTTCCAACCCCATCAGGTGGTCAGACGGCCCAAAACTTTGTTGACCAATTGCAATTAAATTGTTCAGCAGCAGGAGGTGGCGCCCAGCCAATCCGGGTCGGAAGGCGGGCATGGGAAAGCCAATTTACACGGAACACGTCATCGCACAGCACAGCACTGCGGCAGACGCGCACACAGACCCACAGACGTACAGCTGAATAGGAATACGGACACGGACACGGACACGGACATGGACATGGACACGGGCACTGACAGGGACATGGACATGGACAGGGACAGCGCCACTGGCACTGGCACAAATTATGCGTCGTTTTTATTCACCTCTCTTTTATTCTTTCTCCCGTTTCCCAGTCACGAACAGGCAGGCCATTGGGAGCAGTACGTACGTACACACATACGTATAGTGTAAGTGTATGGCTATGGCAGTGGCAGTGGCAGGTGGAAGTGGAACCACCACCATTGATAGACCCGCCATCAGTCCAACCCAACCCCCTGCCCCCAGCTCCGGCCAGGCCATTTTGCCCAGATGTAAAAAGGAAACAACGACGACCGGAAAGGACATCGCGTGCCATGCCGGGCGGGCTCCCATTCCCACTCTCCACTGGGATGGGATGGGGGTTTTTAGAGTATGGGTGTACGACCGTTGGGTGGTGGATCGGGTCGGGCTGGGTCGGGGCAACAAAATGGAAAGTATTTCAAATTACGGCACAGCCATAGCTCGGAGCGGGGGATGGAAGACACGCGCCGCTTAAGGAGAAGGAGAAACCAACCCCCGCAGAAGGGATCTATGTGCTATGTCATTGGTTAACTGCCAATGCCCGTGCCCGTGCCAGTGCCCGTGCCTCTGTCCCTGCCCCTGTCCCCATCCATTCTACGCCCACGTAGAGTTGAAAAGCAATCCAAAAAATTTCAGCACGCGAGCCCCAAAGGAGGAGGCCAACAACTTACTACCACCACTCCACACCAGGGCGGGGGTATTGGGCTGCAGTCGAGTCCCCCTATTACGGCTCCTTCTATTTCTTGGTTTTTCGCTTTTCTTCCGTGTATTTTCCGTATTTTCCGTATTTTCCGTATTTTCCTAGTGTTTTTTGTTTTTTTGTTTTTGTTTTGGGCACGGGAAAATGACGACTCATAAATGAAGTGAAATGAATTATAGAGAAATTCATGGCGGACTGACGCTCCGTCTTGTTTGGCTGACTCTTTGGGGGAGGGTGGGGGCTGGAGTCCTTAATGACCCCTCGGTTATGTCCTGATAACTCCCCATACACGTATGTGCACAGATATCATACTAAATGACGTAGATATCTTCTTCTTTTTTTTATATTGTAGCGATCTGGCACGCAGTCCCGTCATGACGCATCAAACAGCGAAGTCAAATGATGTGGCACTTGAAATTGCTCCGGGAACGGTGGGATCGGAGGAGCCTTGGCTATCCGTATACCCCTTTCTCTGAAGCCGAAGGGTAGGCGAATGAAATTAGCTCCATCCCAACCAGAACTTGAATGGCTTCGCTTGGATTGCAATGGTTAGGGCCTGGGCTGGTATTAGCGATGATGGAAAACCATCCTGTCCTAATGGATTCCTTCTTATGCTGTATATTCAATCATCACATCATAAATCTTTTGTTTTTCGAACATTTTGGCCTTCATTGTGGTCCAATTTGGTCACCTAAAGATCCAATTTGGCGAAACTCAATGTATTCGAGTCTTGAATTCCTGATCAATATTTAATGTACTATTTTTGAATATACCTACTATATATTTTAAAAACACAATTGTATTCCTAAAGGATCCTGAAAATCATACGATTTTCCTGTTACTCCTCTTTTCGTTCCACAATAAATTTCCTTAATAGGAAAGTCTTATAATTTTCAGGATCCTTTAGGACGCGTATCTGACTAGTGCATTAATTTTAATCTGTTCGCTTAAATACAAAAATCACCATGAGTTTAAACTTTTTGTTGATGGCCAATTTGTGTATCAAAGATTTGTGGATTCGCCGCGTAATCACTGCCCTGCCCAGAAACTAAAGCTGAAAGTCATGGCATTTATCCATCGTATGTAATCTGCAGAGTTCATAGTTCACACTTGGACCTTCCTTAGAGTGCACCTTCCAAGCTCCTTTCCATCAGAAAAAAGTTGTTGAAGCCTGAAGTTATTGGCGAAATAAACTGTCACCATTATTGGCCATGCCTGGTCGAAGGCACTTGTAAATTTGAAATCATTGAGTCAGGCATTGATGTTGGTATAGTTTATGGTATCTGCATGTCTGTTTGGGCTTAATCATGGACTCAGTCAATCGATGGGCCTACACAAGAGCAGACATATACATGAGTATTATGCATATTTCTGCCCATCCGCCCATCCACCCACCCATCCATCCCACCATCCCTGTATCTTGATGTGTATACAAATATGTAGCTATGAAAGAGGGTACACTCGTATCATGTTGGCACAGCCCGTCGCACTTGTCGAATTGTCAACGTGGCCTCAAGCACGTAGTACTAGCTCTCCCAATCGAGTACGGAAAAGGGGAAATCGGGGAAGAGTGAATACTTATACGAGTATGTATATATTCTTGGGTGGTCGGATGGTTTCATAGATTTGAGTGGGTTCGTTAAGTTGGTAAAAATCAAATACCCGCTATCAGCCACAGTCATCGTTGTCAATGAATATGACTGACTAACTCCGCGCTCTGGCTTTACCGGGGGGCTGGGTAAAGGTTTTTGGTATGAAATTGTCGGAATACACGGCATGCCACACACCCACACCCATTGATTATCATATACATATATATATATATATATATGGCTATACCTACTGAATATATGTGTGTTTATATTTTGAGTTTCAGTTTCGGTTTAAAAACAAAAATATTGCAAGCTTCTTTGATAGGGGACGGAACTCAACATATTCCATCCGTGGGCTGCTCTAGTTCCTCCTGTCCAGGCCTGGTCGGGCACTGAAATGTAATTGACTGGAATGAACCTCGCCCTGGTCCTTGTCCCTGCCACTGCTATCCAGCCAGCAATCCCACCATCCCCTTCCCATCCATTGCATTGCAGGCACTCTGATGAGGTCTGATAGGCTGGTCGCTCGGACTAAATGGTTGGTTCGCTCGTGTCTGGGCGTGCCTGGCACGCAAACCACCTCTCTTTCTCTCTATCTTGCATACACATACATATACCTATGCATACCTATATATTTAGTATACTATATATATATATATTCAAAGAGAGAGCTTCATTTTTTTTTTGACATGGCAGCAAGGACCGAGGTCCCAACAGAACCCATCAGACTGGGCAACTACTCTTGGCTCTGCCTCTGGCCCCATATACTACTCGTATTTTCTCGAAATATATATACATATTTCGTGTACGAGTATATCTGAATAGGTATAGGTATTGGTATAGGTATAGCCAGAGTGTATGTACATCCATATATTTATGGCACTACGTTAGTCAGTTCATAAATTGTTGCGGCTCGTTGGCGTCCACCTCTTTGGGCCCTTCTCCTAGCCACTAAAATACATTTCGTGGATTTATGGCCAAAACCAAAACCAGAGCTGGGGCTGGGCCTGAAGCTCAAGACTGAGACTGTGACGGAGACCGACCCGAAAGCACAAGTTGCCTCATTTTGGTTGAGCAAAATGAAAAAGTTTTTAATGGCAATTGTTGATTCTTTTTTCTACGAACGGGTGGGCGTAACTGCGGCCTAGCCACGCCCACCCCCGGAAAAATATAGAAAATCCCAAGGCAAAAGTAATCACATGACCAATGACGACTCCATCTTAGATCTCGGGCTGGCACAAAAAGTATTCTCCTTGGACCTGCCCCAAGGTGAATCAATCCTGGAGAGCTATTAGCGAAATGGATGCCTAAATAGTCCCATCAGCATCTGTCTCCGATTTGGTATGAAATCTATCATTTGAATCAAATTTAAAATACTATGATATTACGTCATTTGGCCATAAATGGCTGTGTGTGTGTGTTGGAAAACGTCACTTTGTCACCAATGGTGCCTCAGTTCTTCAGCTACAAACACTAACTAAGCGTTCTGTCTCTCTTGGGTTTTCCCACTTCGCAGAAAAGTTAGCTAGGTCTAATGTCATAGCACCATTACGGCCTAAAGACTCCCATTTTGTGAAGGATTTCCGCATATTTCTGATAGTTCCAATAGCAATAAGAAGAAGCAGCTGCTCTAAACAGTAATACATGTTATACAAAATAAAAAGGAAAGATGTATGTACATATAATCCCTTAAGCTTTAAACCTATCGTATCATTAGATATGCAATTTTTGTGTACACCTGTGGATCAATAGAGACGCTGCTGTGTCTATGGGAGAAAAACATTGTTGGTTCACCACATTATAAAGAAATTACTGAAAATAATTAATAAATAAAAGCATCAAGCCTTGCTCGTCCATTCTCCTGTAATTTCTCATAATTTGGTGGTCTTCCTTGTCATAGAATACTTAAATCAAACATCGTACATTGCAGAAGCTCTGTCTGCGTGGATTTCGATATCGATAACTTGAGAGCTTCAAGTAGATCCTTCAATCAAAGATGTATATTATTTACCATTATTTACTAAAAATCAAGGGGAAACCCAATACGTATTTAGCTGAGAAAATACCTACAACTGTCAGGCAAAATTTGTAATTTTTTCTCTAGAATCAAGCACAATCGGATGGCATGAAGGGTAACTATTAAAATACTTTCTTTAGAGTTCTTTGAAGCACAAAATTTTCATTATTCTCCATCGATTCTGAGAGCTGAACCATAATACAGAATTAAAGATAATTTTGATCATGTTTCGGTTCATCCAAGTCTAGGCGCTCCTTCAGAATAATATGGGTATTGAGAAGGGGTGTTAGGGTAAAGTAAAGGCCGGGTGTTGAAATGATATTTATGCTAATCTTGCCACCACATCTGCTAGATGGTCGCACTTATACCCATATACTCGTAGTTTTCAGTAACCTCTATCGTTTCCAAGTTAGGAGCAATTGCGGTTACCAGAAACGAGGAGGAGGGAGGGTTGAATGTGGCACATGTCCTGGTCGATCATGCATGATCCGCATCCCATAAACACTCAATATGCACATTTCCAATTGACCGGAAGAGCGGAAGCAGCCGTATGCCACTACCCACTACCCACCACTGCCACTCCACTCGCTCTCTCTCTTAACCCACTTAACCCCTTAACCCTCTGCCACTAGCACTGCCCCAGGCACTGGCAGGTAATTGCTCTCAACTCTAGGCACAGCCGTGGGCATGGGCATGTCAAACACCTGATCCCCGGGATGCATTGATGCATGTAAAAGGTGTAGTAAAGCCGGAAGGGAACCGAAACCGACCCCGACTCCGGCCCCGACCCCGGTCTCCTGGTTCCGATGGTCCAACCCCCGCAATTAATAATTATTGTGAGCAATGTGCAGCGTAGAAATTTCATGGGCAATTGCCAGGACAGGCAAAACGATTAAGGGAATGGGTAGCGGGGGCGAACAAAGTTGGGTAAATTGCTATTGCTATAGGGCTATATATGTACGTGTATATATTGGGCATTGGGGATCGGGGACTGCGCGGGGCCATTGCGCAGGCGTCGTCAATTGCCTTGAATGCGACGAGGACGTGGCCATGGGGTGGCAGGGGCAGTGGCACCCCTTCTGGGAGCCGCAAAGCAAATTTGTGAATGGTTAATGAAAAGTTCCCCAAAAGCGGAACTCAGCCAAAAGCCGAGTCGAAACTTCTGCCAAGGAATCGGGGAGTCCAGGACTGTCGGCTCATTACATTTAATGAACCTCTGCCCGAAAGGGTACAGGGTCGGTGGTGGGGTGCTTGGGTGGATGGTGCAGGTGATGGGCAAATGTCATAAATTATTTGCTTCCTCCCCATTGTAAGGGGATGGTTTCGTATGTAAATTTGTATAGGATATTTACACGCAACATTTTGGGCTGCGGCTTCAAATATTTACACTGATTCAGGCCCCCACCCGCACAGGTGCAGAGAGGCAGGAGGCAGGAGGCAGGAGCCGGAACCCCGAATTAATGAACCTTGAAAAATGTGTTAAAAGTTTTTGTGTTTTTTTCCCTTTATGATCTAAACCGAATGTATACTCATTATTTGCCCTGAGGGCCGGGGATCCACCGAAAGTAGGTAATAGGTTATCAGGGGTGGAATATCAAACATCTACATATAGCTTTGAGAATTGATAGAATATGTCCGAAGACGTAGAAAGATACTTCGGTGCAGCCACTGTGCACTCAATCCACACTTTCAGCTTATAAACAGAACAAACAGGAAGATCGCAAAGAACTGATGAAGGAAGTATTCCTGGAAGAATTCAAAAGAATCATGGGTACTATTTATGAATGTTTAATTTAATAGTTTCTCTCTTTGTTGAGATGAGATCTCTGAGTTCTCTTGAATTTGGATTCCTATCATCCATGTTTTGACCACAGAAAATAGATACAGAAAAGAAAAGATATGATAAAAAGAATCAATTGTCTTGTTGTCTGTTGACAGTGGACTCATCTGATAGATTGGAAAGTTCTGTTGTGCCAATTGGTTCCACTTCCTATTCCACAAAAGACAGAGTTCTGTGGGGATCTTTGGAAGCTCCCAGCTCGATATCCATCTGAGCAACCATCAAAGGAATGTCCTGACATTTTCGACCAGAAGAGACCCCTGAATCGAATTCATGTCTGAACCCAAACATATCAGATGGACCCCTAACATATCTGATAAATACAAGGCTCCGCTTCGCTCCGTTGCGCTTCGGTTCCAACAACTTGTTGAACAAACCACAAAACGGTTTGGGGACCGCGAGTCCTAGTGAGGAAAATGCAATTTCCCTGCCTATAAATCGTTGGAGGCAAAAACTTTTGGCACTTGCATTGTTTGGAGTTCCTTCGCTCCTTGCTGTTTGTGGGGCGAGCAACACCTTGAAGAAGGAACCAATCAAATGGCCAGCGGGAATGCCCAGGAGAAATTCTTGAGATTTGTTTAATTGCATCCGGCTGGCGTTAAAAAACTACTACAGCCAAAGCCAGAACAATAGTCCGTAGCCCGTAGCTCGAAGCCCGAGAAACATCCAACAAAATGGCGTCCATCAAGTTGGCTGGGGTTGAATATGGGTGTGGGGGTGGACGAGTGGGTGGCTAGGGGGTGGTTTGGTTTGATTTAGAGTTGGAGTTGGAGTACTTACGATATCCATTGGTATATGCCCGACACAGTCAGTTCACCCTTGTCCTCGAGGGCGTATTCGATGAGTTCCGTGTAGGTGAACGGTGGTTTCTTTGGCCTGCTTGTTTTGCGGTGGTTGGTTTCGGGTTTCGGGTTTCACGTTTCGGGTAGATGGTTGGATGGGTGGGTGGGTGTTTCAGTCGTTCGTTGATTCGTTTTGGGGGTGTGGGTTTTCATTCGGTGGTCGGCATCGATTGGCGGCACCAGAATGGAAATGGAGAAAATTCATATCAAGAAAAGATGTTAAAAAAATATTTACAAAATTGCTGCAGAAAGGCGAGAATCTGTTGGGAGATCAGAGATAGAGCTGGTAGCGTTTTAAAGACTCCATATTGAAGCAATAGAGTCGTCTCTGTGAGGGCACCATAAATGGAGGACCACCGTGAGTTTTGTAGAAAGGGTCTGGACCCTTTTGCAGATCGATTTTTCATACGGAATCTACTATGAAGCCTGGGCTAGCAACAAATAAAACTACAGCTCTTTGAACTTGGAGGGAAGGAACAGAAAGGTTGTTCTCACAAAGATACAGCTATTTGATATAGTCATTCGTTCTTGAATCGTAACAGGGTGTCAATATGGCTATGGCAGTGGTCTTCCTAAGCCAGCCCATAACATTTTGTAGGCTATTCAGATGGTGCCATACTCACGCCTTGGAGGTTGTATCCTCGACCACAACATGCTCGGCCACTATCATATCGTTGCCATCCAGCTCCGAGGTGACTTCCATCACCAGCTCCTCGAACTTGCGCCCGGTCTTGGTGGAGCTGCTAATGTTTCCTGATACAGTACTGCCGCCGGCACCTCCTCCACTTCCTCCTGATCCTCCTCCGACTGTTGATGCACTGATCGAGGCGCTGGTGCAGCTCTTGGGGGACCGGGCCCGCTGGTCCATCAGGGCGCCATGGCTCTGGCTGGAGTTGAGAGAGTGATTCGAGTTCGTGGTGCATGTGGATGCGGACGCGGACGGGGACGAGGTAGAGCTGCAGGGCGATGTGCTGACAGCGGTTGTGGGCGTGCCGGCTTCGGCTTGACCCACCGGCTGGCCATGGCCCTGCCCTTGGCCATGGGGCGAAAGATGGGGGAACTCGTCGAATTTGAAGTTGAGCAGCCACGACAGGTTCTTGTCCTCAAAGTCCGCCTCCGAACCATCGCTAGTCGTCGTAGTCGTGGGCGTGCCTGTGGAGCCCGACGAAGTGCGCCTGCCGGTGGGCATAGTCCGACATCCCGCCTGCTTCAGAGGGACCATGAAGCTCTGATTTTGCACCACCTGCGCCGACGACTGGTGCTGCTGCTGGGACTGCTGCTGCTGCTGCTGTTGCTGCTGGGGCTGCTGGGGCTGCTGCTGAGGCTGGGACTGGGACTGGGGCTGGGAGCTATTGCTGCACTGCGACACAGGGGGCGGCAGCGTAGCGCTCAGCTGGCCAATCTCCGCCTGCAGACCGGAGTTGTAGCGATGATCGAGCTCGAGCAGCTCGCCCGTCTGCCAGCCGCCGCCGGGTCCATCCTCTAGGGGGGCGCTCAATGTGGGCGTGGGCAGCGCGCTGGTAGGGCCGCAGAACGCGCCGGACGGCACTAGGAGACTGCTGTCGTAGGCGAACAGATCGTTAATGAAAGCGGCCGAGGACTCAGGGGGCCCAGTGGCAGGTATAGTCGCAACGGCAGCAGGAGCGGAGCCGCCACTGGCCGTGCTGCTGGCTACTGGCGATTCCAGCTGGAGGTGAAAGTGCAGGTCGCCGGCATCGTACTCAAGGTGACGTTTCTTCCAGGGGTTCCCCTCAAGTTGGTCGTAGTCCGGGCCCAGGGCTAGGTCCTGTCCATCCACCTGCGACTCGTACTTGCGCTTCAAAAAGTTGTATTCGCAGTCTCCTACCAGGGTTCCGCTGTTCGAGTTGTTGCCGTCACTAGTGGTGTTATTGTTGGTGGTGTTGCTGTTGTTGTTGTTGTTGTTGTTCGAAGCGGGACTGAGATGGACACCGGGAGCACTCACACTGCCCGTGCCATTGACGGGCATATTGACAATCATGGCTCTCAACAATCGCCCAGGCCTGGCTCTCGTGCAGTTCACGCGACACCCAAAACACACACGGAGGCACAGGAAAAAAAAACGTAACCAGCAGTCAAAAACGAAAAAAAAAAAAAAGACAATAAACAAAAGGATGCACAGGACGAGCACTAGCCGCCAGGAGCTGGGCTTGAACTGGATGGCACTGTCAACGGGGGCTGGCACTGGGACTGGGACTGGCACTGGGGCTGGGACTGTGTGTGTTCTGTGTTCTGGGTTCTCCGAGCCGAGTTCCGTCTCGCGCTGCGACTGGCCACGGAATGCGGACAAACGTTGAGCGGTGCCAGGAGCAGAGTTGGCCAGTAGCTCCCCGCTCGTCTGTGCTGCGCCTGCGCCTGCTGGCGGCTCTCATTACCCCTGCGCACTCAGTCAAGCACAACCCAGTATCAGGCCTAGTACGAGTACCAGACCAGCACACCATGTGGACGCGCATACACGCGTGGACTGGACTGGTGATAGTGCTTGCTGGCGCTGGTTCTGCTTGGTCGCTCTTTGGCCGTAATCGAACATGTGCGTTGGCCGTTGGCCGTTAGCCAATTTCGGCGTGTTGACAGGGTGTTGGCCCTGTGCAGCCATTCAAGCGTCTAATCGCCGCTTTAGGCACCCTGTGAATGGTCCGGTCCCAACCCCCGTCGCACAAGTGTTGCTGGAGCTCGGGAGGGTCGGCCCATCTGCACGGAAAGGGACAATTAATTGCTTATCTGGGCTTTCCAATAAATACTCACAGTGTTAAGACCAAAGGCTTGTATATAGGGAGAATGGGGGTCAAGATGAGGATGCCTGAAAATAAAGTAAAAATCATACGTATTAATGGTTTACAGAGAGATCCATAAAATGGATTCGTCCATTTACACAGCTCGTTTTTCTAAAGGCCCGAATGAAGAGCCAGAAAGTCATGGGGAGGGAGAGCGAAATATATGTTCTGGTACTCAAGTATTAACAGAGTTTTGTACTATTTCTGGATTGGAAAATTGCATTATCAGTACTGCATATAGGACTTGACTTAGCTCTAGTTTCAGAAAGAAGTACATATATAATTGTAGTATACTATATAAGAAATATCCATAAAATACCCAAAAAATTGACAGGTTTCGTAGCCAATAATCCATATATTATAGCCAGAGGTGCAGCAGTAAAGCAAATCTCTATTATTGTTTATTGTTTGCACTGCCCACAGTACCACATTGCAATCTACACACATATGTACATACTTATGTACTTACAGCAGCCTATTCTCTCAGTCCCTTCTCTCGCTTCTTTCTTTTTTTCTTTCGCCTTCGCAATTCGGCCCGCCTGCCCTTGAATTAGTCTTGTGGAAGCACTCACTTTCTTGAATCTCCTCGTAAACCTAGCTAAAGTATAGATTTGGTCGGCACTGTGGAACCCAAGACTGTATTAATATATTTCCATGTTATCAAATATGAAAATCTTTCCGTTGTCCACACTGCGGAGCATCTAGCGGGACGTTATTCTGGACAGATAATATGGAAATGGATGGAAGCTGGTCTTATAGTTGGAGCAGCTCCTTATAGTTCGACTTATCGTATAGGGAGAGCTGTATATGTACCTTATATCTGTAACTGAATAAACGTTTTATGTACATGATGTATGTGCATAGGTGATGCATAATGTGACTCACTGGCGGCCTGTTATCAGCTTCGATGGAGCAAATCTGTAAATTGAGTTACTTATAAGCATAGATATACATACAAAATTCTTGGCAACAGTCGTGTTTATTTGTGCGCGTCGTGAGTGTGTGGATACTCTCGTCACTGTTCCAAGCGCTCGGGCCGCTCGGGCACTCTGCGAAATCGGAAATGCCACAAACAATCATTTCGCAACCTGTTTTTGAGTATGTTGAGCAAAAAATACCCGCACAAATGAGCGTGGAAAGAGCCAGATGGCTCGACGGGGCAGAGCGACGGGTACGGGAGTCCCCAAGCGGATCGAAACAGAGTTCAATCGTCTTGATAAATACACTTGATAAGGCCCGTGTTGGCAGTTCGCATCCGACGCTAGATCTCTCCGAGTGCCAGTCATGTTTCCCACTGCTCGCCTTTGCATGCTGATCGCGGCAGCTGCTCTGATTGTTGTGGTGGCTGGTGTATCCGGTAAAGCTCGCCATCGGGCTGAGGATTGTCCGCAGATCAAGCTGAAGCGGCAGTGGGGCGGAAAGCCGTCCCAGAACCTCCACTATCAGGTGCGTCCCATCCGCTTCGTGGTAATCCATCACACGGTCACCGGCGAGTGCAGCGGGTTGCTTCAGTGCGCTCAGATTCTTCAGGGCATGCAAGCCTATCACCAAACGGATCTTAACTACAACGACATCAGCTACAAGTAAGCATAATCAGCGATATCAGCTAACACGCCAATACAACGCTCCATTCCAATCCCAGCTTCCTAATTGGCAACGATGGCGTCGTCTACGAGGGCACCGGCTGGGGTCTGCGCGGCGCCCACACTTACGGCTACAACGCCAATGGCACGGGCATTGCCTTCATCGGCAACTACGGGGGTGAGCTAGCTATATTACATATACTCCGGCTGGTTATTGATCCCCTCCATTTGTCCATTTAACAGAAAAACTTCCCACGCCGGCTGCCCTGCGGGCGGCCAAACAGCTGTTGGCCTGCGGAGTAAGGCAGGGGGAGCTGAGCGAGGACTATGGACTGATTGCGGGCTCGCAGGTGATCAGCACACAGAGTCCCGGGCTGACGCTCTACAATGAGATTCAGGAGTGGCCACATTGGCTTTCCAATCCCTAAAATTCACTAATTCGCAAATGAGATATTTTGGCGCACTAATCGATAAGCGATTGCAGTTGGTCGAGCTGCCAACTCGGTCTATTCGCCACTTTCTTTAATAAAGTCTACTTAGTTTTTAACTTTTAAAAATTGCAAATACAAGCTAGTTACCTTTAAATCATTGGACTATTATGTAATTCAATAAAGCCATTTATTTTGCAACTACAATGTTCAGAATCGATTCCATATCGATTTCCAAGTCCATTGCAGAGCAGCCAGCTTAACGCAGTTCCTGCTTGCCGGCTCCGCCATCTTTGCAAAAATTAATTAGAAGAACCATAATAAATCGAAGCAATTCAGCGGCATCCCGAAAGCGATCGACCCAACAAAATGTCAGACACCGAGAAAAACAATTTGCTTAACTATGAGAATACTATCCAACCGCTTGTAGGAGCGAAGTGCTCTGATTATGCTGTGGCTCATGCCACTGTGAGTGTGACACCGTTTCGCACATTCGCAGAAGTTACACTTCTGCCGGAAATTTTGGCGAAGATGCGAGAACTCGGCTTGAACCGTCTGCTGCGGCTACAGAGCTATGCCTGGCCGCATCTTCTCAAGGGCTCGGGTCACGGTGTCCTCATTGTGAGTGCCCCACGCAGCGGCCGCACGATGGGATATGTGCCGCCCGTTTGCCACGTTGTCAACACGATCCTGGCCGCTAATCGGCGCGGGAGAGAAGTGGCGGTTGATTTACTGGATGTCTCGCACGGAATGGGACCCATTGCCTTGATTCTAGTGCCAGACTTAAACCGACTGGCGCAGGTGGCCGCCTTATGCAGTGCGCTAATGCCAAAGAAAGAGACCGTGGATGACGTGGGGATCATTGTGACGAGAGTGTTGACCGTTCCCATGGTGTGCACTCCCGATTTCATGGGTGCGTGGATCAACGAAATAGGCGTGTTGGTGGCCACCCCCGCCCGATTTGCCAACGCGTGCAAGCAAGGAGCGGGCCTGCTAAAGCTTAATCAGCTGCAGGTAGTGGTCTTCGATGACGTGGACCTAATGCAGAAAGAGGAACTGGAGTTGGCCAAGCAGTATATTCCGAGCATGGCCAATAGCATTACGTCAAAACGCAAAGGCACCAATCACTGTCCTCGTCCGCAGGTGGTGATGGTTTCCCAACGTTTCACTCCATCCCTGTTTGCCCAGGTGCACCGGTTCAATCAACACCCTTGCCTGATCTTTGCCGATCTTCTGGAAGCTGCTCTTTATGGCGGGATGCTTTTGTCTGTCAATATGGGCAAGAGGGAGGACAAGGTCGGTGCGGTCGTGAAACTGCTTCGTAAGCGTCCGCCGGAGGAATATCGCACCATCATCTTCTGCGATGGGGATCTGGAAATGGCACTGCTGGTCGGAGCCTTAAAGGATTTCGAGTACGACTGTCTGGCCTACTACCAGAACGCAGATCTGGCGCTACTCGATAAGGTAAGCTACTGGATGTGCGCCAGTGGAGGCCTGGTTCTTGTCTGCACCGACAACTGTCCCGAGCTGAGAATACGCAATGCGCACACCATAATCCACTACAGCATGAGTTCCTCATGGAGCAAGTTCAAGAATCGCTTCATGTTCCTGTCCGACAATGTGCCCAATGTGCTGACACGTGCCAAGGCACACTCCCTCTCCCCGTCCCCAACGGCAAAAGCAACCGCAACCGATGAGAGTATCCTGTATTCCCTTGTCCTTTTGGATGAGGGGAACGCCAGGCAGCTGACCCGTTTGGTCGACTTAGTGCAGGCTCGCCAGAAGCTGGAGCCCAATATTGTGGCGATGGCTGATCGCATCCGCCAGGAGTTAAACACAATAAAAGACATTGTAAAGCCGATTTGCAGAGAGATCTTGGGTCACGGCGACTGTTGGGACACCAAGTGCGGGCAACGTCATTATCTGCACGGATCAGATCGCCGTCCATCCTACGTACCCTGCTCGGGAGACATCAAGGTACAAGTGCTCCGCGTCTACTCCCCCGGACACTACTGTGTGATCGCCTACGAGCACAAACCCCTGGGGGGTAAATGGCACACTTTAGATCCCAACAGGAATTTGACGGCCCTGATGAATTTGAGGCTCACCGGGAAGGACGACGAGCCACTACCACGCTATTGGCCACCGCTGCCCCAAGCCGTGTGTCTGTGGAAGAAGACTAGGTGGCAGTCTGGCTCTTTCTACGAGCGTGTCCGGGTGCTCAGTGTGCCACCCATTGAGAATGTAAATCTGGTCGATTCGAACCTCATGGTGGTGGTCCAGGCTATGGACTCTAGCACTCGCTGCTTCGAGACCAAGTGCATGTCTCTCCATGTCTGCCCCGATGAGTACGCCAGCAAGCCGCCATTGTGCATGGACCTGCGTCTGCTGGGAATGGTCAACCACATGGGTGATCGCTATTGGGCTGACGCAGATGCGAACACGGTTCAAGACTGGCTGGACAAGGCGCCCAAGGACCACTTCGTCCAGGCCAAAGTCGAGTTCTCCACTTCGCACACGATCTTCGCTACATGTATGGTGTCCATGGTCTACCTCAAGACACTGAAGACTTTTAACCTTCACTTGAATCTGCCCATGGCACAGATCAAGGCCAAGATGAGCAAGCGCTGTGCCCGGACCAAAGAGATGATTTTGAAATTCTTCGAGCAACACATCAAGCTGGACGAGCCGCCGATCCCACAAGATCCACCAGAACTGGAAAAGGAACCGAACTCATGCGAAGGAGTCCGTGTGGTGGCAAATGTGCGCAAAGAGCACATCGGCGAGGATATGGACAAGAGCCCACCCTCAAAGCAGAACACTTCTAAGCTGCCGGCCATGGACCCAGTGGACCATGGGCTTAATACGGGCCTGGAGAACCGTCTACTCCAGGAAGAAACAGATTCCGAGGATGAAGCCGATTCCAAGCAGAGCCCTGTCATGTCTGTTGGCCAGGACCAGCCAGGAGAATCGGAAGCTTCGGATCTTAAGGTGGTCCCAATCTCCTATTTCTATGACTGCTTTATGAGATGCGCGGCGCTGGACGGCTACATGGAAATGGAAGCAGACACGGCCGGAAGCAAGGCGGCTCCGAACGATGTCTATCAGATGTTGACTGAAGGCCCAGTACAGCGCTCCAATGAGCCCAGTAAAGAGAAGTCGAAACAAGAAAAAAGCCAACAAATCAAGGGCGAGAAACTTTCCGCCAATACTGGAGTTTCAGCATACAATGCTGCTCGTGTTCTGCAGCCCGCATCGCGTCCCGATGTCAAATACTACCAGACCCTCAGCGCTCTCCATCTGCAGGTGACCCTGGCAGATGAAAAAATGTGCTACCAGACACGAGTGGTAGACACCACTGGGGTTTTTTTCCAGGCCACCCCTACAGGCGGGTCAGGAGCAGCATTAGGATCCTCCACTGGCACCTCTTATCGAGCCTGCGAGTTCTTTGTAAACACATGCATGGCCTTCAAAGGCATACAACATTCCATGAAGGGGCGTACTGTATACATTGAGCTCCGAAAGATCAATCCAGGCTACTACCCCATTACATTCGGCCACTTAAAGTTCTTCCAACAGAACTTCGACAAGATAGAGATCGAGGAGAAGTGGCGTCAGCGAAAAAAAAACGAACTCCAACAGTTGATGCGGGAGCATGGATGGGGGGCTCAAAAATACACATCAAAAGCGGAAAGCAGCGACGAAAGCGTGTCCGAGTCAGAATCGGAGGATGGGGTAGAGCGACCCGATGACTACAGGAAGATCGACATGAATTAAAGTTTAAGGTTTGTGCATACTCGTATTTGGTAAATAGCTTGAAACCTTTTCATAATATTTGCATCATGCTTTCTCTAGAATTTCAGAATCGTGCCCTTGGATCGCGAGAGCGAGCGTAGAGCGAGCGGGACTCAAGGAAGAGAACGAGCCACGCAACAAGGGAAGCGATAGCTTCTATGGAAGAAACTAAAATTTTATTAATTTGATGCTAATTTGAAAACTGTACTCTATTTTACCACTTGACAAATGCATGCATGCACATACGAATATACATATATATTCCATAATTAACATATTGATAACAATATGTATTTGACCTTCAAATAAATCCCTTGATTGAACAAATCTTTACTGAACTGCTGTGCCTATTCCAAATCTATCATTGGATCGACAAAGATATAAACTCTCGAATAGATAGCTAAGGCCTTAATCTCGCTAGAGTTAAACTGACTCGCAGACAAAACAAAACTCAGGGTTAAATGAAATCCCTTAAGCCTCTGAGTGGCTAATGATCCAATGATCGGGTACCTCTGAGCTGGCGTTGCTGTATGTTCTCGTTGTAGCAGAATGACCAAGCATTTGTCTTATAGTTAAAAACGCCCTTAACCCCTTGTGGGGTCTTCCACGAAATCCTACTGACCGCTGCAAAAGATCATTATACATATGGTGGAAGTGGAACAACGCCTTGAAATAATAATTATATTATACATTATTTATAATTTTAAATCAGTATCGAACTTCCCTGGAGCTCTAAGGGTAGGGGGATATCTATATACGTTTTGTGGGATATTTACGTTATCCCATATAGAATATATGTATATATTCTTGATCAGCATCAGCCGAATCGATATAGCCATGGCTGTCCGTCCGTTCCGATGAGAGCCCAGATCTCAGCAACTATACGAGGTAGAGCAAAAAATAAATTTTTGTATCCAGACTGTTATCCACGAACATCCGTGGCATCCACAAATTTGAAGATACGAGAAAATCATAAAATCTGAATCATATATAATGACCATATCTACCAGAATGCCGAATTTTGTTTAGATCATTATAATAGCAGGGAGGAGCTACTGAGATTGGTTGTGGCTACACAACCTCCTTCCACGCGCTTAATCATTCTCTCTCTCTCTCTCTCTCTATCACAGACTCCGCATCGTGCAGTGTGCGACATATGAAAGAGGGGACGCGAGATAGCAGTACACGTACTGACTGAGTATTGGGTACAAATGCAGAGCAGCGGCTCTTGCTACGGCTCTGTGTAGATCCAGGCACTTGTGCTGATGGGCGCATGTACTCTATATACTCCGCTGTCCGCTCCAGTCTTAGCCTGAGCGACATACACATGTATTCTATAATGGTACACAAATTTCGCTTCGATTCGACACTTGGGGAACACTTAGCACTGTACTGGACACCGTACCTAAACATTGTTCAATGTCTTTCCACTAACAGCTCTAATCGCTCCTCTAAGCTGCTCTCGCGCTTTAGCTCCCATTCGGCTCATGTGCCCTCGCAATCTTCGTCTTCGACTGACATCGCTTTCGGCCGCTATACTGCGCATAATACTTAACAATAAACCGTACATACATACATGTATTTACCAATAATAGAACGGAACAACTCGCCCATTTTCGAAAAGACACAAACACTTGGCTTGATTCACCACTGGGAGGACTTTCAGTCAGCCCTTGAACCGGTTTCTTAATTAAAAAAAAAAGGTTCTCTATGTTTTTATTGTATATTTAATACGTTTCTGTCATAATTTACAATTTTGTTAAGTTAAGCAATTGATCGTCATAGATCTACACGTAATCGTATATATGTTTGGATGCCGTATGTACTTGTACAAATACATAGTTGACGCTTGTCTGCTGCACTCTTCAAATGAGAATGTATTTTGTATGTTATGTTTACGAAACGTTTTGTGTCACGCGTGTGCGTTGATGTTAACAATCTGATGATGGTACGCAATCGGAGTGGTGTTAAAAAAATAAGGATACATACATAATAATTCGGTTAACATGACCCGTCCCGTTTTTGGATCGGGTCTTTATAGAGTTGCTGTTGCTGTTGCGGCTTGTTGTTGTAGTTTCAGCTAAGACGCGACTTATCTTATTACTAGACATAAAAAGAGCCACGAAATATTGTAATGTAATTTCTTTAAGTGTGCTTCTTGGGGACTCTCGTTTCCGTGTCGGCTGGTGGTTGGGCGTCACAGCTCTGATCTGAACGATTAAAGTTGTTTTTAAGCTAAAGCTCCGTGTCCGCCTCTGGTCCTCCTTCAGGGTTCCCCGCGGCTCAGTCGTCGCTCTCCTCGAACGTGGGACTGCTGGGCGAGTACGCTGGACTCGTGGGACTATAGTGCGATGGCGCCGTCGGCGAGTACATGGGCGATGTGGGTGAATAGTTGCGTGCCGTGGGCGTGTACGTGGGCGATGTCGGCGAGTATTTGGTGCTGCTCGGCGAGTAGATGGACATATTGGGCGAGTACCGTGGACTGGTGGCCGAATAGGTTGATCCAGTGGGACTGTACTGGTTCGACGGCGAGTGCTGCGGGGAACTGGGCGAGTACAGGGGCGATGTGGGCGAGTACTTGGGGGAGGCCGGTGAATATTGCGGCGAGCCGGGCGTGTATTGTGGCGATCCTGGAGAGCCATCGTACGAGGGCGAAGGCGGCGAATAGGTCGGAGACGTCGGCGAGTACTTGGCCCCTGTCTGGGAGTAGGCCGGCGATGCCGGCGAGTAGTGGGGCGAGGCCGAGTAGTTTGGCGATGTGGGCGAATACGAGGGCGTCGCTGGCGTATAGTTGGGTGAAGTGGGCGAATACGAAGGCGATGTTGGTGAATAGCAAGGTGACGTGGGCGAGTACGAGGGACTCGATGGGGAGTACGAGGGTGATGTCGGAGAGTATGAGGGGGAATTCGGCGAATAGTTGGTGGAACTGGGCGAGTAGGCATTGCCCGGTGAGTACATGTTGCTGCCGCTGCCCGCAAACGACGGACTCGACGGGAAGTTGGATGTGGGCGAGTATACCGGCGATGTCGGCGAGTATCCCGACGCCGATGGCGAGTAGCCCGTCGACTGCGGATTAAAGTTGGGTGTGGTGGAGGCATACCGTGGACTGGCCGCTGCATATAGCGGCGATGTCGGCGAATAGTTGGGACTGGAGGGCGAGTAGTTAGGCGATGCCCCACCGGGCGACGAGGCCGTGTAGTTGGGACTTGTCGGCGAGTACGATGGCGACACGCTGGGCGAAGCCGGATAGTACGGGGACATCGAGGGTGCCGGAGAGCTGGGCGAGGAGCCCGGATGTGCTGGCGACCAGCTCGGAGACATACCAGACGCGTCCGAGGCGGCCGACGGCGAAAAACTAGGTCCTCCCGGTGTCATGGCGCTCACTGCAAAAAAAAAAAAAGAAGGAATATCGAATTGAAGCGAGAAAGATACACAGATGATAGACAGAGACGGCCATAGCCATAGCCGACGTGATCGTGACTTACCATGACCTGGTGGCGAGAAGTAGCGTGGCGTATTGCAGTTCACCCACGGTGTCATCGGAGGCGTCATGCTCGGCGTAGAGCCACCGCCAATGAACATGGCCGTGCCGCCCAGCATGCTGCTTCCCAGGGTGTTGGGTATCTCGATGCCGAAGCGACACTTCTCGGCGTCCAGCAGCAGATCGAAGCAGCCAGTGCCCATCTTGGGCAGTTGGCCCATGATTATGTTCTCGGATACGCCACGCATGGGATCCGTTTCTGCGTGGGCAGCCGCATCCATGAGCACGTCCACAGTCTCCTCGAAGGAGCAGCGCATGAGGGCGCCGGTGTCCTGTCTGTTGATGCCGTGACGGGTGATGGCCATCAGATGGCCCTTGGCGGTCATCACGTCGCACAGCAGAGCCAAATGGCGGTAGTTCACATACAGGCCGTAGAACTGCAGCACCGCGTTCATCTCCTTCTCGACGGACTTTCGCACCGCCTCGATGCCCAGCACCTGGAAGATCTCGCAAATGTCATTGGAGGAGGTGCGAATGGGGTCGACGTCCCGCTCGGAGAGGACCTTCATCATGGATGTGCCGTCCGTCTCGAGCAACCACTCGCCGATGGCCTTAAACTCGCCCGTTTCGGTGATGACGATCCGTTTCTTGCTGTCCGTTTGCGGCAGATGCATATAGACCTTGCCAATGGCCTCGATGCCCTGCAGCGTCATATCCGACAGCATATTGGCCTCGATGCAGCGCAGGAACATGTCATCTTCCATCTTGTCGACGGCCTCGTCCTCGTCTTGGAACTTGTTCTCTTCGTTGTTCATGATCCGGATGCGCAGGACCAGCTTGTCCGCATTGTCATCGTTGAAGATGCAGTTGAGATCCTCGCCAAAGCCCACATTGATCTTCTCGGCGATCTGCTCCATGGTCAGCTTCTTGTCCGTCATTCGTTTGCGGTCGAGCTCGATGCGCAGCAGCCAGGGCGAGATTCGTGTCGGATCGAAATCGGGCATTTCGTAGTAGACATTCACAAACTCCTGATCCTCCGATATCACCGTACGCTGTGGATCCGGATCGTAGTAGATGGCCGTATTGGCCGTCACCTTGCGCAGCGTTGTGTGCTCCAAGCGGCAGAGCACGTTCTTGGCCTTCTCGGCATCACGGGCGGCTCCGCCCGTCAGGAAGACCGTCAGTGACGGGGCCTTCGGTTTCTTTGAGATGTTGATAATCTCCTTGAGTCGAGGCACGCCCAGTGTCACGTTCTTCGAGGACACACCAGCGAAATGGAACGTGTTGAGTGTCATCTGGGTGGCCGGTTCGCCCAAACTCTGGGCGGCTAAGGCGCCAACCATCTCGCCAGGATTCGCCTGGGCCTGCTGGAACCGCGTCTCGATCTCACCGATCAGCCACTCAAAGGCCTCTGTGGACAGGCGAAACTCCTCGGACACGTATTTGGTGCACAGCGTGGACCGGATTAGGCACTGGAACAGCAACGTGGCATTCTCGTTGGCCTGCTTTGAAATCCGGTCGGCGCCAGTCACGATTACACACCGCTCCAGCAGGGTCTTCACGCCCTTGATCACCCGCATGGGCGAGAGGTCTGTGGGCAGGCGCTTGTTAATGTGGAATATCTTCTGTACATTCCAGATCATGCGCTGCAGATTGCAGGGCAGTACCACCTTCGAATCGCCGTTGGGGAAGATCTGTCGCAAATGGTCGCGATCCTGCATCAGGTGGTCCCACTCCGATTCGAGATCCTGTATGGCCTCGCTGCTGTCGGTCATCTCCTTGATCACCTCGTCCGTGAAGACCTTGCGCATGTATCGCTCGTTCGACCAGTCGAACTTGAAGCGCTTCTCGAACGCCTTGTTGGAGAGTTTCACCGTCGGCATGTTCTGGAACTCGACCAGCTCGCCGCAAAGGCCATCCTCTCCGTAGCGCAGCTGGATCAGCTGGCCCACAGAGTTGCGCACGGTGCCATCGTAGTTGACCATCACCGACTCCATAGCCTTGATCAGACGTCGCTGGATGTAGCCGGTTTCGGCTGTTTTTACCGCCGTATCGATGAGACCCTCACGACCGCCCATAGCATGGAAGTAGAACTCTGAGGGCGTCAGACCGGCTAGATACGAGTTCTCCACAAAGCCGCGCGACTCGGGACCATAATCGTCCTTGATGAAATGCGGCAGGGTACGCTTACGGAATCCGTACGGGATACGCTTGCCCTCCACATTCTGTTGTCCCACGCAAGCAATGACCTGGAAACAACCAAACAAGACAACGACAAAGCTCGATTAGGTGCCCACTTCTGAAGAGAGGAGAGGAAGGTGCGCAAGTGAGCGAAACTTTACCTGAGAAATGTTAATGTTGGAGCCCTTGGAGCCGGACACCACCATGGCCTTCAGATTGTTGTATTCGGTAAGGGACTTCTTCGCGGAGCCACCGGTCTTGTCACGGGCATCGTTCAAGATGCGATTCACCTTGTTCTCGAAGGTCTGGCGCAGCGTGTTGCCGGGCGTCGGTTCCAGTTCCATGTTGTGGGCCTTCTGGATAACATTGATGACATCATCCTTGGCCTTCTTGATGGCCATCTGAATTTCGTTGTAGGTCTGCGGATCGGCAATGGTGTCGCCAATGCCGATGCTGTGGCCCTCGAGCAGCAGCCAGTTGTTGATCACCGTCTGAATGTTGCCGTAGAAGCGTCCGGCTATCTCGTGGCCCAGCTCTAGGAAACAGATGTGCAGCAGAGAGCCCGCCGATGTGCCCAGCGTCTTCTTGCAGAGTATGCCCATGATGAGGTCGCCGTGCTCCACCATTACCTTGGTGTCGCCGGGCGAGATCCACTTGTAGGGACCATCGTCCTCCTCATCGGGATGCGTCGAGTGGGTGCGGATCATGTTAACGTTGCCCGGTATGATCAAAGAAAATATCTGCTTGCCCGTCCACAGCGGACGCGGCTTGAGGATGCACGGCTGCGGCATTTTGCCATCCCACGTGGGCAGAAACATCAGCAGATTCATCACCTGCTCGCGCGTGATGAACACATCGCGCTTGGTCATCTTTCGCACGGCGGTGAGAGTGTCCTGCACAATGCCCATGACCGGTTTATTCGCCTGCGGCGTGATTATCTGTCGCGGTGTGATGTGAATGTTTTCTACCTCGGCGCGCGTCTCCATTGACTGCGGCACATGGAGGTTCATCTCGTCGCCATCGAAATCGGCATTGTAGGGCGATGTGCAGGAGAGGTTCATCCGGAACGTGGACCAGGGCAGAACCTTCACACGATGCCCCATCATACTCATCTTGTGGAGCGTGGGCTGGCGATTGAAGATCACAAGATCGTCGTCGCGCAGATGCCTCTCCACCTTGTAGCCGCACTGCAGATGGAGGTCCGACGACTTGGGATGGAAACGCAGATCGATGCGCTCCCCATTGTCGCGGACAATGTACTTGGCGCCCGGATACTGCGAGTTGCCGCGACGCACCAGCTCCTGCATCCGATCAATATTGAATGGAGTCACCAGTTCGGGGAAGGTCAGATTCTGGGCTATCGAACGCGGCACTCCAACCTGATCGATGCGCAAATTGGGATCCGGTGTGATGACGGTACGGGCTGAGAAGTCCACACGTTTTCCCATCAAGTTACCACGGATGCGACCCTCCTTGCCTTTGAGGCGAGCCTTGATCGCCTTCAGGGGCTTGCCCGACTTCTGCATGGCCCTGGGCATGCCGGGCATATCGTTGTCCACCAGCGTGGCCACATGGAACTGCAGCATCTTTATGTTCTCCTGTATAACGTGGGCCGCCGCTCCGCTGGCCTCGTTCTTGCGCAGCTCATTGTTGGCCTTGATGATGTCCGACAGCTTGTGGGTCAAATCGTCCTGGTTCTTTGCCGCCCCGAACATCACCACAGCCGGACGCACGGCCAGCGGTGGAACGGGTAGCACGGTGACAATCATCCAGTCGGGGCGTGCGTATTTCGGGTCCATGCCCAGAATAAAGCACTCCTCGTCGGTTATGTGTTTCAAGATCTCCCACACGCGCTCTGCCGAAACGACAATCTTCTTTTCCTGTGAATCCTCGTTCGGGTGCTTCCACTCGGCGGACAAGTCTAGGCCCGTTCTGCGTATCGAGGGCTGGTAGTGGCCACAACCGCCGTGGCCTGGCTTTTTGTTCGGATCCGGCTGTTGGTTGTCCTTGGTCAAGTCCATGTCCTCGCCACCCTCGCAAATAGTCTTGCCCTTGCATAGATCATAGACATAGGCCAGACGCTTGCGTGGTTGACCCTTCGATTTCACAACAATCTCCTTGATTTTCGGATTATGCGGCGAGACCAACATCTTGGAGCAGTAGAAGCAAACGCAGCGCAGAATTTTGATGGTTTTGGTGATGAAGCCGATGTGGAATACCGGTTTGGCCAGATCTATGTGTCCAAAGTGGCCCGGACACTCGGTCATGTTGCCGGCGCAGGTCTGGCATCGGGATGTCCTATCAATCACACCTTGTCGGGGATCCATGAGGCCGCCTAGCTTTGGACGGCCACCTTCCATCGTCTCGGCGAACTGGACGCCACCCTCGGTAACGGACATACGGCGCTGGAATACGTCAAGCGAGAACAATGAAAGATTAAACATACATTCTGGCTGGATGAGAGACGAGACCCAAAGTGACTCGACTGAAATTATTATATTCGCGTGAATTGGCCAGACAAAAAACATTTAACCTTAGGCTATTCCTAACTAAATATTATTTTTGCATATGGTGATGGTGATTTTTGGAAATTTGATCATTTTTCAATATGGCGTCGCAGACATTTGGAGAAATGGCACTTACAATTTCATCAGGTGATAAAATTCCAAACTGTACACGCTTCACCTGGCGCAGGGGCGCCTTCGAGTCGGTGGTGGTGCTCATCGTGGCCACTTGGCAATAGATTTGGCCAGGCTAGCCTGCGAGAGTTCAAGCAGTGGCCTGCTGCGCGTCGTCGTCAGACTTTTTCTTCTTCTCCCACTGCCACTGGAAGGGCAGAAGTCGGTTTTGCACACGGGAGAAACAAAGAGTGCCGCACTTTGAAAACAAACAGTAAAGGAAACAGTTTTAGTGCCTGCTACTGTTTTAGAGTCTATTGCATCTTTATATGTACGTTTTAGGCGGTTTTCATCAATATTTTTGCTTGGGGCGTACGGTGTCCGCGTTTTTCCGTGATGATACTGTGACCAGCCCTCGGAAATATACCGAAACATACCGTCTCATTTAGAAAATATACCGTTAAAATACTGACGAAGTCAAGTTCTGTTATGCATATTCCTCGTTTTTGATATTCCGTCGAATATTACCAGCTAAATAGAATATTTAGCAGTGCCCACATAATTTTAGAACAAAGATGAATAAATTTTCTACACAATTGGTTAGTTTTTAGTCCTTGCTTTTATTGTATTTTGGCTAAAACAAGGTTTGAACAAAATAGTTCAACAAAAAAGAGTCGCAATGTTGCTGGTATTTAAAGACGTGATGCGTGTATAGCCCTTTGTACACCCTATTTCGCTAATTTTATATGAAGATCACCTTGTGTCCTTTTCGAAATAGACTGCGATATTGATCCAGTGTTGCGTTGTGATTTTCCAACTTGGAACGACTCGTCTAGAATTTCTTCTATTGATTGAGCGGTCAAGGCTTTTATAGAAGGAACATCTGCAAGAGTTGTTGGAATAGGTGCAATCGTGGACAATGTGGATGTGGTTTCCATGTGAGGCAATGATGAGGATGGTCCCGGTAAATTTTCGACATAATTGTTCGTAATCCATTCTAAAGTCTCTTTGTCTATTTGGGTTTCCAAAAACATCGTGGACAATTCGCTGTTTAAGATTACGCTCACTAAACTCTTCAACGAACACTTCCCTAATTCTTTCTTCTGGGCTACTAACTGCTTTTGTGCGTATAAGAGTATGTCCATCAATAGTTGTAAACATCTCTTCGCACTGAATATCTTCTGTTGAAGAGATAAAGTTATCAACCGTTGCAGAGTCACATTCACTTCCAATAGAAATTGTTGTGTCCAGAGAAGTGTTACACATCCCAGCAGTGAGAAAAGTTCTCCTTCCGCTGGGGACATCGCTTTTTGAATTATCAAATTTACATCGTTTTGATTTCCAAGACTCTGATTCGCTTTCTGAACTTTCAATTGATTCCGTTTCCTTTTCTTTTCCTTCCCTTGAACATCTTCGACTTGCTGAGTGTTGATTTCTATGTTCACACAATCCCCATTCACAATTTCCACTTCCTCCACATCTGAAACAGGACTCGGTGATCGACTTGCTGGTTCCCGAAAGGATACTGCACGCTTCGCTGGAGGACTCATCTGAATTGGAATAAAAATAACTACACTCGCTGCTTGATGATAACTCGTCGATTTGAAAGTTTGGTCAAACACCATTTTGTCAAGCCATGGCGTAGCTAATCATGGCCTTCGGCCGATAGCCGCTCAACCGGGCCTTTATCTATGCCCACATAATTTGATAGGATTAATGAATCAATTTTCTACTTAACTAGCCAGTTTTTAGTCCTTGTTTTTACATATTCATCGTTTTTGATTTTCCGTAGAATATTACTATATATATAGCACATTTAGCCATGCCCACATAATGTTATCCAATTAATGAACCCCTTTTCTAATTGGCTGGCTTATTTTAAACACTTACTTTAGTTGGATTTAGACAAAAAAAGGTTTAGCAAAAATGGGGAAACAAAAAAAAAACGAAAGAGGATAGTCGTTCCTATTGTTCAATATTGATATTGAATTTATACGATTGATGAATCAATTTTGTTGAAGATTAACTACTTTTAAGTGCTCGCATGTATTTTATTTTGACAAAAACACGGCTTTAACAAAAATGTTTCAAAAAAAAACCATGTTGCTGGTATTTGAAGCCTCATTTCTTGTCAAACAGAGTATGGGCATTTTTATACCCTACTTTGTGAATATTATATAAAGATACTGTTTTCCAACCTGCTTTTAAACGTAACTAATAAAGACCTTGTCTTAGATTGCATTTTTTTGCATATTCATGCATTTGATTAGTTTTTTGTAAATAAATCCTGATTCTGTACCAATTCTTGGTAGGAAGGAAAATCCTGTGCAGCGCACTACGATAGACTGATCCGAGCTGCTAACCATCATAGGGGCAGTCAAACATTCGATGGCGCTTATCCTCAACCAAGAGACGAGATGCACGTGTACAGGAGCGATCATTTAATTTTAAAAACCAATTCCATTTCTACAGCCAACTGATGTTGCGATGTTCCTCCAATAGGGTCTAGACCAGATCTTTATTCTAAAGAGTAAATCAATACCCCACAACAAGTAATATCTAACGCGCTCGATGGGTGAGTGAGGCCGAGGGGGAAGGGAAAGGTAAGTGTGTCTAACCATTAATTTAAAGTTTAATTTATTTTGGAATCGATCAGTCATTTATTTCGTTATCCCCTTCATCCAAGAGCATCAGGGAGCCCTTCTCCTTCCGCTTGCTCGGACGTACCTTTTTCTGCTGCTGCAGTGCGGCAACCTGGGGGGCATGCATCTGCCGCCGGTGCTTGTGCATGTTGCCCGAATTCTTGAAGGTGCGCTCACAGAAGGCACACTCGTAAAGGTCCTGGCCGGTGTGTGTGGCCGTGTGCTCCTCAAGGCCGCGACTGCTCTTGAACTCCTTCCCGCAGTGTGTGCACTTGTGATACTCCTTTGGGTGATGGTACCGAATGTGGGCCGCAAGCTTGGCGCGCGAGTCCTTCACCAGGCCGCACTGTCCGCACTTCCATTCACGCGTAGACGCCGCATCGCGATGCATGTACATGTGCTTACGCAGACTGTTCTCGTCGCTCAGCCACGTCTGGCACTCCTGACACTGCACCTCCGGTAGCTGTGAGCCTTCACGGTGAACGGTGCGCTTGTGCACCAAGAGATTTTGCTTCGTCTTGAACTTGGAGCCGCAGGAGTCGCAGATGAAGGGCACAAAGGTGGGATCGTGTGTGCGACGCATGTGAAGGCGCAGATCTACAGCAGTGCGGAATCTGTGGGAGCGATGAACATATTACGGTTCGAGGTCATGTGCCGGCGCAGTCACGTCACTTACGATCTGTCGCAGTGCTTGCACTTTTCAGTGCGCTCCTGTTGGTGGACACGGGCGTGGATGGTCAGCAGGAACTGCTTTGAGAACCGCTTTGAACACTTGTCGCAGGCGAAGCTCAGCTCGTCCTCGTTGGAATGAAATCGCAGCATGTGGACGTCGTAGCTTATTCTGCTGACCAGCTGCTTTGCACAAATCTTACATCTGCAAGAGATTCAGCTGAGAGTGGCGAAGCAAGTATGGCCGGTGTCTTACCCACCTAAAGTAATCGGGATTGTTGTGCATTCTCAGATGGTCCACGTACAGAGCACGCTTCTTGTAGCGCCTCTGACAGCACACTACATATCCGGCCGTCTGGTGCTCGCTCCGGTAATGACGCTTGAGCTCTGCAAAGTTCTGAAACTGAGAGTCGCCGCCGCACTGGCAGCATTCCAGGCGCCCGTGTGCCGCAATATAGCTATCCATTTCGCCGCTATTGCTGCTTCTGATGTCCAGGTCCGACTCAATCTGACGCTTTGGTTTTGGTTTCGCCTTCGCTTTTAATGGCCTGGCCTTCTGGGCGGCGCGGGGACGCATGCTGCGGCGTATGGGCGACGGAAGGCGAACCCTTCGCCTGGTCGTCGTCCTGCCACTGCTTGGCAGTGGTTTCGTGTCTATGTCGATCTCATTGTATTCGTTTGTATCGGCTGAGGGGCTCACATCTATCTCTGGCTCGCACAATATCTGTGCCTTGGTGTCCTCGTCGTCATCCGAGAAAGGCTCCTGCTTCAGCGGCAGCCCCAGCTGTTTCTTCATCACCATGGCGCAGAATTGCTCAAAGTCGGCCAGCTGCTGCCAGCATTTGGTGCACAGGCACTTGGACACGGCATCGTTGGGCATCAGCTAATGGGCGGACAATCAAATTTCAATCGTCTTGTCTCGAATTTTTGAATCCAATTTTTGTACTCACAACCAACTGCAGGTGTTTCTCTATCAATTCGGCCAGGTTGGACAGCGATGGCTGCATTAGGCTGTCGTCGCAGTCAAAGATGGGGACACTGTGCTGGGCATCTTCGAGACAAAGTCGGCATATCATTTCATAAATGTGAAGTAACAATTTAATTAAATTAAGTGCAAGGCAAAATCTGTTTACGCGATGTGTGTGCGGTGTTGCCGGACCGCGGTGGCTTAGCAGTGTTGCGAACAGTGTCGGCTGCAAGAAATAGCTAGATTTCTTCAGCAGGTCGCGGGCATTCTTCGCCAAGTGGCGCCAAGCAAGTGGAAAAAAGGCCAGGAAAGCATCTCTAAGAGACACACAGACAAGAGCTGCAACAGCGACCCCCGACCGGAGAGAAAAACAGCCTAGTCCACAAGTAAAACTATTAAATGTTAGATTTAACATATCGATGACCATTTTCAACGCAGTTGATAAGTTTACCATGATGTCTGGCGATCGAGTAAAGATAAAAGACCTGCTCAGTAGTCGTCTCACCGAATGCGGCTGGCGAGACGAAGTGCGCCTGCTATGTCGCAGCATCCTGCAGGAGAAGGGGGCCATCAGTAGCTTCACCGTCGAGCAGCTGGTCACGGAGGTGACGCCCAGGGCCCGATCCCTCGTCCCCGATGCCGTCAAGAAGGAGCTCCTGATCAAGATTCGAACCATTTTTGACGAAAACGAGGATGATGACATCGACCCCGAGGACGCCTGACATTTAGTGCTAGCAATATCCCGCACGCAAATCCCATAGACCCTATTTTCAATTTTAGAATTTTATTTTGTAATTTTATACAATATATATATTGATTATACAAACACACACGCACAATCAGACACATTTCATTCCCTGGGAATAAGATAGGGCCAGGGAGCGGAATGGTTTCAGTCGAGCGTGGGGCATGCGGAGCTGTTGCTGAGCAGCTCAAAGGTCTCTCCAACGGATGGGTCATCCATTAAGTTGGCGGCCGGTGCCGGAAGATTCACCCCAGCAACGGCCACTGTCTCTGACCCCGCCTCCGCCTCTGTACTGGAGAGATGGCCTGAGGAGGAACCCAAGGCGGAAATTGTTGTGGGCTGGGAATACTTGCGCACCCACTCATTTGGATGCATCTTCTTCTTGTGGTTGTGCATGTTGGCGTGCGACTTGAATGTGCGAGTGCAGAACTGACACGAGTACAGATCGATTCCGGTGTGCGTGGCCATGTGTTCCTAAGGAATAGATCAGATCGGATTGGGTACAATTAAAGACGATGATTCCACTAACAGGAAAGGGAGTACAGAGTACAGAGTGTAGGATACAGGGGATAACAGTACTCACAACGAGGGCGCGCGGCAGTTTGAACTCCTTGTCGCAGAGGCTGCACTTGTGCCGCTTGGCGGAGTGATGATACCTCATGTGGCTGCTGAGTGCGGCACGAGAGGACTTCTCCGCGTTGCAGAGGGAACAGCGATACTTTTTCTGATTGTCGCGATCATCGTGTCGTGCCAGATGCTTGCGGAGACTCCGCTCGTCCCGTAGCCAGCGGCCGCACAGAGTACACTGCACCTCCGCCACGGGCCCATCCGGATGGAGTGCCTTCTTGTGGATGAGAAAGTTGGCCTTTGAACGGAAATGCGTGCCACAGATGTCACAGATGATCGGGGTGAAGTCCGCCGCGTGCATTCGCTTAACGTGGGCGCTCAGCTCAAATTTGGTGCGGAATCTGTAAGGATTAAATTGAATTAAACGACTGCCATTTTGTTACAACGACCCCCCACTCAACCACTCACGTCTTGCCACAGGTGTCGCAGACCTCGGGACGCTCGGTGCCCTTGTGACCTTTCAGATGCATAGTCAGAAGGAATTTCTTGGCAAATCGTGCCTCGCAGATGGAGCATTCATGCACCAGCTCCTGCTGTTCGGAGTGGAAGCGCAGCATGTGCATGACCTGGCTGTTGCGATTCAGGAAGTTCTTGCGGCAGGGCTGACAACTGAAGTACTGCGGGTCCTTGTGGCAGTGTAGGTGGTCCACGTACAGAGTGCGCTTCTTATACCGATTGTTGCAGCACTTTACGTATCCCAGGATATTGTGCTCCACTCGAAAGTGTCGCTTCAGATCGTTGAAGTCCGCAAGGGGAGCCGCGCACAGGCAACAATCGAGCTTCACATTGGCCGCTATAAAGTCGTCCATCTCCTTTATGCTGTTACGCTTTACAGAAGGTTCAGTTTCAGCTTGTACCTCAACAGTTGGATGCTTTCTCTTGCACTTAGTTATAGTCTTGGGACGGCCACGATTTCCACTGGCACGGGTCGGCACGCTGAGAGTGTACTCCGGGTCCGGAGGTGTCGAGTCGTTGCCTGATGATACAGCCTCAGGTTTACGTCTAAGATCGCGGGCACGTGCTCGAGATTCGCGGAGTGTGAGTCCAGTGAGCTCCGCCTTCGTCTGTTTGTGCTTCTCGTATTTCTTTTTGATAAGCTGGGAATTCTTTTGGAGGGTTTTACGGGGCCTGCCCCTACCTGGATTTTTAGGTTTCACAGGATCTGGCTCGATGGCGTTGGGCTCGAAGTCCGTCTCGAATCGGTCGCCATCATCACTATCATTATCCTTATCGTCTCTGGCGGCCAATGCGTCGATGACGGGCTCACACAAAATGTGGTCCTTAATATCACCGCCATCGAAATCGATCTTCGACTCGATAGGCGATTCTGTATTCCACACGATAAGGCCTGGTTCCGGCTCTGGATCTGAGACCTCGATCTTAAGCTGCAATGCGCGTTGCTTGTCCGCTACCATGCAGCAAAACTGCTCGAAGCTGGACAGCTGCTGCCAGCATGTGCCGCACAGGCAAGTGGATACCGCATCATTGGCCGCCAGCTGGGAATTGAGCGGTGTGAGTAAATGCTTCCAATTTAAAACCTAAATCTACTGACCACCAACTGAAGATGCTTCTCTATCAGTTCCGCCAGCTGCTGCATCGTTTGATGCACTGCTTCTCCATCCTGATCGAAGATGGGCACACTGTGCTCGGTATCCTCCAGGCAGAGTCGACATATCATCATCTCATTAAAAAAAACAACAACCAAATTTCGTTTAAATGCACGACAGCAGCGCAGCTGTTTACAGGTCGTTGCTGTGATGTTGCAAAGCGTTGCCAGATCGACTGTCTCAGATCTGCCGCTAGCACAAATAGAAAAATAAAGCTAGATTTTACCTGTAGACCTTAATTTTAATTGAGACTGCTGAATGCCAAGAAACCCTCCCCCCCCCAGCGCGGCAAAATGGGTGAATAGTTACGGATAGTTTCCAAGTATGGAAGATCTCACAATTCACTAAGAAATAGCTAAATTAGCGGGAAAGAATATATGATTGGCATCACTACTATTTTACTATTAAAAGAACAGTGCTGGTAAATGTTATCCGATGTTTTTTTAAATCAAAGATTAAATTAAGTAAAAAGAAACAAGATTAAGTCAACAATTTATATTTATTAAGGTGGTATTCGCCTAAACTTCACTTAAAATGTACACTGACGATTCACCACCAATCAAAGTAGTTTGCCACAAAACATCGATGACATTGAATGTCATCAATCATCGATGTTTCTCCAGCCTTGTGCAGCACTCTTTTCATTCTGAACGCTTGAAACCGCGGAAATATTTTTTCATAAGTTATATTAATAACTGCACTAAAATGAACCCAATACCTACTGATGATGTCCCCAATGAGCTGGGCCATGACATATCTGATATTGATCTTCATGATGTTCCGGCCCAACTGGAAAATACCTTGAAACCGAAATTTCATGAGAGAAAAAGTCTCTTCAACATTAACATTGACGAAAGTAAGAATTCCCGCGTTCATGTATAAATATTCTCTACTGGTATGCGTTTTGGATTTTCAGTATTTGAAACCACCACTGGGGATGAAGAAGTGCAGGAGTATAAGGATGATATCAAAGCCAGACAGCTAAAGTGGATTGACTTTATGGTTGACGCAACCAAAAAGGGCGAGGATGCTCTAAAAACGTACGAGGGTACCCTATCCAACCGTGAGGATTTGAACCCGATCCCTGAGGTCAAGCCCAACGCAGAACAGCAAGCCTATTTGGACCAGGGTCCAGACTTCCAGAATTTTATAAGGGGTCACCTGGAATTCCGTAAGAATTATGAAGTGTTCAAGCAGAAACACGAGGAAATGAGGGAGTTGCAAGCCCGCATAATGGAACGCTGCCGACTTCGCTTAAACATTGTTGTGGCTAACGTTTTTAACCAGAACTTGGGCACAGAAACAACTAAGAAGCCATCAAAACGCGGCTGATGTTTATATGTATACTTAATTATTGATGAAAAACGAAATAAACACAGGCTAACAAAATGGCTTAGCTCCAATTGTATTAATTCTAATTAATTTGAGTTTTTATTGCTTATTCCTTGGCCCAGGACCCCAAGTATTTCATCAGGTCTGTAAGACTTTCGAAGTCAGTGCGGCTTGCTGGGGGCTCGTCTTTGGTGATGCGCGGCAAGGCATTGCCCATCTTCATGCGAAACTCTTGAAACTGAATGAGAAAATGAAGATTAGATATAGCCAGTACTGTCCCACAGCTTGGTTCTTGGTGCCTACGTCTTTGGCTCCGCTCAGCTTCCAGAATCCATAGCAGAATGCTCCTGTGCCCAAGACGGCGTATAGTGTACCCCAGCCAAGGGCTCGTAGGGCCAGGGTGGCGCCCTCGTCCATCAGTATTATGCCCTGTCGAGTGCCCTGCTGCTGTAGCACCTTGCTGTCTGCTTTCTTGGCCGTGGCCAAGGTACGCGAGAAGCCAAAGAGTGCAGAAATACCGCCGACTAGTCCTAGGAAAGCAGCACCTGCATAAAAAAAGACCTTCCGTCACAGAATCACTGGAATAACGACTTTGGCTGAAAAGAGCTCACCCTGTATGCGAAACTTGCGTTCTTTATCCGCCGTCACTGCATCTGCATTGGCGCCGGCTTCGTTCATTTCTTGCTTAATTTTTCCGATTGTATTTATTATTTGTCGTAACAGAGGTTAAATTTATTTTTATATATAAATATATCGATATACATTTTTTGTGATATATGTGTATCGATGCATCGATAAAATGTGTGCTAGCTGCAAACTATACATAAATGTGCACACATATATACAGACATACATGTTACATATACATAACAGTCCACACGACAAACAAAAACAAATTGACAATAATTCATTAAAAAGACGCGGCCGACGGACGATTTGGTTGATTGTGAGGTTTATGGGTTCATTATCGTATTCTATTGTTCATTAAGATTTATTTATTTTTAGGACAAGGCAATGGAGCAAATATGCAGAGTTTGCACGGGAAAGTCTAGTGAATTTACAAACATATTTGAGGAGGCACAGAAGTGGGACACTTGCATTGGTGACATGATAGCGCAGTGTACCGGGTACGACGTTAAGCGAGGTGATTCATTCCCTGAAAATATATGCCCGCCATGCCTTAAGGATGCAGTAAATGCCTTCAATCTTAAGCAAACCTATGAGCAAAGCCATAAGCTCTACTTCCCAGTGATGAAGAAGGGTATACAAGAAGATCTCTGTGATAACGCTAAAGACGAGCAGGACTGGGAGCTGTCTGATAGTATAAGTGAGCACTCAAAAAGTGTGGCATCCGATGCACAAATACAAAAAGATGCTAGAGACAACAATGATAATTTAGATAGACCCTATCAATGCTTTTACTGCTCGAAGCTCTTTAAACAAAAATCCCATCTCAGCGAACACATCCGTACCCACACTGGGGAGCGACCGTATAATTGTACTCACTGCTCGAAGTCATTTCAACAAAAATCGCATCTTCAAGCCCACACGCGTATTCACACTGGGGAGCGACCCTACAAATGCGACCTTTGCTCGATGTCATTTCAACAAAAATCCCATCTGCAAGCCCATACGCGTATCCACACTGGGGAGCGACCCTACAAATGCTCCTACTGCCCCAAATCCTTTCAACAACAATCACATCTCGGCGACCACATCCGTACGCACACAGGTGATCGACCCTACAAATGTGCTCACTGCTCGATGTCCTTTAAGCTCAAATCAACTCTCCAAGTACACACCTACACTCACACTGGGGAGCAGCCCTACAAGTGTTCTTACTGCTCAAAGGGCTTTAACCATAGTACATCTCTTAAAAGACATACCCTTACCCACACGAAGAACGAGCAGACCAAAGAAATAAACTATATTTCCCAGTGATGGGAGAGGACGAAGAGGGTGTCGAAGAAACATCTGTGATAATCTTGAAAACGAAAACTAGCTGTTTGAGAGTTGATACATGCAATTAAAAAAATATGCAGCCTGAAATTACTGAAAACGGTTGGTCTCCAGCATCACTTCAGCATACTGATCTGAATAAAGATCTGTCGTATACATATAAACATAATGCAAATAATAAAAAAGATCCATTAAATCGTGCAAGAGTCCAGTCTATTTTCCAATTTTGCTCTTCTATCGAATTTGGCTGTGTCTCTGATTGTCTTGAGAGTATTTCAAATGAAGAAAATTGGTGTTTATGGGCTTAAAAGGCGCCGAGCAGAATATTCACAATTTTTCTCCTTTCTAAATTTAACGCAACGATTTGGTTTGATTCATAAATCGTATAAAATTATGTAGGCATGGCAAAATGTTTTATCTAGCTAATAATATTCGACGGCATATCAATATTGAACAATAGGAACGACTATCCTCTTTCGTTTTTTTTGTTTCCCCATTTTTGCTAAACCTTTTTTTGTCTAAATCCAACTAAAGTAAGTGTTTAAAATAAGCCAGCCAATTAGAAAAGGGGTTCATTAATTGGATAACATTATGTGGGCATGGCTAAATGTTCTATGTAGCTTATTATATTTGACGGAACATCAAAATTAAGCAATATGGAACTATTAACCTATTATAAGCCAAGGGGGTAATCATTTTAGCGCAGTTCAGATGAAAGATTCGTGGGGTTTGGCAACTTAAAGGGAAGGATAGGATGGATCTATAAGAATTTACAATCGTTAATATATTCCGCCATTTACCTCGTGTAGTTAAATATAGGGGGCTTAAGTGGGCTAAGCTCGGTTTTCCATCATACGAGTCGCTATATTGTTGTTGAGAAACCAAAATTGAGGCAAAAACAAGCAAAGCCAAGTATTTAATGTGCCAGTCAAGTAGAAAATTGATTGATTAATCGTACAAAATTGAGTGGGCATGGCTAAATGTTCTATCTAGCATATAATATTTTACGGAACATCAAAAACGAGGAATATGTAAAATGGAACTTGAATTCGTCAGTATATTTACGGTATATTTTTATAATGAGACGGTATATTTTGGTGCTGTTCTGAGGGTCATACTGTAGAAATACTGGTTTTCGCCGCGCTCCCATGGTATTTTTGTCAATTTTCATCAATCTATTAATTTAATTTTCAATTTTATATAAAAATCCAATAAATGCAAGTATTTCGAATACACCAATCATGTATAGAATTGATTCCTTAATCGTATAAAATTGAGTGGGCATCGCTAAATGTTCTATATAAATAGTATTATTCAACGGAACAAAGAATTGGTCGTTTTTTGAATTGAATTTGAATTCGCCGCAGTTCGCCCCAGTTCGCTTTAGCAACAATGAGTCTCATTCCATACACAAACATGTTGCTAACATACCCTGGGGGAAATGGATGTTATAGAATTGAGGAAAAAGGGTGTACAAAGGCCTATACAAGCGTTGTGTCTTCAAATTCCAGCGACATTGCAACTGTTTTTTTGTTGAACTATTTTGCTTAAACCTTGTTTAGTCAAAATACAATAAAAGCAAGGACTAAAAACTGGCCAGTTAAGTAGAAAATTTATTCATTAATCGTATAAAATTATGTGGGCATAGATAAAGGCCCGGTTGACAACATTTAAATCCTTGTCGCTCACATTCAAAAAAGTTCGATTTGGCGCGCACCACTCGGTATATTTTGAAAATGAGACCGTATATTTCGGTGCTGTTCTAAGGGTCATACTGTAAAAACTGGTTTTCGCCGCGCTCCCATGTGGTGTTTTTTAGTGCTAAATGGTATTTTTGTCTTCTATTAATTTAATTTTCAATTTTATATAAAAATCCAATAAATGCAAGTATTTCGAATAGGCCAATCATGTATAGAATTGATTCCTTAATCGTATAAAATTGAGTGGGCATCGCTAAATGTTCTATATAAATAGTATTATTCAACGGAACAAAGAATATGAGAAAATTTGAATTCGCAGTTCACCCCAGTTCGCCGCAGTTCTCTTTAGCAACAATGAGTTCCATACACAATGTTGCGCATTCCATACACACTGTTGCGGCAACATTTACTTGAAAACCGTTTTTTGGTCAAAATAAAATACTTACAAGCAATTTAAAGACGCAATCTTGTAGAAAATGCATTTATCTATGGGATAAAGCTAAGTGGGCATCTATAGCTTGAAATATAGGCAATACCCGATTCGCCGCAGTTTCGCTTTTGCAACAATGAGTCTCATTCCATACACAAACATGTTGCTATTTCCATGCACACATACCCTGGGGGTAATGGATGTTATAGAATTGTGAATACGTTTGTCTTCCAAGGCTCCGTAGGTATCAGGATCGACATAAATATACACAGGATACTAATAATGTACTTGAATATGTCTAAAGAATATCAATTTGAGAAAAGGTCTTAATAAATTTCGCTTGATCTTCATATAAAATTAGCGAAATAGGGTGTACAAAGGGCTATACACGCATCACGTCTTTTAATACCAGCAACATTGCGACTGATTTTTTGTTGAACTATTTTGTTCAAACCTTGTTTTAGCCAAAATACAATGAAAGCAAGGACTAAAAACTAACCAATTGTGTAGAAAATTTATTCATCTTTGTTCTAAAATTATGTGGGCACTGCTAAATATTCTATTTAGCTGAGAATATTCCACGGAATATCAAAAACGAGGAATATGCATAACAGAACTTGACTTCGTCAGTATTTTAACGGTATATTTTCTAAATGAGACGGTATTTTTTGGTATATTTCTGAAGACGGTATATTTTAACGATAAGTCTGCTCGTTTTCCTTCTCTTATTTTCAAAAAAAAAAAGTCATTCGTAGCCCAAAGTAAGTCGAAAGTGATCTTTTCCCGCTAAAAATAATTCAGAAAAACTAGTGATCGAATTTAAATGAAAACTGATATTAGAAAGCCATTAGATATTTCAAACAAGACAAGCCAATCCAATCGTAAACTGTACAATTGTTTTATACGTTTGTGTATATGGGTGCTCTTACCCTCAGCAAAGTTATTTTGTTTCTAGTCTAAAAACACTAACAAGAATCATCGTTAGGCATAGAAGAGTAATACGTGCTAGTTTTCGTTTTCGTGGTTTAAAGAGGAGTATCTAAAACCTTAGGAAAGAATGGGGGACGTTCGTTTATGCCGCACCAAGTCGTAAATGAAATGGTACAGTTGCCTTTGAAAGGTTACTCAACGCATACATGCTCGGTTCGCAAACACACGCCACGCGCACAAAATGGTGGTGACCTATTAATAATTTTCCCTTTCACTGCTCACCGCTCGCACTCGCGTTTTGCTCTCAAACTAACTGCAAGTGTGGTGGGCTTGGGCTAAGATCATCTAGATTCTAGACTTAGTTAGTTGTTAGTGTGTCCATATTGGTTATTGCTTACATTTGAGACTATACTTACATGCAAGTTACTAATCATCGCTTTTTACTCATTTTTTCTATTTCTTCTATTTCAGAGTGTTTCAAATGGCTGTCAAGGGGGTAAAAGTAAAGGGGCGGTGTGGTTAATAGTAAATATAGCTTCAGAGATCGGCTCGACAGACAATGATATTTTATTTATTTGTTTTTGCGCCCTAGAAACATCGCGTGTTGAATTGCTCGAACCGTTTTCCGAAGCCAGAACAAAACAAAACGAAAAATATAAATGAAACGTGGGGGCGCAAAAATGAATTAAAAAAAGAATAATGAAAGTTACTCCGAGTTTCAATCAATTACAAAATTGCTTGGCACGCGGAAAAAGTATTGTTTTTCACGGCTGACACGTCTGTCTTTCTGTTGAACACGAAAAAGAGTGAAATGAAAAACGAAAGAAAAAAAGAACATTAAAAAGAACATGCCTTAGACGTAACGTTTTACGAGCCTAAATACAAAAAAAAAAAAAACAAGAAAATCAAACAAACTGGGCAAAAGTCAAAAAGGCACGTAAAATGTTGCAAAAAAATGCATTGCAATGGTAACGTTTTACGAGCCTTAAAAAATCTCAAAACAAAATTATGTTTGATAAATTTCGTATGACTCATGAAATGTGATACGAAATTTGTTGATTATCGCCGACTTGTTCAGAGCAGGATGGAGCTTAGAGGCGATATCTTTCAGATTGGTGGGTACACCATTTAGAAGGAGATGAAAGATGAGCGAAATGGATCAGAGCGAGCGCGCAGATATGGCACAGAACGAGGCGGCTATAGTGGTGCTGCAACATCTAGTGTTTACTTCTACTGTACAATAAATTTCAAAGAACACAGAAATAAAGATTTAAAATATAAATCAGTTGTTTTAATTTCAATCATATCGCGCGCCATTTTGTTGGCGCCAGAATTCTTGGCTTTGAACACAATCGGCTAAAAGCGGCGTTGTACAGCACCAGCCTAGTCTTCAGTGTGACCACACTGCCGCCATGGTGTGTGAATTATCTGATAGGTGGCGCTGTGTCGACCTCGAAAATCGAAATCGAAAATGAACGTCTCACAATGAACAGACAGTGTTTTTCTTTAAATTTTCAAAATGCTCGTGTATTTAAATCGATTTTTAAAATTGAAAGTTTAGGATATTCACAGTAGGCAGCAATGTTCTTAAGGACTTTGATATTTCGGACATAACTGTAACAATGAACCATTGCTCGTATAGATAATTTTAACTGTGGCAAGTGCGTAAAAAGTCAACAATAAGTCATCATAAGCTTTCTGTCTATACATTTGTGTGTGTGTGTCCGCGTATGTGCCAAATATGCATACATAAGCGCGTACGTGTGCCAGTCGTGTGTGTGGTCTTTGCCTTGAAAAAATCATACCATCTGTGTACAAAACAATTTGTGTATCATATACATACATATATGCGCGCATATATATAGATATATATGCCAGCAAGTCACAACAAAAACAAAGCATGTTAAACTATTGTTGGGTTGTTCTTTTTTGTTCATGATTAGAAATTATATTATTCGATTTGGATATTCGGATTGGTATTACCAGCTAGATAGGGCCCTCAGCATTAAAAATATAATTCGATCCGATTAATCAATCAATTTTCTAACGATTGGCTTAATTTAAGTACTCCCTTTTGTGAGATTGTTTAGAAAATATGGTTTTAACAAAAAAGGTCAACAAAGATTTCAACAAAATTGAATACTTTTTACTACATCGTAACTACACAGAGATGTAATTTTTAATAGAGCCACCTGACGAAAAAACCGTTCATGAGAGAATGTTCCTAATGCCCATAACGCGTTTTATAAAATACTAGAAAACAATACAAATATCGGTCATCTGATACTATCTAAGAAAGTTGCAAGGTGTGCGACCTAAAGAGGGAATAAAATCGAACAAACTTTAGGAATAAATTAGTAAAAAATGCAGCTTATTCAGTCAATTGAACGATAAAAAACCAACATTAGTTATACGTGTAGCCAGAAAATCTCGTCTTTAATGTGACCGCAGACTTTGACATTTTTTGACATATAATGATAGATGTGTTATATATATATATATATGTATATAGAGCAGCAAGGGGAAACTACACAACACAAACCTGGCAATATTTTAGTCTTTAAGTGCAACTAGTGCAACAATTTTGGAACAAACACAAGAAACACTGCAACAAGAAGCCACAACCGACCACCCCCCACCCCATCCGCAACGGAACGGGGCAGAAAGTGCGTAGAATATCTAATCAAGAGGTAAACAAAAGCAGTTTAGTGAAAAAATAATTAAAATAAAAGAACCAACCAAATCGCTGCTGAGTGTATTAATATCCAAACATACAATACAGCCATGGACTCGGATAACGACAACGATTTTTGTGACAATGTCGACTCGGGCAATGTCTCTTCGGGCGACGATGGCGATGATGATTTTGGCATGGAGGTGGATATGCCCAGCTCCGCGGAGCGCCAGATGGATCCCGATGACTACCAGTACAAGGTGCTAAGCACAGACGAGATTGTGCAACATCAGAGGGAGATAATCGATGATGTTAATCTGCTGCTTAAGGTGAGGCGAGGCGACATTTGCAGATGACCACACATGCTCATTTGTCTGCCTGTGTTGTGTGTGTGTGATTGCATTTTTGATTCTGTGTGTATGCGTGTGTGTGAATCAACCTGCCCCACCTCCCCCCATTCTTGCCAGCCCCTTTGCTGCAGATCATGTATAAATTGAAGGTCAATCTTGCTCTTTGGTCCGAGGGAGTGCCTCATTTTGTATGGGTCTGTCGTCTGTCTCTACCCAAGGACAAGGTCGCAGCTTGGCATTCGTTTTCTATTTAAACCGTGATTCCATGTTGATCCAATCCGTATTTTTGGCCTGCATTCACCTGCACTTGCAGAAGTATTTTATTCTGTGTAATCTGTCCATTCTGCAGTCGCATGCAATCCATGTTGTCGATTTGCCTAATTGTCCAATTGTTCTCTCATTCCACTGCAGTGTAATATTCTACAATATTTATTTGGCATCCGCATCCGCATCCAAATCCAAATCCCATTCTGTTCACTCTCTGCTTTTGTAATTCCCATGCTTCGATCGGTCAGCAGGGTCGGATGGCGTCGTCCGACTATATTGATTTTGGCATTGATTTCAAGGCCAATTTGGGATGGACACCATCATCAGCATCATCATCCTGCTACTGTTGCCCAACCACTAACAATCGTTTTGCTTTGTCTCGTTCTTTGTTTTATTTCTCTGCTGTGGTCGCACTCGAAGCTCCCTACCACAAAGACACGAATTCTGCTGAATCACTTCAAGTGGGACAGGGAGAAGCTATTGGAGAAATATTTCGATGACAACACCGAGGACTTCTACAAATGCGCACATGTCATAAATCCCAACAACGTCACCGAAGCAGTCCGTCAAAGAGTGAGTACTTGCTGCGCTTACTCAAGCCCAATTAACTTATATCTAATCTCTACTCTATCCCTCCCCTTGCAGACCACACGCAGCCAGTGCGAAGAGTGCGAAATATGCTTCTCTCTGCTGCCGCCAGACGTAAGTTCCGTCCACAAATGTTCCCCGACAGCTACTGGATACTACTGTGGGAGAGCAGTATGCAGGAAACGGACACATCGACAACATGTAGACAACGAGAGAAAGCTCTTTCATTCCAAGCTGCCCAGTTGCAGGCTTTTAGATACATAAATTAGAGGCTCAATCACTGAAATAAGCTGATTTTCTCACTCGTAGAGTATTGGGGGAGATTAGATTCGTGTAGTTGTATGTAAAAGCCAGAAGGAAGCATATTCTCCATAGACCCCATCAAATATTTATATTCTTGATCTGTCTGTCTGTCTAGATCCAACTGAGCGGCTAGATCTCAGAGAGTATGCTACAAGTGCCCTGCTTATGGCGAGATAAACATCGTGTCCGTGCCACGCCACTGCCACTGCCATGAGTCACAGTGGTAGAGCCAAGTCCTACTATCGACATTCGAATCGATCGAAATGAAAAGCTCTTTGATAGCTTATCAAGCAGAGCAGACGCGAATCGAACCAAACAGGAAATGAGCGAGCCCCATTCTCATTTCTCTCTCTCTCTCTTTCTCTCTTTCTCTCTTTCTCTCTGTTTCTATGTAATGCAGTCCATGACCGGATTGGAGTGCGGACATCGATTCTGCATGATTTGCTGGCGCGAGTATCTTACAACGAAGATCATGACGGAGGGTCTAGGCCAGACCATATCGTGCGCGGCGCACGGCTGTGATATCCTAGTGGACGATGTGACCGTTACCAAATTGGTGATCGATGCACGGGTGAAAGTCAAATACCAGCAGCTGATCACCAACAGCTTCGTGGAGTGCAACCAGCTGCTGCGATGGTGTCCGTCCGTCGACTGCACGTACGCGGTGAAGGTGCCGTATGCGGAGCCGCGCCGCGTCCATTGCAAGTGTGGCCATGTGTTCTGCTTCGCCTGCGGCGAGAACTGGCACGATCCGGTCAAGTGCCGCTGGCTAAAGAAGTGGATCAAGAAGTGCGACGACGACTCGGAGACGTCCAACTGGATTGCGGCCAATACCAAAGAGTGTCCCAAGTGCAGTGTGACCATCGAGAAGGATGGCGGCTGCAATCACATGGTGTGCAAGAATCAGAATTGCAAATACGAGTTCTGCTGGGTGTGTCTCGGTTCCTGGGAGCCGCACGGCTCCTCCTGGTACAATTGCAATCGCTATGACGAGGACGAGGCCAAAACGGCACGCGATGCCCAGGAGAAGCTGCGCTCATCGCTGGCCAGGTAGGTTATCCTTTAGTCTTCAAACTTCAACCGCACCTTATCCAATCTCTGTATCTGTCCAACATCCAGGTATCTACATTACTATAATCGCTACATGAACCACATGCAGTCAATGAAATTCGAGAACAAATTGTATGCGTCCGTGAAGCAGAAGATGGAGGAAATGCAGCAGCACAACATGTCCTGGATAGAGGTATGCTTCTCAGACTCTTCTCTGACTGTCTGTCTGTGGCGTTTGCCCTAAGAACCTTTGTCCGTTTGCAGGTTCAATTTCTGAAAAAGGCTGTCGACATACTTTGCCAGTGTCGCCAGACTCTCATGTACACGTACGTGTTCGCGTATTACTTGAAAAAGAACAATCAATCCATGATATTCGCTGATAATCAAAAGGATCTGGAGTCGGCAACAGAGACGTTGTCCGAGTACTTGGAACGTGATATTACATCTGAAAATTTGGCTGATATTAAGCAGAAAGTGCAAGATAAATACAGGTCTGTCGAGCCAGAAATCATTCATACGATGACTCCCGTTTTCACCATCCCATTTCTGTTCCATTCGTTGCAGGTATTGTGAAAAGCGCTGCACTGTACTGCTCAATCACGTGCACGAGGGCTATGATACGGAGTGGTGGGATTATACAGAATGACGAGAGTCATGGATAGATAATGATAACTAAGCTAAGCCAGCGATGTATCGGAAACGAGTGTAAAGCAAGCTGAAAACCTTTCCCCACATGCCCATGCCCATCATAGCCCATGCTCATAGCCGTAACCGTACCCGTAACCGTACCCGTACCCCATCGGGTAATCCCAATCTAAATTAAAAGTTACCCCCCTTAGCCTTACCGGCCCCCCCCCCCCCCCCCCCTCTTAAATAGTACGAAGATTGACAAAGTGTAAAGTGAAGCCAGAGAAAGGCATGCCCCAGCGAAGGCACAGTAACAGGACCGGAACCGGAAACGGAAATGGAAACCAAGTCGCTATTGAGGAAAACATTTCAGAATAATTGTTAATACAGAAAGAAAACTATATTAAATATATTAATATACAAGAAAACATGCAGGAAGACGTAACTACGGCATGCCGTAATTAGTTATACCCTTGCAGCAATTAGCTATCAGCGGAATTATTTGTGTAATTACAGCAGCCAGATATGCACTATATCCGTGGTCTGCCATAGAAACAGACGGGAGTGGAAGGAACAAGCCTGCATCGTCTTGCCTGTGGATGACCTGGCTCCGACCCTCTGCAAGGGTATAAATCTATATGGGTGTATATATATTGGATATATGTACAAAATAGTTTCCTGCGTCCCGCAGGACATGCATCAAATCAGAACACAACAGAATACAGAATACAGACCAGTGACCACCACACATAGATACAGGACACACAGACATAGGACACAGATCAATGAAAGTCAGACCAGAAAGGCAAACAGATCAAGATCAATCAAGATAATATAGCTCAAAATCAATGTCACAAAAGGATCGATCGTCATTAACAGCATATAATACTTATAGTAAGCGAATAATCAACAGTTAATGAAACTTATTTGATGTTAACCAATTGCAAAACAAGATCTTCATGTTATCCAAGCAACAAGAAACCAAAATCGAAACGAAAACCGAATGCAAATGCAACAAAAACAAAAAGTTAAACTAGTAAATTTCCATTTCAATGTCCACAAAATGAGATACAAACAATAGAACCTAAAGAATACGAAACGATGCAAGTGTAAGCGGAAATACTTATGTAGTTGCCCCAACCCCGAACCCCCAATCCCCAAATTTGTTGTTATTTTAGCATCCTAGTACCCCGTTGAGGCAACCTTTCCACCAACCATCCATCTAATCATCGTGCAATCTTCTGTCCCCCCCTCCGCCCTCCGCCCACCATCCTCCACCCTCCCCACACGCAATGCATGCGGTTCTTACTCGCACAAAATTGTGTCTTAGTTTGATTAGTTCTTTCTTGTCCCTCTTTAAATTTAGTTTGTTTTCCCCAATTTAAATAAACAATTGTGCTTAGCATATGGAATGGAAATGTTTCAATTCAAATCGAAGTTACTTCGTCGTTTATGCGATTAATCCAAGGGGTACAACAACGGACTATGGAATATGCAACCGGATGGCAGGATAAACTTAACTTATGGATGCGATGGAACCAGATACAGATGCAGCTACAGATACAGATACAGATATATATTAGAACATGTAACTAAATATGTATAGATATTTGAAGAGTGTATAGCCAAGATACCTACAATACCTACAATGCATGCATACATACATATGTACATACTATATATGGCGAGGCCTCCACCTCCTTCTGTCGATCGCATCGCTGTACATACTGCAGATTTGTCCACGGTTTCCCATTCCAATCCCCACACACGCTTCAGGACTGCGACTCTCGACTGGCACACACGACCCTTTAACCAATATTTCCCTATTTTTCAGCCATCTCTCTATTCTCAAGCCAGTATAATTTTTCAAAAATAATTAAAACAACCATAAGAAAGTAACGAAAGGAAAGTGGAAAGACACTCATTTATTGATGTAAAAAGTTTAAAGTTGTTCGAATTACAAAAAGCAAGAAAACCCGAAAAAACGGAATACAAATATATTTAAAAAAAAAAAAAAAAAACCAAAAACAATTGTAAAAATATGAGAAACTATGTATGTATAATTAAAGATGAAATGTTGCAAAAATTAGTGAAAATAAAAATTCCAAAAAAAATCATATACATAATGGGGTATTTTGGGAGGGTTAATAATCATAATAAATGATGAAAAGCGTTGTTGAATATCAGCCATATCTGGCAATTTAAGTCTCTGACCCAGACGAGGGCATGTGCATATGTAAAGAGATCTCTCATAGTAGTCTCTCCTCCGATGAAACCATTGTTGCAAGACAATAAACCCTTCTTCACAGAGATGCATATGATAAAGACCAGTCGGAGCTGTGCAGTAAGGGATTTGGGTGGGGAAAACTCTCACTTCCACTTGGGGGTGCCATAATTTTGTACACAAATATTTCGATTTTCCTTGCACATTATTCTATTTTTGACTGAAAAGGTGGCCTCCATGTTGCCTCTACTTGCGAAACGGTCTTGATGGTCGCTAAAAAGGTGCTGCAACGTCGCCAGAGGACCAGAGGACTTTGCCTTATTGCCGCCAAAATAGATCTAAGATTTAAGATCATGGAACTCAGAACATAACGACAAGAAAACATTTATTTAAAGCCGATGTTCAAAGTCAAATAAAGAGGACTAATAAGCAATATTTTAGAATATGGTAGGCCATAGCCATATGCCACTTTTGCATGGTAATAATTGGTTTATATTTATATGGGCCAGTTACAACATTAACTTCCGGATGAAAGTGCGAAGTATTCTTCCTCCGGAAACCACACGTATCTCTCATCTTTGGCTCAATTGCTCAATTTGATTTGGATAGATTCATTGACCCTTGGATTGAAGTTCGGGGGTCTGCCCAAAGGAGAGCAAAGAGCGTAGGAGTGAAAAATTTTAAGATAGTTGTGATTCGATTTTGAGATATCGACCAATGAATATCTGTAAAACCTTCTGCAACGCTTTTAAAATGCAAATACATAGATCTTAAAATCGCTATACGAAATATGATAAGTTATTCCACAAAGTCGATCGGGCTTTTTCTCTCTCTTTCATAACAACATGAAATTAGCAGACACAGGAAAGAGAGAAGAAATTCGACGATTATCATTCAAAAATCACGTTACAAAAACCGATGAAAATTATCTTTTTATAACGATATTTTCATATTGATCCAGATAGTATTTTTTGTATATTTTTAGCTCTGGAAAAGGTACCTCCCAGCTCCCATCGCTGGTAAGGTAGTTTGCAAGCTTTCCAAACATATTTTTTGTTTATAATATCTTTATTAGATATACAATATATATATTATATTTAGTATCGATATATAATCTGGTTCTTTTTTTCTCTGGAGGCACTGAACCGAGCCGGACTGAACGGCAATCGAACCAGTTCACCGAACCGTTCTTATCGAGCAACTAGTTCGATAGCCAGTCTATTAACCGAATCGCGACGGTCACACTGGACGACAACAAAAAGTTACACCAAAATATAATTTAAAATCCGAATTACGACGATGACAAACGCTTAGATAGATTATTTGACCCTCAAAATAATCCGTAAGGTGGTTGTTAAACGAAAGCGAACGTGCCACGCCCCTCAGACAGAAGGGAAACAGCCGTAAAAGCATCAAGTAGCCCCCCACTCAGTGTCACAGAGTCGCGGTGGTGAGGAGGAGACCTGGAGGAGAGATGACGATGACCGCCTCGGACAAGTACACGTACCAGCGGGCAGTCCTATGTCTGGCTCGAGTGCTGGCTGGGATCCAGCCCACACCGTGGGAGAAGGTTAGTGGAGGGGCCCCATTCCCATTCAGTTGAAAAGTCGATTTTTGTCCATATTTTCGCACTGACCTTGAAGCGCGACCATCAAAAGAGACATGCGTGTGTGTGTCCAGTGAGGGGACACTGTGGGGGTGGGGGGTTGGGTTGCCATTGCACCTATACTGAAGCTGACCTTTGCCTATGGACTACCCACAGGTGCAGACATTGTTCCGGTATTGCCCGCAGGAGAATGCCGCGGGCGTCTTCTGTCTGGACACTAGGGCCCAGGATGCGGTCATTGCGCTGGGCATATACTTTCTGGAGAGCGGCTGCCAGCACGAGTCTCAGATAGTGCCCTATCTGCTGCGGCTGGCCAAGTGCCTGCCGAAGGCGGTCTGGATCGATGATGCGAGGAGCAGCAAGATCGAACGTAACGTTTAGCCCGGCTTAGCCCTCACCCCAGAGAGATGAATAATACCAATTGATTTTGTAACAGGTGTGCGCATCCCGTCGGCCGAAAAGTTCAGCTTCTGCCTGAACACTCTGCTGTCGGACATTGCCGCCAAGTGCCCAGACTCGCGCGAGGAGATCATACTCAATCAGGTGGAGACGCTGGGCGCCCTGGCCAACATTGTCAAGTCGAGCAAGGACAGCAGCTCGGCCCCGCCACCGATCATACTGTGCAAGGCCACAGTTCCGCTGCTGTTTGGACTGGCCCGTTCCATGGGCCGCTATGCGAGCAATGATCCACCGCTGCTGTGCCGCATCTTTCCGCCGGAGCTGCTGCCCATCCAGCGGGTAAGTGGACGCGACGGCACCGCCAGCAGCAGTGCCAGCGGCACCTGTGGCGGCTCCTTTAGCAGCAGCGAGCGGCTGGCTGCCACTGCCAACCATCAGTTTCGACCGATCATACCCCGCTCCATGTCCGGCAGCCTGGCTGCACACTACCACCAGCACTTTGACGATGGCCGGCAGCGACACCTGGGCTATGGCTTCCAAAGCAATAGCAAGCAGAAGCCGTCCCTGAACAGCTATTGCTCGGTTCCGTACGACCCGCGGACGCACTTCTTCACGCGCTACGGCTCCAGCTTCAATCAGTTCCCCAATATGCGGGTCTGCGATTCGCCAACAAAGGGCGGTCCTCGGCCCCTGTATAGAGTGCCCCCGTTTCCCATCCAGCATCTGCAGACGATATTCGCGGTATCCAAAAAGCTGCTGACCAAGGATACGCTGGAGCACCTGGACGAGCAGGCCAGCGACATATTCTCGCTGCACCAGATCAAGGGCTACTGCTACAAGAGCTTCTCGGAGACGCTCAATCTGGTGCTGGTCACGTTGCTGCGCGAGCTGTTGCAGCATCAGGTAGATCTGCCCACACCCTTCACCAAGGATGTCCAGGAGTTCGTCAAGCGGCTATTCCTCAACGGCCAGACAGAGCTGCAGAACAAGCAGCAGGACCAGGAGCGCGAGCGGCGCGAGGAGAACGGCATCACCGTCGTCAACAAGTACAAGGTCAACGTGATGGCCAATGCCGCCTGTGTGGATCTCCTCGTTTGGGCCATACGCGATGAGACGGGTAAGAAAATATCCACTCTTTACACCGTCGTCTGGCTCTGGCTCTGGCTCTGGCTACAGCTACGGCTCCAGCTACGGCAATGGCGGCCTATGCAGCTCTTTTGTGCCCTTTCAGGTTTCAATAGATTAAGAGAGCGATCAGATCAGATGAGAAGAGAAGAGAAGAGAAGAGAAGAGAAGAGAAGAGAAGAGAAGAGAAGAGAACAGAACAGAAAAGAAGAAACAAGGAATGAGGGTCAAAAAGGGTCTCGTCTCTGTACCTGTACCCGTATTTAATGCAAAGGATTATGTCCGTCCAAGCGAAAAGGAATGATTGCCAGCTTGGGAGAGTTTCAAGATAAAGGAAGGTTAGCTTTTGAAGCAGTTTGGATTGCTCCCACACGATACGGTTTCCATTCACATATGTATGTATATGTAACAGAATAATAATAATAATATGTGCTTTAAATATGCGCTCTTCTTGACGATTGGTGAAAGAAGAAGTTGGAATAGCCGCTGTAAGAAAGGAATCACAATATACACTAGGGTTGCCCTTATTTCAAAGGTCTCAAGGTCTAAAAGGGTTCCTTTTGTTACAAAACAATAAAATACATCCGACAACGTTTAGAGGTGCCGACTTGGGGTGTGTACACGTGTACATTTACATCAGAGCCCTGCATGAATTGTGGATTCATTACGAATCCCTCCTTCAGCTCGTTCCGGATCGATCCGAATCCCTTAAAACCGAGTGCGAGGCACTGCCCGCGCGTTCGCATGTCTCTGAAATGAAGCATCACGTACTACGGCCTTCGGCTGTAAACATTCGGTTCTTTTTCACACTGAGAAAATGTTTAACGAATATTTTTGTCTTTTCTTTTCCCTCTTACTCTGAAATTCATTATTTTCAATGTAAAACAATAGAAAGATTTGGCTTTCAGCATTCTTATGATTTTCTTGCCGGAGGAAAAAGCCAAACACCAGCAAATCTCACCGAAATCTTCGAATCCTACACTGTACAAATGACGCAAATGTCGAGCGTTGGGCGAAACCGAATCGATTCGGTTCCCTGATTGTGCAGAGCTCTAATGCACATCTTCCAGCAAACTACACAGGTTAGGCTATGGCGGTATGGCCCTCCCACCAAGCTCACTTGGACCTGATAATGGTCCATTGTGTTGCCACATGGGCGTGTGCCCTTTCTCATTGCCTGAGCCGCGGAGAGCAAGCTGTTGCAGATTAACGGCAGTCCCATCCATGAACAAGGTCCCTGGTTTGATATCGGACAAGTCCGGGCGAAGGCCAAATAAGTGGGGGACTGATTCATCCTCTGCAGAAGTCATTGTGAGGGATTGACAGTCAAGAGGCGTGAGGGCCGAATGGTGTATCTCCGTGCAATTTCGCCAATCTCAACTTACGATTTGCTTTAGTTAGAGACCTAAAGGAAGCAGGCCGAAAGGAAGCAGAACTGAGTGTTGATCAATTAATTTGAGAGCTTTTTTAGTCCCACAAATCTTAAAGAAAATGTATTAGCTCTGCGGTTGGAAATATTTGTATTGAACAGCAGGGCATTACACTCATTACATCTCTCATGACATTGTGTGAGCACAATTGAGAGAGATAGCGCATTAGCGGGTAGCGATACCATTCCATTCCTTCATTCCTTACATACATATAAACTAAAGGAGCTTTGTAGTAGCCACATATGTAAATCGTAAGCTCACATCTCCAAGCACTGACTGAGTAACGGGCATACCAGTCGAGCCGCGGCCCTTGCCGCCGCTTGTCGAAGACTAAATCTAGGAATAATGGATAGATGGTAATGGAGGGCTTTGTGAAACCAAAGATTCTGTTCCTTCCCTCTCTCTCTCTCTCTCTCTCTCTCACTCTGTCTCTGTATCGCTCCTTCTGTCTCTCTCTCTGTCTGTCTTTCTTTTATTTTTTGTTTTGGTTAATTTTCGTTGATTTTTCGTTTTGTTTTAATTTATTTTTGATGGTGGTGGTTTTTGTCTGCGCCGGAACATTGGAATACCAAAACTTAAATACTATTTACTTAGTTGATGTCGACTATACGGTGCCATCCCTGCAGAATGGCTTGCAATTTTTATTGAAGAAAGGTCAAGAGCAAATGCGTTTTTGTTTATTTTTTGTATACCATCCACCCATGCCTCCCGCCCCCCCTCCTCCCCTGCGAGGGGGTGTACATTCACTGTTCGAGTTGAGACCCGTTTTTAATGGTTTGGTTTATTATTGTTCTTGTTGCTTGCCGCCGCCTGGCCTTGCCCCCCCTCCCCCCGCCATTCCCCCGCCGTTCGCTGCATGCCGCCCAGCCCCATCACACTTAGTCCTTACGCCTTGAGAGTTCTTTAGTTTGTAGAGAAGTAGAAACGGATTGCTAATTGACATCTGTGCTCTCCAACCAACCACCCCCCTTCCCCCACAGAGGCGGACAAGCTGTGCGGCCGGCTGTCGCAGAAGCTGAACCTGGTGCTCAGCCACAAGATCGTGATGGATCACATGCCCCTGCTGATGGTCTGCCTGGAGGGCCTGGGCAAGCTGGCCCAGAAGTTCCCCAATATAGCCGGCACATCGATATCGTATCTGCGCGACTTTCTGGTGGACCCGAGCCCCATTCTGGGGAAGCTGCATGCCCATGCCATGCAGACGCTGGCCCTCCAAAAGAAGGAGAAGGAGCTGACGCCGTTCAAGATTGTGGTCCAGCATTCGGACTCGCGTGCGGTGGTGGACATCCTGACCGATAATCAGAAGCATGCGGCTGGCGGCGGACCGAGCGGCGGCGGACGCAGTGGCCATGTGGCCTTCGAGGCACTCCGGGACGCGGCCATCGAGAACCTATCGATCGCCCTACGTGCTGCCCATACGCTGGATCAGTTCTGTGTCCCCGCTTTGGTGGCCAATGTGTCCAATCGGCTGTTTACCGCCGAGAAGCATGAGAGGTAATGTAGCTGCTGTACAACCACATCCATTCGCCCATTTATACCCGCTCTTCTCCGCTTCTCCACGTGCAGCGAATCGAATCTGGTGAGCCTGAACATCATCGTGATGCTGGGCCATGTGGCCGTGGCATTGAAGGACACCTCGAAGACCACGCAGAACATACTGCAGTTCTTCATTCAGCGCTTCTGCAAGGTGCCATCGGAGCAGAACGCCCTGATTGTCGACCAGCTGGGCTGCATGATCATCTCCCAGTGCGAGACGCATGTCTTCGATGAGATCATGAAGATGTTCTCCCGCGTAACAGTGCAGTCGGCCTCGCTGGCGTACACCTCCGACCCGGAGCACCGCAAACAGTTCCACCATGTCTCCGATGCGGTGGTGAATGCCTTGGGCAATATAGCGGCCAACATACAGGGCGACTCCGAGATGCTGGAGCTGCTGGGCAAGCTGCTGGAGCTGTTCGTGCAGATTGGTCTGGACGGCGAGCGCTCCTACGACAATACGCCGGGCGCCCAGAAGGCCAGCTCCCGGGCTGGTAATCTGGGCATGCTGATACCGGTGATTGCGGTACTGGTGCGCCGTCTGCCGCCAATCAAGAATCCCCGCCAGAGGCTGCACAAGCTCTTCAAGGACTTCTGGGCCTACTGTGTGGTCATGGGCTTTACCAATGCCCGCCTCTGGCCGGCCGACTGGTACCAGGGTGTCCAGCAGATAGCCGCCAAATCGCCGCTCCTCATCTCCCAAACGGCCCACAAATCGGACATGCGGGAGCTCAACTACACGCTGGCCATCAAGAGCGACTCGGTGAACGAGCTGCGCAGCCAGATACTGGTCCTGCTCGAGCACTCCTCGGACAATGTGGCCACGGCCATCAATAAGCTCACGTTTGCCCAGTGCACATACCTCCTGAGTGTCTACTGGCTGGAGATGCTGCGCGTGGAGAACGCCGACGAGCCCAGTCTGGAGCCCATCATGAGCTATCTGTGCGACACGGCCCTGCAGAGGGACAAAACGGGGATTTGGCAGTGCGTTAAATGGTAATAGTTCTCTCTTCCGAACCTCCTCGATTCATCCCCGATTCAGAGACTGATCTGTTCTCGTGTCCTTGCAGCGTGGCCGATCAGGTGTTTGAGAAGTTCCGCAATGTTCTGTACGCCCACGATGAGATACGGGAGAAGGTGCTCGAGTCGCAGGCCACTCTGCTGCTCGTCTACTTCAATCACATCCACAAGCAGATCCAACTGGTGGCCGATCAGTATCTGTCACAGCTGGTGGACCGCTTCCCCCACCTGCTGTGGAACCGTCGCGTGCTCTGGTGCATGCTGGACATCCTCCAGCTGCTGGCCTACTCGCTGACCCTCGATCCCAACGAGGAGACGCCCACGCTGCGAGTGGTTTCGACGCCCTATACCCTGCAGCTGATGGACTCGCTGCCGGCGCGGGAGCTGCGGCTGAAGGACTTTGCCGATCGCTGTCAGGGCATTGTCAACGAGGCCATGAAGTGGGCGCCGCGCTCGACGCGCTCCCACCTGCAGGAGTATCCCAATCAGATACCCACCCCGGCGCTGGCCCACCACAGCGGCCTGGCTCTGGCCATCGACTCGGTGGTCAACAGCAGCTACCTCCACCCGGGCAATGCCCTGGGGACGCTCAGCAAGCGCCCCAGCTGCGTCAACTCGGACACGCCCAGGTTCGTGTCGGTTCTGTGCTTGCGGAGCAAGTACGCGGGCGAAATCAGCGGCCTGCTGTCGGTGCTCAGTGAGCAGGACAAGGCCGGACTGGCCGAGCGACTCGTCAGCGACGTGTGGGAGGCCTGCCGGGACAAGAGCGATGCCCGTCACCGGGGCGCCCTGTGGCGGGCCACAGCCTACCTCATAATCTGCGCGGAGGTGGATCGCAAGCTGCTGCATGCCGTCGCCAGTTCCCAGCTGGAGCTCTTCACGGAGTCCGTCATGGAGACGGCGGTCGAGTGCTGGCAGTGGGTGCTGACCGCACGGCAGGACCTCGAGCTGTGCTTCATCCAGGAGATGGTCAGTGCCTGGCAGACGACCTTCGAGAAGCGCATGGGTCTGTTTGCCCTCGAGCAGGAGGTCACCCATCCATTGGCCGCCTACGAGGGCTGCAAGCTCGTGAGCAGCCCCATCCTGATTGTCCCGCACCTCATCTGGCTGCAGCTGCTCTCGGAGATGGTGGACACGGCCAAGTACTGCAACCGGGACAAGGTGGAGATGTTCTGCCTGCTCCTGCACCGCTGCCTGCCCATTCTGAAGAGCAGCCGACAGAACCGGCAGGTGGCCACCGTCGGCTGTCGCTTCAAGCTGCTCCAGTGCGGCCTCTCGCTGCTGCAGGGCAACACCATACCCAAGTCGCTGGCGCGGAACATATTGCGCGAGAGGATCTACTCGAACGCCCTCGACTACTTCTGCGGCCCGCCCACCTGCCCCGTCCAGAGCAGGGACCAACTGCTGGACGACATAATGATTCTGCTCAAGTTCTGGCAGACGATGCGCAGCGAGAAGAAGCACTTGGTCACCTCCGAGGTGGGGGACTATGATATGGCGGGCCATGCCTCGGGCAGCTCCAACCAAATGCTGGGGGTCAAGGCCAATCCGGAGACGGCCTCGCTCATCAGCGGCGGGGCCGACTACTCGATGCGATCGATGAGCGCCTCTGGGAATGTGACTGGTGGCAGCAGCGGCTGGTACAACACCATACCCCACTCGACGTCGACGCTGTCGAAGCGCTCGAATCGATCCAAGCGGCTGCAGTACCAGAAGGACTCCTACGACAAGGACTACATGAAGAAGCGCAATCTGATACTCGAGCTGCTGGCCGTCGAGCTGGAGTTCCTCATCACCTGGTACAATCCCAATAGTCTGCCCGATCTGATAGTGCCAGGTATGTTGTCCCTCAGTCCTTGAGCCCTTCAGCCCTTGAGTCCTGTATCTTTGTTTCGTACCCAATTCGAACGCAGGCGAGGAACAGATCACCGAGTGGCGCAATCGTCCGTACAAGGTGAACGTGTGGCGGGACTATGCCCGCCTGGCCTGGTGCTACAATCCCTCGCTGGCCGTCTTCCTGCCGCAGCGTATCAAGAATGCAGAGATCATCGACGAGGAGGTATCCCGCCTCGTCTGCTCCGATCCGATTGCCGTCTGTCATATACCGGAGGCCCTCAAGTATCTGTGCACCACCAAGAATCTGCTGCAGGAGAGCCCCGATCTGGTGTACATACTCTCCTGGTCGCCCGTCACCCCCATCCAGGCGCTGTCGTACTTTTCGCGCCAGTATCCATCGCATCCGCTGACCGCCCAGTACGCGGTCAAGTCGCTCTCCTCGTTCCCCGCCGAGTCCGTGCTGCCGTACATTCCCCAACTGGTGCAGGCCCTGCGCCACGACACCATGGGCTATGTGGTGGAGTTCATCAAGAACATCTCGAAGCGTTCGCAGATCGTCGCCCACCAGCTCATCTGGAACATGCAGACGAATATGTATATGGACGAGGACCAGATGCATCGCGATCCCAATCTGTACGAGGCGCTGGATCTGCTCTCGCAGAACATCATTGCCTCGTTCTCGGGCGCCGCGAAGCGATTCTATGAGCGGGAATTCGATTTCTTTGGCAAAATAACAGCCGTCTCTGGCGAGATACGATCCTTTGCCAAGGGCATGGAGCGAAAGAATGCCTGTTTGGCGGCCCTTAGCCGCATCAAGGTGCAGTCGGGCTGTTATCTGCCCTCGAATCCAGAGGCCATGGTCCTGGACATTGACTACAGCAGCGGCACGCCCATGCAGAGTGCGGCCAAAGCGCCGTATCTGGCCCGTTTTCGTGTCTATCGGTGCGGCATCACCGAGCTGGAGACCCGAGCCATGGAGGTGTCCAATAATCCGGTATGTATCTCCCTCTCCCTCTCGCTCTCTCTCACTCGCTCTCTTTTCACTCCTTGCGTATGCGGTTTGTTTTGACAGAACTCCCAGGAGGATGCCAAGATAACGCTGGGCGTCGAGTCGTGGCAGGCGGCCATCTTCAAGGTGGGCGACGATGTGCGCCAGGATATGCTGGCGCTTCAGGTGATCACCATATTCAAGAATATCTTCCAACAAGTCGGCCTCGATCTGTTTCTGTTTCCCTACCGCGTCGTGGCCACAGCTCCAGGCGTAAGTATTCCAGTATTCCATTCCATCCAGAAAGACAATGGTGATTGAGATGCTACTCCTTGTACTTAGTGCGGCGTGATCGAGTGCGTGCCGAATGCCAAGTCACGCGATCAGTTGGGCAGGCAGACAGACTCGGGCCTATCCGAGTACTTCCAGCATCAGTATGGCGACGAGAGCTCCAAGGAGTTTCAGGCGGCGCGTGCGAACTTTGTGAAATCGATGGCCGCCTACTCGCTGATTGGGTATCTGCTGCAGATCAAGGATCGCCACAATGGCAACATCATGATCGACAAGGATGGCCACATCATACACATCGGTGAGAAGCAGAGACGAGGACACAGAGGGGGGATTACTGATTGGCGGGCTGCCTTCGTGTTTTCTTGTCTTTCTTCAGATTTCGGCTTTATGTTCGAGTCATCGCCCGGTGGCAATATCGGCTTTGAGCCCGACATGAAGCTCACGGATGAGATGGTCATGATTATGGGCGGCAAAATGGACTCGCCCGCCTTCAAATGGTTCTGCGAGCTGTGCGTGCAGGCCTTCCTGGCGGTGCGCCCCTACCAGGATGCGATTGTGTCTCTGGTCTCGCTGATGCTCGACACGGGGCTGCCCTGCTTCCGGGGACAGACGATCAATCTGCTCAAGCAGCGGTTCGTGGCCACCAAGAACAACAAGGAGGCCGCCGCCCACATGCTGTCCGTCATACGAAACTCTTATCAGAATTTCCGCACGCGTACCTACGACATGATCCAGTACTATCAGAACCAGATACCCTACTAGGTGTGGTTCCTGGGCTCCCTGCTGCTATTCCTGCTGTTATTGTTAGCCAAACAAAAAGTGTGTTGTATTATTTTTTTTTTTCTATTTCTTAGCCTAATTATCAACTTATTTCCTTATTTTTGTTTCGGTTTGTCCCCCGCCCCCCATCCCCTTTTGGTAGTACTTATTAAGGTGTTGAAAGTTTTTCGAAGATTTTACGATGCATACACAGATATATATATATAAAGATATACACATATACTATATATATATTAAATCAATTATAGGGCAATATGTTGTTCAATGTATCTGTTACCTACATATATACACAAAAACCATTAAAGTATACTATATACACACAAATATACATACATATATGTATATGTATTTAAAGATATACGATACGATACGAGAACGATAAGTGGCGCCGCTAGTTGGTGTACCGCAAAGGAAATACGAATAATTCCATTATACGAAAGATGTTCAATGTATTCATATTGTATTCATTTTTTTCGATCGGACGGACAGAGGCATTATTGAAATATACAAAAGAGTCACTGTTTGTTAATAACCTGACATCTTGTTGTAATTTAATAATAATAATAATCATTCATCATTATGTGATCTTATAATTCGTTTTGCGATTGTTAGTCTACGATGCCCCTCACGCGTATCCACGGTAATGTCCTAATATTCCTTTCTTTTCTTAATTAATTCATGACAAATTATGCACACAAAATGAACCAACCGTTAATCGAACTGTATTCAATGGATAACATTCGTTTGCTTTGGCCCTCGTTTCATCTTTTAGTTTCCTTTACGCCGGTATACATAAAATACGTCTATTTTTTTTAAATGAAGCTATTATTTCAAAAGAACTGGGCTTTAGCGCTCAGCGTTATCGATTGAACATATCTAAAAATTTTAAATAATACCGATACTTTTCGCTTTCTTGAAAATCGAGAGAACATATTCGATCAATCCCGAACACAATCGCTTTATGCTTTTGCAGTTGTTGGCATATAATGGTATATTTCATCCATTTGTTGGTATATTTTAACTGTTTAATTAAGGGGGGGGGGGGGGGGCTTAACTGGACTAAGCTCGATTTTTTCGATACGTTCGCTTACAATATATTTTGAAAATGATCCGGCATATTTTTTGAGGGGCTGACGGTATATCTGATCGATAAGTCCGCGGTCACACTGCCAGCCTAGACACCAAATCTAGCTCACATACCTTGAAAATTGTATACGCTTCATACCATTTTCTAGTATTTTCCAGTATTTTTTAAGTATGGACTCACCCTCTTGACCAATGCATAATGTAAAAATCGTGTAGAAATGCCATTTAAAGCCATATCCCAAGCCCCATCGAATACTTATTCGTAATAAGCATCGAATTCCTGATCGTTCTCCATCAAAATCTCAATTATTTCAAAATACCGGTAAAAAGGCATTTCAAAAAGTGGATAACAGGCGGTTTTCACACTGGCGCCTCCATGGTGCTTCTATTGGAAAAAAAAGCATGTCAACAAAAGTACACATTTCCCCTTCAGGTGTCGCATTCGATAATTACACAAAAATGTAGTTAATATTCAGCAAATGTGTAGTTAGTGTGTAGTTAGCATGTGGAAACATTAATTTTGTGGAAATTGTTGTTGAACGGTTTTACTTAAACCTTATTTTAAAAACAACCCGATAAAGAAATAATTTCGTCAGTATATTTTTGAGGGTCAGACGGTCACACTGCTGCTCTCTCCTGCAACAAACAAATGAGTCGTAATTTTGAATGGGCTATAATAAAGGGTATGGCCAACAGGCAAAAACAGCCAAGGAAAATTTTAAGGTTCCCACGAACCTCACCTCGCACGTCGCATGTGAGGACAATATACCTTGAAGTCAAAATCGTCTTTTCGTCTCAAAGGTATATTGGACAAATGGGGTGGATTTCAACTTGCATGCATTGCATATTCTGGGCGATGCTGCCTGTTTTTCACACCCTCTTTTTCCTCCCATTAAGTAGTAAATGTGTAGTGGCCGTGTAGTTGCCGTGTAAGATGTAATAAATTAACATCCAACACCAAATGAAACAAATTACTTTATCGATAAGTCACACTGCTTGCCTCCGAAAAATTAAACATTAAACACGAATAAACGTGAAAAACGCACGCGCGGCGCATAATTATTTTTTCGTTTAGTGAAAGTGTAAGTAGTTGTGCCAGTGCTCCATGTTGTTGGTGTTGTTGCAGCGGCAGCAGCGCCCCTCTGTGCACAAATACACATACCACACGGACACGGGGGCCGCCGCCATGTTAAAATGGCAAAAAAGTTAGTCGTCGTCGGCATTCGATAAATAATCACACTCTCCAACAAAACGCACGCATACATATACGCATATACGAATCGAAAAGCGAATAAAAACGAATAATCCGCAAATCTCAATGGAAAAAAGGGGGAACTAAAAAAAAACGCCAAGTACAAAGTGCCAAAAAAAAAAAATACTTTTGTATATGTATGCATTAAGTTATATATGTATTGTACAACGTGAACAGCGAAAGAGAGACGCACGCGTTGTAAGTAAAAGTAATTAGAACGAGAAGCCTGTACAAAGCGGAGAAGAGTAGGCAAAGAAGGTAGAAAAAGTGCCAGTGAAAAGCCATATGCATCTTTTTGTTTTTTCCAAATTTTTTTTTTTTTGGTAGGAGCAGGAAAGTATATGCGGAAGCAAGGTGTAGCAAATGGAAAAAGTCAGCAGAGCAGCGGCCGCGGCCTCTCTCTGCCCTCTGCGTGTGTGTTTGTGTGTGCGCGCGTGCCTTTGTGTGTGTGTGCGTGAGGCGGCAGCTAAAAGAAAGCAGTAAAAAAAAATTAAACGAAAAGAAATGTAGGAAAAATGTATATACCTAAAAATGAATAATCGTATATTAACAATTTATATATTTTTTTAAATAAATACAAATTTGGGGCGCTCGCCACTGTGTGCTTGTGTGTGTGTGTTCACTCTGCTCTCTCTCTTTTTTCACCCCATTCGTGCGCCTGCATATACATATGTGTGTATGTGTGTGTGTGTGTTTGTGGCTGCTTTACTTTTGTTAATTACAAAAAAAAAGAAGAACAAAATGTATTAAAGGGGAAGTTCTGTGAAGTGGTGGGGAGAGTGTTCTGTAAGCAGTGCAAATTGTACAAAATTCTACACGAAAATTGGAATAGCGTTACACAAGCTCCCCCGCAGCCGAAACTAAACTCTCCTTCTCTCACTCTCTCCCTGCCCCCGCCCCCACACCTACCCATGCAGTACCCTCCCACTTCCTTATGGCGATAGGTGAACAAGTGTACGTGAGTGTCGCGTGTCCCCCGCCTATTTGTGTGTGTGTGTGTGTGCGAGTGACTTCAATGGTTTTTTTTTTTCGAGTGCTGTGCTGCAAAAATTGAATGAATAAATAAATACAACATGAAATTGTTGCAAAGGAAAAACAACAAACAAACACACGGACAGGCACACACACTCCGCTCCGCTCTGCTCCGCGCCGAAAGCGAATGAACATAAAACTGCAATTGACGACGTTGCTGCCAATGCCTATGGCCTGCGCTGACGTCTCCGTCGCCGTCGCTGCACAGTGGAGCAAAGTCAGGTGAGTCGTAGCGCCAGGAGCGCATTGTGAAGGAAGCGCAGTGTCTTATCTTGGGTCAGGGCGAGGGAGAGGGTATTCCGACTTTGACCAGATATTTGCAGCGCAGAGCAACGCTTTTTTTCTTTTGCTATATGACGTTTATGTTTGTACCTATGTGGATTGTCAGTTGCAACTGTCATATTGGATCATTATGTCATTTGGGAATGATTGGTTTCATAGGTCTACATACACGGAATGACCAGGCGGATTAGTCAACCTTCCCTGAATGATCCATGCATATAGAACGGTGTTTCTGTTGTGGTAGCCCAGCAAAGGGGCAAGACAATCATCTACCCTTTGGTGCTGATCCGCTAAACGGATTCATTTCATGTCCCCCAAATGATCTCTCCCCACAGAATCCTCAAACAAGTGTTCCGACTGTTGCCAATGCTTTTGATTTGTTCTCTTCATTCCGACTGTACATTATTTATGAGTATTGTCACGTGATCTCACGGGGTATCTCTCATGGTAATCCCCAAGATCTTACATTTTCGAAATCATAATATTCTCTCTCCAAACGGCAGCGGCATGGACGGGGGGGGATTACTCATGCTGTACGAGGAGATATGGAGATGGAGGAGGTGGGTCGGGCGGTCTGTAGTGGGTTGGGGCCCGTCGTACGAGTAATTGATGATATTTATTTGTGACCCACTGTGCCGCCAGTGACGGATAGACAGACAGACGGACAGACAGACGTACGGGTGCCGGCAATGCGGCGATGATTCCATAATGAACCGTACGGCGCGCCGGTCGAAAGGAATTTCAATTAAATAAAATGAAATTTGTGCGAAAATTCTTTGTGTCGCGTTGGCTTTGATTCTTGTTGTTGTTGTTGTTGTTGTTGTTGTTGGTGGTGGTGGTGGTGCACCCTCATTATTCCGGTTGCAAAGTGCAATTTTTGGATTGAAAAATGACATTGAAAATGACTCTAAGACAGACAGAGCCACACAAAAGAAATACAGAAAATACTTGTGCTACAAGTCCTACAGAGAACCATGGAAAAGTCCCCTTCAAATGAAAGGGATCCCCGATAAAGGGATAATTTAATCAATTGGTAGGCAGTCCCATTCTGGTCTTTATTATTTATTACAAGTCACGCGTGAAATTTGATGACTGTCTAGAGTTTTATTTGATGGCAAATGGAAGGGGGACTACTGCATGCAGGCCATGCAGCGAGAGGGAGAGAGACAGAGAGACAGAGAGAGAGAGAGAGAGAGAGAGAGAGCAAACCCACGCCCACGCCACACACACATACATCGGTATGAAGTCATGCCAAAAGGTTGAATGCCAGAGTTGTCAACTTCCTGTGGCGGCATGGGGAGAGCCGAAGAGCCGAAGAGCATGGCCTGGCAACCTATTACGGAATTATTTAAAACAAGTTTCTTTCGGGCTGCTCTGCTCTGCTTTTCTTCCACACAGCTGTTTGTGTCCTACCAATACAGATGCAAGCACATGGTGTTTGTGTGTGTGTGTGTGTGCCGTTTCGTTAGCAACACTTTTTTTCTGCCCAGGCTGCGCGTGCCAGAGTTGTCCTTCGCCTGCGCGTGACATTCCGATACTTTGTACACAATTTTATCGATTACCGCATAGCAGGAGCCACCCAACAGCCCCAGCAGGAGCCCCCAGCAGGAGCCCCCAGCAGCAGCAGCTGGTGGTGCGGCACCACCTGGCCATTTCATAAAGATGTATATAAAAACAATAATCTGGTTATTATTTTAATATACCCATTCATTGCTCCTTTCTTTAAGGATATCGGGGGCATCCCCAACCGAACCGAACCGAACCGAACCGAACCGACACACGACGAGGCGGCGGCTACCCTGTGCCACAGCGTGGCGCACTAGTTGCGCCCCCACTGCAGGCGCAGCAGCAGCCACATTCCGCCTGGTGCCAGTCAAAGCTGGATGGATGCCTTAAGTCTGATGCGGCGTCCTTGCTGTACTTGCCACTCCCCCCCCGACCACCACCACCCCCCTTTGTTTCGGGCACTCGGTGTTTGCCTTCTTTCACGAGGCACTGCCTCGTTGTCGTCGTTTTTCGTCCTCGTCATTGTCGTGGGGGGTGCTCCCAAAATCAATGCGATGATTTTTCTTGCTACACAAATTTTACGCTGGGTCTCTCTGACGTTTTTGTGGGTTTTCGCTACTTTTCACACAAAATATTTGTCGAATTTTTTCTGTGCTTGTGTGTGTCGTTTCCCTGTGTGGCAATCAGCTGTTGTTGGGGCACCAGCAGGAGCTTACATAATTGCGCGCGTGTGTGTGTGTGTGTGTGTGTGTGTGTGTGTGTGTCACGTGTGTCTTTTTGGGGGGTGCTGCTGTAACGCTTGCCTCTGAAGTCTGAACTCTGCTGACTAACGGGGTATTACTTCATGCCGTCACGTGGTTAGAGCGGCAGGATACACTGCTTAACACTTGTTAAGTGGTTAACTGCTTGTCGAACGATTTATTTTGTTGTTTTTTTTTGCTTGTGAAATTTTATGATAATTAGCTAAAAATCTTTGAATCTCCAACTGCTTTCATTTTTTTTTTAAGTGCAATGATTCTTTTTGTGTAACGGCTGGAATACTGCTGTAAAGTGTTAAGAATAAGAATTCATTCGTTAAAAGGGAATTTCGTTCTGTGACATCGATGGAAGGATTCACTGAAACCCGCCGTAAGTTGTTCGGAGATTATCCAAACCGGGGCTCAACAGCTGAGACCCTGACGATCAGCTGACACTGATCAGAGCGGCGGAAAGAGCCCACAAAGGAGAATGAGTCCGCCCAAACGTGTAATCTATGAACGATTCTATCGCTATCTACTGATAGAATTAACCTGGTATTCCTTTGTGTGTGTGTGTTCGTTTTCGAAACAAAAGAATAAAGTGCAAATATAAAGATTTAAAACTCCGCTACTCATTCCATGCGATAAGATTATGATGGGCTTGGGGGGTAGTGGGGGTTGGTGGGGTTTCGTGTTCGGTTCGACTTCTTTGTTGCTTAATATACATTACATACATATGTACGTACACAGATACTATATTTATTTCCATGACATTACGTAGTGTTACCTTTGTTTGTGGCTCTATGGCCCAGCTCTTGCGTTTCGAAAAGTGTTTGGTGTTTGGTGTGATTCAGAATCTTTTTTTGGATGGTCGGGGATGGGACTCAACCGTAGTAAATTGTTTTAGCCGCTAAATTGGTGGCTAGTCCAGTCAAGTGGAAACATTTTATCAACAGCTGTTTTTGTGTTTTTTTGTTTTGTTTTACAGACAGCTGTCGATCGAGTGGTGTAGTAGAAAGAACAGGCTCGGGAATGGAAGTCCATTAGTCCGTTCGAAATGTTCGGAAAGTGATTAGCGGGGAAGCAGTGCTCACTTTTAAGAACAGCAGTTCTGCAGTCCAAGATCGAAGCGCAACGTGTGCAAGCAGTGCCAAGCAGTAGACACACTAAATCAATAGTCAGTAGTTTTTGCAGTCTTTATTTTCGCTCTTTCGCTCTCTCTCTCTCTCTCTCTCTCTCTCTCTCGCCCCTTGGGCACCAAAGTCCTCTTTAGGGTGAAAGGATGAGAATGAGAACCCTCAAAAACCTAAAGAGAAAACACGCAAAGGATTGTGGCACCTCCGCCTTCTGCTGTGGCACCTCTTGGGCTGCTGATTGGGGCGCGTGTATCAATAAATAAAGCAACTAAAAATACGTGTGAGAAGCACGCGAAAATAGCCGGCGCGAAGAGAGTGGAATACGGCCAGAGGTCGAGAGGGGGGGCATGGTAGAGGGGGAGGTGGAGGTGGTGGTGGTGGGCCCGAGGAATTTGTGACGTGCGGAAAAGAAGCAGCTTTCAGCTTTTGTTGCTGCGGGGGCGAGTACCCAATGGACCCGGCCCCCCTTTTTTGCCTAAAAATAGAAACCAATTGGCGACAACAAACAGATATTGGGGAGGGGGAAAGAAAGATCGGGTGGGGATATGGTATATGGCTGCGTTTTTAAATTCAATAAATATGTAATGGAGATGGAGATAGAGGTGGAGGTGGAGTCGTTTCCCCACGGGACAGCTCTGATGGACATTCGATGAAGAGCCACATGCCACATGCCACATGCCACATGCCACAGTGCCGGGCAATCTGTGAATTATGTTTGGAATCAAACGAGTTCATGCCCTGATCCCTTCCTGCCACAACCAAAGGGTGTTGAGGAGCTGTGGGCCTTGAACGAATCTTCGCCAGAGGCTGCCATGGTTTCCTGTACTCCTGGGCTGCAATTAAATTGTTTTCGAATGGGTTTCGGGTTTCCAGATGCCAGAAATAATATTGATTTGAAGCTTTATTGATCGATAAACAAACAAAGATGGGCGACAGCATGGGGGAACTCCTATTTGTTTATAGAGAAAACAAAAAAGGGCACGCTCCGAGTCGCGCGTGTGGCAGGGGCCTCAGTTTTCAGTTTGGTGTTCGATTTCAAAGGCTTACCCTCTCTCTCTCCCCCTCGCTCCCTCTCTCTTGTGAAAAGAGAGAGCCAGAGAGCTTTTCCACTCGTGCAGACCTCTTCCTCATGCGGCATCTGTGGCTGCTGCCAAAATGTTTGCCTTGACGCTTTCAACCTTGACGGATGCAACCCCCCCCCCCCCCAAGCCCCTGCTGTTTGCCAGAAAATGCCATAGCATACTTTTTTGAGTGTCCTTCCCCCCCACCCCCACACACACACACACACTTCTTATGTGCGGTTTCAAGCGCCCAGTGTCGCCTTGACTGGGCATTGATTTATTTTTGTTGTGTTTTTTTTTTGTGTGTGCCTTGCCCCACTCTCTCGACCATCCTGGGCGGACCCCAGCGGTCGATAATTGATAGCCATCCGCATAGCCTTCCCTCCCTCCATTGATGATGGCATCCCCCCCGCCCCCCACCCCGTTTCTGGGGTAAATTGGCAACAAAAAAAAAGGCAAGTGGGATGGGAAACCAACACAAATTAAGGCAACCGAAATATTTGAAATAATTAATTTTTTTTATCAAGAAAATATTTGTTTAAAAATTATTTCCCTCAAAGAAATGTTCGATTTTAAAAATTGTTTGCTTTTCAAATCCCCTTTTTATTTTGTTCTCTTTTGTTTGTAGGATATAGTGTTTCCCTTCTGTTTTTTCTACCCCTATCAAATGTCGGGGCTTTTAGGGCCCACAAAAACTTGGCCTGACAGGACCCAGGCCCCCCAATGGTCCTCCTCGTTCATTAGGAGAGGAGCATGTCTATCGTCCTCGCATACCCTGTCCCATAAATGGAGCCCTTCCATAAATGATATAAATTCGCTTTCCAGGAGATCCTTAAACATATATTTTCGCATTCTACCGACTTCCGACGCCTCTTCCTTCTTCATTTGGTTCACAAATAATGCGCTTGATATTAAATTGATTAATATCGATGTATACCTAATGCCCGGTAACAACAGCATTCTGATCTAGTACACGACATGTATTTTGTTTATGGGTGCTCGAGAATTCTCTTTTGCGTCGCACGACCAGCGGATGATCTGTGTGTGTGTGCGTGTGTGAGTGTGAGTGTGAGGAATGCTTCTTCTCGTACGCCAACCACCGGCTCACTCGCTTCGATCGCTCGCGCCGATTTGAGTCCACGATGATCAAAAACTAAATATATATGTTTTGTACCACCAAAACCTATCTTCACATCCCTTTTCTATTTGATGTTAGTGGCTAGTGTTGGTTAAGTGTTGGAAAGTGTGTGTTTTTTACATTTGAGCACTAAATTTCTTGTGGATGGCTTCCATCAAATCAAATCAAAATCATTTGCAGGAACCCTGCTTTCCTTCCCTCCCTCTCTCTTTCTCCCTCTCCCTCTTTTGCCCTTAACACCTGTATGGTTGGGGGGGAAGGGGGTGGTCTGGTGACGTACGACCTTCGCCTCATTTCACTTCGTTTTTGCACACATTTTTCTTTGGTCAAATTTTGAATGAGAGCTAATTGAATGAATGGAAATGTAAGCTATGGCTGTGTGTCACCTACACAAAGGGTGGTGCAGTGGTGGGTAAGGGTGGGTAAGGGTGGGGGGGGGACGGGGACTTTGCGGCATTTGGTTTTTGTGGGTCAAATGGCTGCCGTCGTCGTCGTCGCATGACGACAGCGCGTCCTCGTCGTCGTGGTGTCGCCATTGTTGCTGTCTCGCTTGCTCTCTACTTTGCGTCCAGCCCCCCCCCAACCCAACCTCCTCCTCCAGTCCCTTCTTGGAGAGTGCTGGCCCTGCCGCCCCGCCGTAATTTTTTTGGCATAGAATTTATTGCATGCAGTTTTTTTGGGGCCGCGGCCGGCTTTTGCGTGGTTGAGAGTCATAAATTATGTGCTCTCTCTCTTTGCTGTGTGCTTGCTCTCTCTCTCTCTTTGGGAGCTTTTGTTGTTGTTGATCTATTTAAAAATGAAATGGTGTCATTGTCAGGCGGTCGCTTGCAATTGGCACACGGCCCATGCCCATGCCTCTCCGCTCTCTCTCTCTCTCTCTCTCTCTCTCTCTTTCTCGCGCTCTCTCTCTCCACTCTCTCGGGAGGGTAATGTACACAGTCAATTAGGGAGCCACTCAATCAGCCTGCCTTCCGACCGTTTAGTTCGACGTTTAATTGAATTGTTGGTGTTTTTTTTTTTGCTTATGCTTTTGCTTTTGTTTTGTTATCCTTTTAATATTATTACTCCAATTATTTCAGCGATAAAAGCTCGAGGGAGGGGGCTCGAGCCCCCCATATGGATCGACCAATTTGAGCCACGCCCAAGCAGGCCATAGACAAAGGCCTTTCCCCCGCTCCCCCTACAACTACGCCACTGCACTGCACTGACTGACAGTCGGTTCTTTCGTTTTGTTTTCCTACTCTCTGGTGCTTTCTCCTCCCTTTGGTCTTTTGCTTTGATTAACATCTGTTTGTGAATTACGGTCCAATTTATTGCCTTGACACGAGAGAGGGAGACCCACAGAGACAGAGAGGGGGAAGGAGCGGGTAGCATTATTGAAACTTGCAAAAGAATCAAATTAAATACATTTCAAATGGAATTATGGTAATAATACATATTTGCACTGCTTACAAACTGCTTTCAACAAAGAAATGCCCGCGCATGTCGTGTGCCTGACTAAGCACGATGCCATAGGCGTGCATTTATCGGGGGAAAAGCGGTTCGGAACACTGGTTTATGGTTTTTTAAAGCATATTTCGCTGCTACTAACTTCTATAGTCTCTGAAATCTAGGCAGTTCCCTATCGCCTCGACTGGTCTTCAAGGGGTATTTAAGTCTTCGAGTGTCATCTGCAATACATACAATATATCGATATATACATATGTATATGTACCTGCTTATATACATACAACTAAATGCCAATTTCTTGTTCTCTTTTGCTCTAATTGCAGGTTGGACGCCGCCCCATGCATAGCGTACTCTCTGCTTCCGCTTGAAGTGGATGTGTGTGTTGCCAAAAAAACATAGAGAGAGAGCGAGAGAGAGAGAGAGAGAGAAGCAGCAGTAATAACAGACTAACTGCAGTTGAATCGCGTTTGTGTTTGTGAGTGTTGTGCAATATGAAAGAGAAAGAAGAACAAATGAAGGAACAAAAAAGCGACAATTAAAATAATCGCCAAAAACGTGCTATTGAAAGAAGAAACGAGATAGTTTTCTCTGTGTGTGGGTGTAGAGAGGAAGCAGTGCAGCGGCAAGCAGTGTAGCAACAACAGCAACAACAACAACGACAGGAAGACACGTGACGTGACGCGCGCGCGAGATTTTCGATTTGTTATTTTTTTGTATCCACCAAAATCCGTGCTGTGTTTTTTTTTTATTGTTTAACTGGTATTTTTTCATATGTATATTTATTATGTTGTTTACAGCCGTTTAACAGTTACAAATTCTTTGATCCTTTGACGAGTGTGTCTGTGTGTGTGTGTGAAAACAACAAAGAAAGAAGCAAGAAACAATAACAAAAACAACAGGAATAGGCAATAAAAGAAAAGCAAAAGCCAAAAGACAACAGACAAAAAGTTCGTGGCATGCCAATGGCCGTGCATTGCAGTGGAACGAAGAAGCAACAGCAGCAGAAGAAGAAGAAGCAGTGGGAGCAGTAGGATCAAGCAGTGCACAAAGCAGTGGATGCAGCGTCACCAACAGCAGCAGCAGCAAAAAAAAACAACAGCGTGTGGCAAAGAGAGAGAGAGAGAGAGTGAGAGGGAGAGAGGAAAATAATCAATCCTGAATATTGGGGAACCCCCCCCTCCCCCGAACACTTCAACACACACACGCTCCTTACTCCTCCACCAAGACAAGGCACACGTCCATTGATCGAAAAAAGAAGGGCTTGCCCGCCATCTTAAGAACAACCGAACAACAGCCGGGATATTTTGTTATTGAAACAAAAAAACAGCAATTAAAAAGTGTGTGTGCGAGTGCGAGAGAGTGAGAGAGAGCAGGTGAAAGCACAAAGCAATATAAGGAGAAAGGAGAAGCAGCAGCAGCAGCAGCAGCAGCAAAGAGGCAGAAGTGAGCAAGCAGCGCTGCGTCACCATGAGCGGTCGTCCAAGAACTTCCTCCTTTGCCGAGGGCAACAAACAGTCACCGAGTCTGGTGCTGGGAGGCGTCAAAACATGCAGTAAGTACCCCACAAAACTCGAAATATAACACCTCCCCCTGGTACTCCATCGACCGTCGACCATCGACCATTATAAGAAATAATCGTAATCAGTTCTATTACAAATGAGATCATTCTTTTGCGGGGAGCATTCGTTTTTGAGGGATTGACTTCCCACTTTGTAAACTTAGATCTTTAGATCGTTAATTGTAACATCCTCCGCTTTGCTCCCCCCCTTCCAGGCCACACCGAATCCCTTTGACTGTCATTTTCCATAGAAAGTTAGATGGGACACTATCCCTAACGAACCCATAACGACTTCTGCAGGTGGAATCAGTCCGTCACTTCTGCTGCCACTACCCGGCCCTTGGAAATCGTCGTCTTCGGATTCTCGGGGCCGCTTCCCTCACGGACCTGTCCGAGATCAAACCAGGGACCTTGTCCAAATTCATCCAAGCCTCCGGATCGGACTGCAGTAGTCAGCTCTCACGGTTCAGGCAACGAGAAGGCAACACAATGGACCTCTTATAGGTCCAAGCGAGCTTGGTGGGGCGGGGTTTTTTATCCCCCCTTCCAGGCTACCGCCTAAACCTAACCTAACCTAGATGGGACACTGTATTGCGGGACGCATCCTGTTTCAATCGATGATTTCAAAATCCTATATTTGCATGAGGCAATCGAACGAAGAGCCTCTTTCACCTTTCCTCGTTTTTTGTTTGTATGGGTCTTTTGAGGGAGGTACGGAGTAGTACCTTTAGAATTATGTATCTTGTAAGTTTTCCCCAGTGGATTTTCCTAGATTTTTGCTATTTAGGATAATTATTCTTAAGGATATGTGACAATTTGTGATAATCCACCGTTCAAAAGTGGGTGATTCAACCTTCACCACTGCAGTTCTTTTCCTCTCATAGACACATAGCCTCTATTCCTTGCCTTAAGATCGCTAGATCTCGCCGTCGTCGTGGTTTCCTTAACAATCTGCCTAAAGAATAGATTAGGGAGGAGTCTTGAGCGCCCAGCAAACCCAAATGCGAGACTTAACCCGACAAAACCGTCGCATTTGGACCACCATATGATATATATGATATATGATATGTCGTTCAGTTTGTGGCAATGAAAGTGTCATTTATGAAAGCTCGCAAAGGAATCGTTTGCGAGCCTTTTGCAGGGCGCTGCACGCTCTGGGAAGCTCTGGTCACATTGGACTAAATATCAGCTGGTAGCTGCTGTAGGAAAAAAAGTTTGATTGGGAAGCGCAGATGCAGATACAGATTGGCAAATAGATTTTTTGGATGAGGGAAAACCTAGGGGTATTTTTTTGTATCGCAGAATGCTGTGATTGCCCGTTCTTCATGAATGCACCTGCGAGTGTCGTGCAATGGATTGCAATTCCCAGACTGCCCAAAAGTGTGCTACACCACACCACACACTTGTACCACCCATCCACCTGCATCGCATCCCAAATGCATTCAGAGAAGCAGTAAAGATTATGGAATATTACTATCTGCCTAAAATCTATCCAGATCCATTGATAAACCAATTCTCAATTGGGATTATCTATGATACGACACAGAATCTTCCTGCTGTTCGTTGGAAGGCAAGGCCATGGCATAGAAATGGTAATACCCAATCTTCTTGTTTTTCCAAAGAAACCCAGCTATTGCCTTGTTTTTTTCTTATCAGCGAACGAAATGTGCGCCCACCTGTGCGGCCCACTGTCGGTATGCGTCCCCGATACCCTCACGCACACAGATACGCTCGCATAATGGTGTGTATTGGTACAAGGTGACGTACAATCTATCTCTTAATCAGTAATCTGTTTTTTAGCCACTCTCTCTCTCTCTCTCTCTCTCTCTCTACCTCTCTGTCCGCTGTCTCAATATCATTTTCGGTGTGCTCTCTCCATCTCTATATTTCTCTAGCCGCTCGCTAACATTTGCCAATTTGCCGCTTGGCGTGTGGCTGGCACAGTGGTATGCAGATGCAACCGGTCCCTCTCCTCTCCGCTCCTCTCCGCTCCACTGTGCAGGCACGGCACCAGATACATCATCATCGTCGCCGCATGGCGACTGCGGCGAGCAACGACTACGGCGACGACGTCGAGTGACGCGCATGCCAGCACACACACACATACCCCGCACAGCGGTTTTCACCTCACGCGACCTGCTGCCTCGTACTCGTTTTCTCGGTTTCCTCTCTCTCTCTCTCTCCCTGTGCGATGTGCTCTCTCTCGCGCCATGAGACGGCTTGGCTCTGGCCGCCGCTCTTCCTTACCTTGCTTTGATACGCCTTGTGGTTACTTCGGCCTCCTCTGGCTGTGTCTCGCTCTCTCCGTTCGGCTGTGCAGCCACTCTCGTTGCCTCAATGTGTGTTCGTGTTCTGTGTTCTGTGTTCTGCCTCTCTTGCTGTCAGTGCATACAGTTATAGTTGTCGCTGTTGCCGTCTCCCTCGATCTCTGTGGCTCTGTGGCTGTGTGGCTGTGTGCGTGTTGTTGTTTTTCGAAGCGAAAACGACACGAAATTTTAGTAGCGCTGATGAAACGAAAAACTGAGCATTTGCGGACAACGAAAAACTTACAGAAATGTTTTTGTGCTAACTTGGCTGGGGTTTTGAGAAAAGTTTGTTCTTATCGCACAATAATATCGATACAACATACCCCGAGAATCGTATATATCGATATACCAACACCGTATACTCAACACCGCTAGCCGCCCGAGCCGAGAAACACAACGCGGAATAAATGAAAACGCGCGCGTTTCCAACTTCCATTTAACTTCCATTATTTTTTTTTTATTTTTCACGCTCAGGGCATCCCGTGGCTGCACCGCAAGGCGGTTCTCCGTTTGTGTGTTATTTGAAATAAATAATTTTATTGAGCGAACAGCGTGTGTGTGTGTGTGTGTAAACGGTTTTCCTGTTCACGAAATTGTGTTATTCTTTTTTGTTTTATTTGCGGGCTGTGTATTCCCCTGCTGGCCCCCACGCCCCAGCGCTCTCGTGAGCGCGCGCGTGTTTGTGCCTGTTCGTGCTCTCGCGTTTTTGTGTGCGTGTGTGTGTGTGTGTGTGTGTGTGTATAGGTGTGTGCCCGACGGTGCCCTACAGGACTGCGCTGCTGGCGCTGGCCCGCTGCCGCTAACACAGTTCTCGGTCTCGGGACCGAGCAGAAAAACAAAAAGAAACCCCATACACCAGAAAGAGAGAAAGAAGGTCAGCACAGCTCGCCACCCACCCTCCCTCTTGGACGACACCCGGCGTATCACCCCCCGCACCGGAGCAGCAGCAGCAGCAGCAGCGCAGTGGCGTCGCTGCCCAGCGTATTTCTGTTCTTTCGTTTCTACTGCTGGCTGACGAAGGCGTCGAGCATGTTGGTCAATCGCAGTTCGCTGTTCGAAGGTAAAAGAGAAGAGAAGTTTGAAGGGGCAGTTCGGGGTGGGGTGGGGAGTGACGGGAGAGCCCCAAAAAAAACCCTACTCTCCAAAAAAACAAAGCCAAAAAAAAAACATGGGCAAAGTGTCTAAAGACAAGGTGAGGCACAATCTCGCTTCGCCCCGGCTCATGATTTATTTCCCGCCACAGTTCCCGAGGATTGATTCTCGGTTGTCAGGCATTTCCCTTGATTAAAACAGAATCGAGACGTAGCTATCCCACGACAAATACTCACCATAATAGGAAAGATCTGTGGAACGTTCGTTTTGCAACAAACAACATATCGCTCCCCTTTTTCGAGCTACCTGTCGTATCTTACGATCATTTGCCAAAAACATTCCTTGGGAAAACACATCGCAAAGCCAAAAAGAAATGAAGTGAAAAGCATTACCTTGTCTAAAGACATCTTGTGCCCAAACACACACACGCACACACACAGAGGGGGAAAGAGAGAGAGACAGAGACAGAGAGAGAGAAGTGGCCGTGTGCGTGAGTGCAAAAAGAGTACAGCAGGCGACGAGTCCGGGGCTCTCTCTCTATCGCTCTCGCTCTCTGGCAAAGCATCTAAAAATATCAGAATCGAGCACAACATTTAATTAATATTTATTAATAATTGAGCAAACAAAAAGAAATTGGTTCATAATCCAATTTGTAAAAAGAAAGAAAGTCTGGCTTGGGGATATAGTAATCAAATCTGGTTAGCACTTTGACTCCGTTTTAAATTCAATTAAAACAACGTAAGTTGAACTGCCAAAAGTAAATGAAATGGCATACTGGCACACACAGTAAATAATTAAAGAAGAGGTGGAAGTGGAACGAAAAGGTTAGCCCCGAATACCGCATCGGGGGATCGATGCACCCCCCCCCTCCGGACAGCTCTGATGGACATAGTAATTCCATTTTGATTAAATCCAACTCTGAGTGAAGTTTGCTTCAATTATCTTTGAAATTAAACACTGACCTACGACCCGATCCTGTCCACGACATCCAAGGGGCATTTAGTAGCCTTTGGCATTAGTTTCGAATCAGTTACGATTTAGTTTAGAGTCGACTGCAAAACGAAAAGGTCCAAAGCCAAAGTTAATTCGAAAATATCCATTGTTCCGATGGCAGGTATATGGCATAACCTTTTAGATCAAGTACTCAGCGAAATACTATGTGAGTGACGGCAAACTAAGAAGCGACCGAGCGTCCATTCTACTCGTAAGAAAATGGTCTCCAGAGGGGATAGGGTTTCGGGTTGCCAGAGATCGTGCCTTTAGAATAATATACAATCCCCGCCCCATCCATTGGGCATTCTGCTGAGTCCACAGAATGCAAGGGACCCGAACCAGATACATTTTGTACAAAATTAAAGGAATGCAGAATAGATTTCTTTTGTAGAGATGATGGACCCCTTTTTTGGGGTGTCGATATCCAGAGAATCTTTTATCGACTTTTTTGCAAGTTTCATTGAATATCAACACACATTTAAGCTACTGGCTTGTGTCTCTCTCTCCCTCCCTCTCTCCCTCTCTCTGTCTGTCTCTGTCTCTATTTGGCCTTGAATTTTCTCTCCTGGAATGCCCAAAACACCACCCCCACATCCCCCCGTGAACTGTGCGTGGCCATGCCTGGCGTGGGCGTTCGTTCTGCTGCATTTTTCTCTCTCTCTTCGTCCGTCTTTGGGCCATTGCAACTCTCTCTCTCTGTGCACGCCTCTCGGCCATTGCCTCTCACTTGTTCTCTCTTTCTTTACGGTCTTGATTCGCAGATCGTGCGTTGAATGCGCTGTCTATCCTCTCCGCTCCCTGCCTCTTCTCTATCCTCTGCTTGCTGCTGCGTCATCGACGTCGCGGTCGCTGTTGCCGTCGTCACTTGGCGTAAACAAGATAATGACCCACATAGGCGAGAGAGAGAGAGAGAGAGAGAGAGAGGGAGAGGGAGAGGATGAGCAGGTGGTGAGGTGAGGTGATTAAGACCATGAGAGCGGGAAGCGTGTGTGGGAGAGAGGGCAGGGCGCGGGCACGGGCGCGGGTGAGCGCATTCCAAGCGTCAAAGCGAGCGGCGCAAATGCAGCGAATTTTTGCTGCCGACAGCGCTACTTTCGTATCTCTTTTTTTGCCGCTGCTGTTCATCAAATATTTATGTACTAATTCGTGGATACCCTTACCGATAGAGAGAGAGAGAGAGAGGGAGAGGGGTAGAGGGAAGCATGCGTAGAAAAATCCAAAGCTTCTGTGTGCTTCTAAAGATCTATAAACTTTGACCAAGGTCCTAAATTGAATGTTTTCTTAGCGATTGACAAGAAAATGGGATTCTGATACTTTGGAAACTAGACTTCCTAGAGCCAATGCCACTTATTTTGGTTCACGATCCCCAGAGATAATTCGAAGGGACCCGAACAGGGACCCGTCCCTGTAGGGAAGAATCCGAGAAGGACCTATTCCGGTTCGAGCTAACGTTCCGATCAACAATCATGGATCTTCCATTGCCATTCCAAATGGAGTGTCTGGCCTGGTCTCCCTTCGCCTATGGGACATTTCTACAACCAATCAACAAGGAATGTAATATGCTAAGAAAAAGCATATCATTTCATGCTTTTTATGCCAAAATTTTCGTCAAACAGTTCTTTAAAAATTTCCACATATAATACCATAAACACAACAAAGATACCGAAAAAACTGAGCCCAAAAGCCACCAAAATGAGCGCTAACCATCACAATCGAAAGATGGGCAAAATGTATCCGGAAAATAGGAAGAAACCGATACAGCCGGTGCTGCCGAACCATTCGCTGGAGCCGATGCAGGATCAGACGGTTCAAATACCGGCGGCGGCTATCGATGGCACCAATCCCAATGCCAACAAGGCGGTGACGGCCAAAGTGCGTGATATGAAGCTGAAGATCGGTGAGGAACCATCGGGTTCCACCAAATTCGGGGGGGAAATGTTGATCAAGACTCCGGAGGACAGGAGTGTCGATAGATCATTCTTTGAGAAACAGTTTGGCCAGTTATTGAACAGTCAGTGTCCCCTCCCCCCTACAAAGCATAACCTTCTATTTCCAATATTACGATAATCATGTTTCTCTTTCTGTTTTTTTTTTTTTTCTCTCTCTTTGCAGGTAAGTTGGAAGATCCCGTTTTTTATGTGTTATCTCTTAATGGTATATCCAATCGGTTAATCCAAGGGTAAGCCAGCGAAAGTCTATGTTTAGAAACTACTTGCCCCCCTTCCCTCGCGTTTGGAGATATTCTCCATAATTTTGGTGTATTTTTTGAAGACCACTTTCCATGGATCTATGGCTTGAACATTGCCTTGTACTATTAAGAAATTAATTTTTAATTATTATTTAGCCCTCGTGTTCAGGGCTTCGCGGGCGCTGCATACTTTTGGGCGGCCCTCAATAATGCGGTCGGTCCCCCCCTACGAACAGCAGAGTGAGCGAGAGAGAGGTTACACTTTTGGGGTCGTCGTGCATGCCCTCTCCCTCACACCCACTCGCATCTTTCTCGTGTTGAATCATCGGCAGACGATGCCGCCGCTCGGCTGTGGCCGCTGTTACCTAATTTTTGCATAAGTCGACGCACAGACGGACGCCACGCCGTTTACCGGTGCAGCCAGAACAAGGAGAGACAGAGAGACAGATAGCGGCATGCACTGCTTGCAAATGAGCTTTTTCTTGGGCGAACTAGAAATTCTTGCCCGCTCTCCCTATCTCTCTCTCTCTTCTCGTTGTGCACTCTCATTTTGACGTGTGAGTGCCAGCTCTTCTCTCTCTCTCTCTCTCTCTCTCTCGCCCACCTGGGGATCCATGTTAATGGGCTCTTCAGAACGTTCAATGCTCCGACACGAACACACACGCACACGCACACGCACACGAACACGAACACGAACACATGCAGGTATATAATTGTGAATTAAACGCACACGAACACCCAAAGTGCATTAAAATAAGGTGAAGCTGTCCCCAGACAACGCTCCCCTCTCCTTACGGGGTGCTATATAAATATTTTCTGGATTATTATAAGAGAAACTCCACCGGGAGGCATGAAAAACAACAAGAGATCTACCAAAAATAGTTGCAATCGACTAATGGTAAAAAGTTATTTTATTCGGAATATTACAATTACAATTTTGGATTAGGAAATAAGGTAGAATATCTACAAAGTTATGAAGTATGGCTGAATATAATAAATCCCTGTCGTGTTTGTCCCTCTCTCCCTCTCCGAACACTCCTTAAGAATGGCCTGCTTCTGTAAATGGTGAAAAATCCATTCGCTTTGATTGTTTTTCGGTGAGAAACTCGCCTCACCTTGCACAAACACACCTTGCGCACGCCCCACACGCTCTCACGCACGCACACAGACGCGCACGCATTTAACGCCAGCTGCGCTGCTTTTGCCGACGCTGACGTTGGTCTGCCGCTGCTTTTGCTGGTGGAGCGGTGGGGCTTTGCCTACGGTTTTGGTTTTTGGCTCTTCGTCCCACCGAATCGTGTTTCAATCGTGTCGCATCTACCGAGCAAGCGCCGCGCACTTTCCACCGTCCGCTTTGTTTCGTTTCGTTCCATTTCGTTTCGTTTCACATCGATTTTGCCCCCAAAAAAAAAAAAAAAAAAAAAACTAAAAAGAATCCGAAGATAAAGAAGAAGCAGGGCAAACACAAAAGTGTAATACAAAATCACAATTTTTTGTTTTCGTTTTTGTTTTTATTATGTATTTCGTTGTTGTGACATATGTGTGTGCATAGTTTTGTGGGACAGTGTAATGTCCCACTAATCACAAATTCCATCAAACAATTCAATTTCCAAAAGTGCCCGTTGTTGTTGTTGTTGTGGAGAGAAAACGATAAAAAAAAGAAAAAAAAACCAAATTAAAATGTTTATAAAATAATTCAAAAAAAAAAAAAAAACCAAAAGAGCGCCCCCCATAAGAAATGGTTTCAATGGATTGTGAAATTTGCAGGCGATCATCGATAGAGAGGGAGATACGGGGTCTCCAAGGGGTCCCCAAAGGCGTCTCAAAGGGATCCCAAAGGGTGGTCAAAGGGGTATCCAAGGGGTCTGAAAGGAGTCCCAAAGGTTCTTTGATGATCATCAATGGGTTATATGGTCTTCTAAAGAGGGGATCGCCTTCGAAGGATGGAAAATCAGAAATCCCATTTTGGAATTCTTTGGAATCTTCTGGAATGCGAGTGATTGTACCTCTGGATGGATCTTGAGATAATGCTGGGAAAGAATATTCTGTTGAACCAAGAAGATGGTTCTTTTCTGTTTACTATGGCTTCGCGTGGGGAAAGAGAATCTTCTGGAAAGAGAGCTCTCTCTCTTTGGCAATCTTTTTTTTGGTCTTTTGGTCTTTTGGTCTTTTGAGGGTCTATATTTCTTATCTTAATGCCACCCACACACACACACACACACACACACAGACGCTGTAATGCCACAGGCAACACACAAAATTCATCAATGGAAAAGTTTTTTTTTTTTTGCAATCTCTCCGTCTCTCTCTCTCGGTCTTTGGTTCCCATCTGACTCTGACGGCAACAAGTGGCGAGACGGCGTCGTCTTCAAACCAGTTTTTTTCTGCGGCTGCGTCTGCGCGCTAATTGGTGCTGCTCTCCCTCTCCCTCTCCCTCCCTCTGAGCTCTCTCGCAAGCACTCTTCCCATTGCCCGCTCTTCTCCTTGCCTCACGATGATGCCACGATGATGTGTATCGCAACCTAACTCAACTCCTCCTTCCTCCCCCCATCACCACCCGCACGCCCCTCTGTTCCCACCTTTGGTGGTGCTCCCCTTTCCACCTTTCCACCCTCCAGCAGGCCCCTTCGGCTTTGACTTTTTATGGACGTCAGTGGCGGGTCTGGGGTCTTGTTGTTGTCTCTTGTACGTGCATGCAATTCCTTATTTGCTGTGCGACAATGTTGAAATATGCACTCCACACACACACAGCCACTCAGAGGCTATCTGTGTGTGTGTGTGTGTGTGTGTGTGTGTGTGCATGGGCCAAAAGTGAATTATTCATGTTGCTGGCAATACCCTTGCCGCAGGAGAGGGTATATCAAGCAGAATATCATCTTTATTCAATGATTCGCCACAAACGAAACCCCTGAGGAGCGGATAGAGAGATATGTATGCCCCATAGATGCCACCGAACGTTGTCTCATTGTTTCATTGTCTCAAAAGGGTATCAAATGGTTCGGTTAGGCGGAATCCCTTTCGACAGCGTCTGACTATGCCGCTTGGCCAGTGGAAAATTCCCAAAAAAAATTCGCATGAACTGTGCCGGGATCGGGCCTGGGGCCGTGGCCGGGGCCGGGGCCGGGCAGCACTCTGCAGCGGAATTCTTCCCCTTGCCTCCATGCCCCCTGCCCCTTACCCTACTTCTTGTGCAGAGCGCCAGCTAGAGGGCTCCCCGCCGCCGCCTGCCCCTCGTGGAGTGTGTGGTGTGCCCTCGCCTGGGGCAGTGTTGCCCCGTTGCTCTTGCGCGCTCTTTCGCTTCAGTTTCTTTTTGTATTTCTTATAAAAATAGCACAGACGAAGAAATATTTGCACACACACACACACACAAACTCACACAAACGCACACAATGTACACTTTCGTGAAAGAGAGAGAATGAGAGAGAGAGAGAGGGGGAGACATGTGCTAATTTTCTTCTTCGTTTTGTTTAATTTTTTTTTTCTTGCGTTTGCTTTTGTTTAGTTTTTCGCCAATTTGTAGACGCCGCTAGACAGCCCCCCCCTCCACAATTGCCTGCACAAATTTTCCCTAAGCGAATGGACATACCACTGCGGCCGCCAAGAGAGAATAGGGGCATTTACCGTTGCGCGATCGCTCTTCGAGTGGAGTGCCACCCACGCCTTAAATGTGTCAATGGTTCAAGGCAGTCGACTGAAGAGAGAGCGAGTGAGAGCGAGAAGTGAAAGCTCTCTTTCTCTACTACTACTACTCTCTGGGAAAGCTCAATGGAAAGCTTTTTGGAAGCCAAAAATGCAGCAGCCACTGCCCTCTCTCGTGCTCATCTCTCATCTTTCCGCTCCTCTCAATACCGATACCGATACCGATTCGATCTTGTTAAATGCAGCTGCGTCTGGTTATGTGTGTGTTTAATCTTGAATCTAGAATCTTTATTCGATTCGGCTCTCGCCAGCTGACTGCCTGCCTGTCACGCGTTCCCCCAAAGAGCCTCCTCGTTCTTGGAGCAGACAGAGAGAGAGAGAGTGACTTGGAAATCTCCTCACGTATTTTTTAATTTATTTACATACTTATATGGTCTTAATGACGCTCTCGATATGACGCGAAAACAACAACAAAACTTCGGTATTTAATTGGTCTGACAATTTCTCACGCCCATTTTTGGGGCTTCCAAATAAGGACGGGGGATCGTTGGGCTCACAGACAGACAGACCGATCGACAGACAGAGATGAATGCCGGGGCATTTTTGGTAACCAGAAATGTCGTTCGACAAAAATACGGAATACGGCCAATGGCACAAAAACCAGTGCAGCCGCAGCCCATTAATAAAAATAAAAAAAATACACACATTCATAAATAATGCTTTCCCGATATTCAATTTGCTCGCGAGTGGGGTGTGGGGTGTACTGTACAGTGCGACACAAAAAGTAATGCTCCTTAAAGTAAATCAATAGAAAAATAAATGAAAAACATATTTTATGTTTTTATATGTTTTTGCACATGTTTCCGTTCAAAAGATTCTTTTAAAATTTATTTTTAAATTAAAAAAAATAATTAAATGAAAATAAAAAACAATAAAACAAAATAACAAAAATTAAAAAAAAATGAAGTATAAAAAAAACTGTAAAAATAAAAAAAAAATAAGAAGAATATAAAATTTATTTTCAATTTGTTTTAGTATTTTTCAATGAAAATGGAATGCAATTTATTTTAAATTCAAACAAAATAATCATTTAGAGAACGCCTGATCGATAAGTCATCGAAATGTTCGATAAGTATCGACATTTCGCATTTCGCACGAGGCACATCGAATTTAGTATCGGCTTTGCCATCGATAATTGGTCAGTTATCGATTCCCCTATGGACTACGGTTAAACCCGATTTGAATACTAGATTTAAATGGGAGCCATAATAAGCCCAGTGCTTCGTGTAAAACCGATTAATACTTTCGGGCGTACGACCTTACCATTTCGAGTACGCACTGTACTCGATGAGAGACAGCATACAGCTGTCATACAGCAACGCGCTGCCTCGCGATGCGATGCTATTATCGTTCAATTAACAATTCCTTTTGTTTACCTCAATTTGCAATAAAAAAAAGTAATGCCAACAATAACGATGACAATACGTGGATGGGGCAGAGCCTGAGGCAGGGATATGTCGTCAGGCAGGCAGGCGAACGGAAACGATGTCCACACGACGCGATACGACATGACACGAAGCGGTATGGGTGACCGATGAGCAATACAAATCCACACCCAAAATACTCGAAAAAGCACGCGCTGTTCCATTCCATTTTGTTGCGGGAAATCCCAATGCCCATCCTTATCAGCGCTCCATTTCTGCTGATTCTCTCACACAAAAGATGTCTGTCTCTCAATTCTGTTGGAACGGAAGCCTCCGTCCTCGCCAGAAGGAGGTTTCCACTAACTTTTGTTTGTTTGTAGGTGCTCCCGTTTTCGCGGATTGAGAGATTGAGAGTGCAACACCCGCAAAAGCCCATGTTATGCGTAACAGAGATCTTTATCCGATTTCTGAGCCACATTCGAGGTGGGCCGCTCCCTCTCTCCCTCCCTGCAGGGCGCACACTGCACGATGAAGAGTGCGTGAAAGGGAGTGAAGGGAATCGGGAATCTGCTAGACATGGTCCCACTCTACGATTACTCTTCGAGAACCGGTTCGAAAAGGGCTCATACTACTCCGGAAAGAACCGGAGCCTGCCTGAATATATTAATGGGACTAATTGGATTTTAAATGGAAATGTCATCGAATCGAATCGCATCGGTTCTCGGCTCTCGGATGTATGGTTCCGTCTGATTTCGCGGAAGTTCTATTAATTTATGCGGGAATGTGGATATGCGGAAAGACATTTCACCTTTCTCCCTCGCTCTCTCACTCCCCTGCCGCCCCTCTCTCTTCGCCTTTTGCCACAAGCAGCTCCCAGATCTAGATTGTATAGCATTTAGTTGACTTGACCTTTAGCGGTTTGCAACACACACACACACACTGGATATGAGGTTTTGAATTCGGCTTTGGCTTTGGCTTTGCCTATTTGCGGTTCTTTTGACGGTGTTGGTGGTGTTGCTGTTGGCGGTGGCGTGACGTGACGTGGCGCGCCGAGGCCAGGCCAGTAAGCCAGGCCGAAACCAGTCGGTGGCTCCTGCAACTTGTGCCACCTGCCACTGAAACCCCACAGCGCAAGGCCGTTTATCGACCGCTGACCGCTGAAGGCTGGAAAGAAACAGTAAAAGAGTATAGCCTTGCCTTTGAGTTGTCTTTCGGCTGCTATTTTCGACTTTAAAATAAATAATATTACAAAAAAATAATAAGAAATTAAATAATAATAAAATAAATAATTATAAAATCAGTAACAATAAAATAAATAAAAATTACAAATAATAAATAAATATAATAATAAAATATTTGCATTTTATTTTTTATTATTATAAGAAACAAATTAAATAGAAATAAAATAAATAATAATAAAATAAATAGTAATAAAATAAATAGTAATAAAATAAATAATAATAAAAACTCAAATAATAAATTAAAAAAATAAAAATAAAATAAATAAAACTAAATTAAATAATATTAAAATAAATAGAAACATAAATGGTTTCTGGTTTGTTTTAAAACACGTTTCCATTTAGTCCTGGGGCCACAATATTTTAATCATTCAAATATTCCCTTACAAAAAGGGTATACGAAAATCAACACACAAAAAAAAAACCAATCAAATCAAATCAAAAGCATTTTGAAAACATTTTGAAAGTTGCAAAGTTGAGCTTTGATTTGTGATTGATTTGTGTGCAGGTCGGAACGCAACGGAACGGAACACTACTGGCATTTCCATGCCGCTGTTTCGTTGCTGGTTGTCCTTGGAATTGCGCCTATTGGATGGGGGAATGGTGGAATGGTGGAATGGAGTGCCGTTGCCATTTTAATTTCCAGTTCGTTTCGCTTTGTTTCTTTTCGCTTGGGTGTTATTTCCGATTAGCAAACAGACGCCAAACTGTCGATCAACAATCGAAATGAAGCGATACGCAACGAAGCGAATTCAAGTCCAAAAATAGACACCACAGTCCATTTTTATTGGACATCCCCGTGGCGCCCCACCCTTTCGATATTTATCACTCGGTTTTGGGCTATTTTTAAATGCAAATTCGCTAAACGATGCCTTCTCGGGATGGATTGTGGAATGACTGGAAAGAGGTCAGGGGGGTGGGGTCTGGGTGGGGGGGAACGGCATTTAATCAGCGGCGCGTGGCGTCTAACAAAATTATCGCATGACCAAGAAATAGCACTGCTTCGCTTCCTCTCTCCTCTCCTCTCCTCCACTAACTGTAAGGAACCCCCTTTGCCACCCGCTCCACCCTCTCCACCCTTCGTTGTGAGATTTTTCACCACTCGCCAAAAGTTTCCAGTCTGCTGCACAACAATGTGAAACGGAACACGGACGAACGTCATACCCTATCGGCAAGAACGAAGCACTTTCGACCGAATCGCGAAGGAAGCTACCATGATTATGATTCCCTTTGCCATAGCTTATCGCCTGAACCTATCCCTCAATATTTCCGCATCATCTGAACTTTCAAATAGAGAAAAAAATGTCTCCTGACTGGCCGGAGGCTTATGGGGGAATTGGAACAGTGGAAACCCTCTGGAATGGAACCCTCTATCCATATATCCCCTCTACATATTTAGGGTATCAAAAGCTTCGGCTCTAAGGTGACTCTTAATCTCAGGTATTTCTCTCTGTTTCTGTTTCTTGTTTCGTTTCGTTTCGTTTCGTTCCGTTTCGTTGCGAATCTTTGGCGATTAGCGAGTGGGAGACCGCGCAATTAGCACATTTCTATCTCTCCCTCTCTCTCCCTCTTTGGCTATCTCTTTCCATCTTGTTGGCGTGCAAATTAAATTAACGTGCCACACAAAAGCAGCGCCAAACACAGAGAGACAGCGAGACAGCGAGAGGAAGGTGCATATGAAAAAAATATTAATGGATTTTTTTTTTTTTTTTTTTTTTTTTTTGGAATCCATTGATTGCCCTTTTGCTATCAATAATATGGGAACAGCAATTGCCAATTACCCTGTTTACGGCGGGGGTAATTTTCCACTCTGGCTCTGGTCCCACTGGCCCCACTGGCCCCACTGTTGGTCCACAATTAGCACCACTCTGCGGCTCGTATTTGTATGTAAAAATTGATAATTTTCCGCCCTCCTCGTGGGACAATTGGGCTGCAGTTTGCCAGGGCCAAACACACGCTCTGTGGATTCAGGCATTTAGCAATTGCCTGCCAGCCAACGGATCCGATCAGAGCCTGTCACGTGCCGTGCGATTCCAAAGAAACACACAAAGGCTCATCCAAAGGCTGTCTACTGTCTGCGGTCTGCGGTCTTCGGTCTCCGGTCTCCGGTCTAGACTGGTCTTGTCCGGGTCTGGCCCGGTTCGAGTGCCAGTTCGGGGTGCGGGCATTGCGCAAGTGCAGCCGCACTTGAACAATTGGGTCTCCCTCTCTGTCTCGCTCTGTCTGCGGGCCAATCTTATCGCCATCATGGTCTCCATATCGTCTCCGTGGAGAGGTCGCATCATAGAGAGTGTTTTATTTGGTTATTGGGGATAGTAAATGGGGGGGGTCAAACCTTGCAAGGGGTGCCCCGCGACATCCTTGCTCTGACGCTGATGCCCGATGCTTGGAGACCCTGTTTCTTGACAAAAGCCAAGAAAACAAAAGCAAAACAAAGAAAAGAAAAGAAAAGAAAAGAAAGGAAAAGCGGCGGCGGTGGCTGACGTAAACGCCGCCACGCATTGCGTCACTGTGCCCTGCCTCCCGCCTTGCCCTCTCCCCTTTCCTCCCCCCTCCCCCTCCCCTCCTCTCTCTATCTTCTGTGCTAGAATGGGAGAGAGAGCGCCAAAGAGCGGCAGAGCGGTGCGTAGGCATTTCAACACCTCCCCCCCCCCCCATTATGTCTCTCTCTCTCTCTCTCTCTCTTGCTCTCTTTCGGCGGCATTTTTGGGTGCTCTCCAATGATGACACATGGCTCTCAACTATAAATAAAATTACTAAACTTATGCGCTGCGATAGAGAGAGAGAGAGAGAGAGAGAGAGAGGAGTCGGTGGCAGTGCGAGTGCGAGTGGGAGGGAAAGAGTTGGATGCGTGGATGATTATGCGTAATTGGCTTTAAATGGGAAAACAAATCAATTTTCACTTTTTCATTAATGCTTCAGAGACAGAGAGGGAGAGAGGGATATTTTTTTATCCAATGGGCTTGTTTGTTTCGATTTTTGTGGCTAAAATAACATAATAGAAAAATGTATTATGAAGAAAATCCCAAAAAGCATTTGCAGAAAGACCTCTAATGAGCAGAGAAGTGCTGCCTGCCCCTGCAACAGCCACTCTGCCCCTGCCTCTCCATCGAATTGGCTGATGCAATTCATAAATTGCTTTGCGTACAACATTCAGCATTTTGATGATGGGCATCCAACAAATAGTTGACTGTTATTTGTCTTTGTTTATTTTTTTGGTGTGGGGGGGCTCGCTCGCTCTTGCACCCCAAAACAACCACCGATACAGAGATACAAAGATACAAATACAAAGATACAGATACGAAAACAGACAATGACTAAGCCAATGCCAAATGCAGAACGAAATTGGAGCGCAGCTGGTGAAGCCCAAACCGCCCTGCCCCTCCACTGATGTCACTCCATGGAGTTTGAGCAGACGGAGGCAGAGACAGGGGCAGGGGCGAGGACAGGGCCAGAGGCAGGGGGAGAGACAGGGCCAGAGGCAGAGCCAGAGGCAGAGCCAGAGGCAGAGCCAGAGGCAGAGCCAGAGGCAGAGCCAGAGGCAGAGCCACAGACAGAGCCAGAGCCAAAGCCAAAGGCAGAGCCAGAAGGAGATCCAGACCCAGAGACAGAGCCACAGACAGTGCATTTTCGATGGGTATGAGTAATCGGGGAATACCCTCCCTCCTCCCTCCTCCCTCCTCCTTCTCCTCCTTCTCTTTTTAAGGGAAACTACTTCTCTTTGGAGCTCCCTTTAGCTCTTAATCATCGTCACTAAAATACATTTGTACATATCGAATGGGAATTGGGAATTGGGATTATCGGTTCCCTTCAATGATTTTCATAGGAATTTGGGGTCTTGGGAAATCATGTGTGTTTCTTTGGATCAGTAATCAGCAATCCATATTTAGTACATAATAAATTACTTAAGGATCGGCATTTGAATGAAGTTTTTAGCTGGTTTTTTCCGGGGGACCCCTTCCCCCCTTTTTGCTTACAGTTTTGTGAATCATTTTGCTTTGATTTGTCTTGTTGTTGACGTTTTTGTGGTTGTAGCTGTTGTTGTTGTGACTGTTGTTGTTATTGTGGTTGTTGATGTTTTTGTGGTTGTTGATGTTTTTGTGGTTGTTGATGTTTTTGTGGTTGTTGATGTAAAATTGTTGTGGCCTGAATTGAATTTCCATAAATTTCCATAAACCTAGAAGAAGAACAAAACAAAACAAAGACAACGCGGTTGTACCCTTTTGTTCTTTGTTTTATTTTTTTCAAATATTGTTGATAATTAATAATTGACAATTAATAATTAAAACTCTAATATATCGATATATATCGCACAATGTAAATTTATCGAATTATGAATATTAATTTTTCGAATTATCGATAAATATATAATTACCGATTTATCGAAAGTTATCGAGGGCTCTGGGAAGCTATCAAAATGTATCGAAAACTATCAAAAGTCATCTAAAGCTATCGAAAGCTATCAAAAGTGTTCCAAAGTTATCGAAAGTTGTGAAATTGTCAAATATTTAAATTGTACGGTCTAAAAATAGAACATAGAGATACATAAATGAAAATAGTCCCAAGATACAGGGCAAATCCCAAGGCAGCAGATCAACAGATGGTCGGCTCTCTCTCTCTCTCTCTCTCTCTCTCTCTTTCGCACTCTGTGAAAGGGTATACGATTGTAAATCAGTTTAGAATTTGTAATTCTGTTATTGTTATTGTTATTGTTGTTATCGTTGTAGTTGTTGACTATTTTGTGCCGTGCTTGTTTGTTTTTCTCGTGACGTTCTTTGGCAATCGAGTGAAATAATATGTAATGTACTCGCACATATGTACATATACATATGTATGTACATATAATAATTATGATAATATAAAGTGCAGCGGCAGCGGCAGCGGCAGCGGCAGCGGCAGCTGAAGCACTGGAAAAACAAGTAGAGCCTTTCCACAGTCGCAGTCGCGGCAGGAAGGAGGAAGGGGTTTCGGAGCTGCTTATCAACTCTACTTAATCGTATATATATATATATATATACATATATGTATGTGTACAATTATAAAAGTGTATGAAATGGGGGCCATATAGATACGCCGCTGCACGATCCCGTTGTGGTTACGGACGTGTTTCAATAATCGTTATAGCAACCAACCCGCCTCCTTCCCCTTCTCCCGGCCCCTTCCACAAACACCCATAACCGTTCCACTCCATCCCATTCCATTTCATTCCGCATTAAAGCAGGGCGAAAAGTACTTAAGCCCCTACTTCTCTTCCTCTCTGATCTGATCTGATTATATATGCCCCATATCGTACACACCAATCGTACACACATATATCGCTAAGCGTTTTGCATTATTATTTTTGATTAATTAGGCAATTTGCAGAGTGCGATAAGATTGCGACTCGCGATGGACTCTCGGAATCGAGGCTCGTGTTGTTTTGCACGTGCAACTGTGTGGCGCGATGGCGCGGTAGTAGCCAGTAGCCAGGCGTGTGCCACCCACCCACTCTCACTTCCAGTTCCACTCGAACGCTGAAGGTCACTCGACGATTAGTGGATGGAATAACTTGACATCCCGTAGTGCTTCAGCCCTGACTAAACGAATCAGTGAGTGAATCAGTGATTGAAGTGCTTACGACGCCTCCTCCAGAGAGAGATTTGAAACCAGCACAATTACGGTCACATTTTGGTTCAATATTGGTCTCTCAATACCAAACGAATTGCACTCAATTGCTCTCAATGCGGCTCTCAATTGCATTCCACTTGAAGTGATCTCATAATGAATTGCCTCTGTACCCCATCCTTGAGTAGATCTCATGTGCAGAGGAGAGCAGGAGACCCCTCCCCTCGTCGGAGCCAAAGCGAATACCAAAATACATGTCGTGTGCATGACGTGCGAGTTTCGCTTTACCGATTAGATACCCTTTCTATGTGCACGATTACAGCCATTTAGCTATTTATAATCTGTACGAATTGGTCACCTTTTGAATGCCATTTGATGCTGCTGTTTTCTGGGCCTGAAGAAAGTCGATTGTGCCGATCATTGCCACTGATTCCAAGAGTCAAAGTCTATCGATATGCCTACCCCTCGCTGTCTGTCTCTCTTTCTATCACGCTGTTCCCCAGTGGGTTAAGTAATTAACATATAATTACTGTTCTAATAATATAAAAACACATTCCAAAGTCGGATGCATGTGCACACACACACACACACATGGCATTAATTTATATATAATTTTATTTGTTTATTTATTTACTACAAATCATGGCCGATTAGCGATCGAAACAGCCTAAGACGCAGTTGCCGTTTGCCGTTTGATTTCATCTGCGTTCTGCTTGGCGTGTTGGCAACCCTGGCCTTCCTGGCGTTCCTCTAGAGCAAGGATGGGATTATTTGGTTCTTTGTGTGCGCCCTGCCCCGCCTTGTGGGTGTTGCCTTTGTCGCCATTGTCTCTTTATCGATTCGCCTGGACAATGTTCACATAAATATTTAACTATGGATGTGTACAAAGCATGTAAATACCCGTACAGTATGTACATGCACTGATACGCTTCTTTGTTTGTCATATTTATGCATATTCGACTCTAGAGTACCCCTTAATCAGAGACCAAGAGAGACCTGCCCTTTCTTGAACCGATCCGTTTCCATTTGATTGTTTAACCAGTTTTCTCTGGTTTATCGCTATCGCTATCGGTTCGGTAATGTGACTGTTTTTGTTATCGGAGTCCAGTGTCGGCTCTTCCTCTCCTGCTGGTCGCTGGGTGGCGTCCATTCTGTCATGGGTTAATTGCTTTCGGCCAGCTCTAAATATAATTATTGATTGCCGTTGGTGGTCGCTGGTCGGTCATTAGCAGCTGTGGTGCTTCTTGATACGTGCCAGCGATAACGGTAACAAAGGGTAATCATCTTGTTCCAATGTTCCACTCGTTCCAGATAAAGAAAGCAATCTGAAATCAGATCCATCCGTTCTGCGTTTCTGTGGCGCCACACGTATGTGGCCTCTCCCCTCCTTTCACTTTCACTTTCCAATTCTGTGCAGCAGGTGGCGCCGCCAGACTGCCTTGGAACCGATTGGGAATTGAACACACATTTACATTATTTTTCTGTGCAGCTTTCGATCTTCTGTTGGCTCTCTCTCTCTCTCTTTGCAACTTATTTTTATATTTTATTTTCGGCTTAGTTCGATCGGCCTAGACCCCAAAACACACACCCACTCACACACACGCAGACGAATAAGGGAACGGAACGAATGGGATTATGGTGGAACAATATCTCTGGCGTCTTCTAGGGGGTGGGCACACGTCTTGGTCTTGCTCTTTCGTGGGCTGCCTGTTTTGGCCCGTGTCTCTGGGCAATTACACCGTTAATACCAAAACAACAGCTACAGCAAGAACAACGGTAAATGTCAGGGAATTATCGACATGCAAGTTCAAGTCCACTGGGAGGTTTCCCAGGTGCCAGGTGCCAGGTGCCAGGTGCCAGGCGCCAGGCGCCAGAGCAACAGAAGAAAGAACTCCCCTTCCCCAAGGCCCCACGCCCCACTCCCCCACCAACAACTCATTTGATATTCAAATTAAAGTTGACTCGATTGCCAACCCCCCGTTCGTGCCCCCCATTAGGAGGCACGTGGCACAGTGCAAGTCTCCAGTCTGGCGGCGAGTGAATACAATTATTAAAAGGGAACTACACACAGATACAGATACAAATGGGAGGGGGGCCAATGTCAAGTCGATCGAAATGAAAACAAATTATGATGGGTCGCCACTGCAGCGGGTTGAAGGTAAATGCAAATGTCTCTAAATGTCACTCGTGCGGAGAAAGTCAAAGTCGAATGGTTTAAGCCAAAGAAAGTTTCTGGAAAGTTTAAGGAGGGTTGTAAGGAGGGGTGGGGGGGAAGAGACACGGCACAGGGTTTTTCCAATGAATAGTCATAAGAAAGAAGGAAACCCCAGGCCCGCGGAAGGACTCGGCTCTCTTTCCTCTAAGAATATACCTCAAGGAATTAGGTATTCATTCACGGAATAGAACTACAACTACTATACACTCGAAGAAAAAGGGGCAGGATAGAAGGTTACCTCTAAGAACTATATACCATATAGTGGCCATACCTATAATTCGTTTCTAAATCAAGAAACTTCTTTGTCAAAGACTGACCTTTGGCACTGGTGTGCCCTTAAGGAGGCTTCCTCTATGGTTATGTTCGGCACTCTGCTCCACCTGCTCCTGTTCCTCCTTCCAGAAGGTTTCTTGTTACATTTGTTTGAGCAGTCGTTGGGTTCTGGGGTTCTTTCTTTGTTCTGCCATGGCATGACCTAACCAACTAAACTAACAAACTGACCTAAGAACCTACCCCGTAATGACCCAAGCCCCTACCTCCAGTCCCCCCTCCCTACAGCCTGATTTCAGCCTGAAACCACACCGTGCACTCGGCTCATGCAATAATAATCCACTTGGTTGGTGGTCGGTTGTTTTTTTTCTCCCCCTCCCTCTCCCTCTGTGTGTATTGCGCAGTGTCTCTGGTCTCACTGTTTACCTTCCTGCCTCCTCCTCCTCCTGCTGCCTGGACTGGACTCTCTTGTGTTCCTTCCGTGGAAACGCTCTATGCTCGTTTCAGTTTCATTTGGTTTGCTTTCGACACTCCTCTAATTTGCGCTAATGCGTCGCCAAACCCAAACCCAAACCCAAACCCATTCCAATCCCATCGCCATCCAATCCAATCCTGCTTCTATATGATGATACCCTTTTGCCACCCATCCACTCTCATTTTCCTTTGTCCTCCTGCATCGATTGGTCGCGGGCACACACAAGAAAGTTTCCCCAAAGGAACTTTGCCCTTGAGCAATGGAAAGGCATACCTAAAATAGCAATCCATATGACCGGTTTCTTAACAATTCACTGGCTCATTGATTTTATTGGATGGATAGTGGAATATATGTACATATGTATATGGGCAGAATGTATTTCCAAGTGGAGAAATCTCCGGAAACAAAGGGTTTCGCTTCCTTGTCTCTTCGGGCTTTCTTCAGCTATAGATGCCACGTATATCTGAAAGATCGCTCTATAGGGAGCATTAATTGTGCCCCAAATCCCTGCACATTTATCGGGCAGAGCATCTACTGTTTTTCCACTTATTGTGAGGCGACAGTGCTGCCCTTTCTTTCTACCAATTCTGAGACAGTGCTGCCCATTTTTTCCACTAATTCTGAGACAGTGCTGCCCATTCTTTCTACCAATTCTGAGACAGTGCTGCCAATCATTTGGTGCATATTGTGCGCTGGCACAACCCTTTGACTTTTATCTAAATTCCATTGAGATAAGCCATCCCATAGGCGAAATCTTAAGCTACAGCGTTATTACTAGATTTTCTTGTTAGATTTAACACCTTCCACGTACCCGTCCTCCTTCTCTGGCAATCGTAAATCACAATAGCAGTCTGAAAAACAATACCATAAAGAGACCTGTGGAGAATATGCATAAATAAATAAAATAAAACAAAAATTGTTGTATTTTAAAGCTTATCTTTTTCTTTTTGAGTTTCGACACTGATAAGATTATGGGTGTGTGGAGGTGGGGTGGTGCCAGATTAGTCGAAGGGAATGGTGGCTTCTGTTTCTCGCTCTGCCAAAAATTGCAGCAGCGGCGGCGTTTCTTTCATTCAAAAAAGTCGCTGCTCTGGCGGCTGGCAGGTGGTTCGTTGGTTCCAAACGTTCCGCTCTGTCATTGATGATTCAATTCCAAACGTTCCTATACGCGACGGGGCGCCCGCAAAGGCAGCGACGCACATCGCACATCAAAAAGCTAACTTTCGCTCTCTGTCGCTGGCGCTCTTTTGCTCTCTCTCTCTCCCACTCTCCCTGTCTCTCACTCTCTCACTCTCTTTCTCTATGGCTGTGCTTTTTGTTGTGTGTATGTGTGCGTGCGTCAGCGATAATAATTTGGAATTTGAGTCTCCCCCGGCATCAGCAGCACCGCACCAGCCGCCGCAACGCCTGGCGCTGGCGCTGGCACTGGCACTGGCACTGGCACTGCCTCTGGCTTTGGCTTTGGGGTTCTGGCGCTCTGGTGTTGCTGTTTCAGTTTCATTTAGCGGGCGACCTCACCAGAGCACATGTTGCTTTTGCGCGCTTACCGGCGGTTAACAGTACAAGCAGAGCAGAACAGAACGAAGCAAGGCAGAGAACGAGAACGAGAACAGCAGAAGGAAGCAGGGCGTAGAGGAAGCAGTTGAAAATAAAGCGGTACAAGAAAAGGAGCGGCTAAAGCAGTTCAATAGCACTTATCTGGCTGGCCGGCTGGCTGGATAAGCAAAGCAGTAGAAGAAACAGTTCGATAAGCAGTCTGTGTGTGTTTTTTGTCGCAGAAGAAAATTCAAAGAATCACTGCATATATCTCTCTCTCTCTCTTAAATATATATATTTTTTCTGTGTGTTCAAATTTAAAGTGTTTTTGTTTTTTTTTGCATTGTTTTCTGTGTGTCAAAAAAATGAGACGCTATAAATAGCCAGAAAAATGTTAAACAAAAACACAAAAAAGAAACAAGAATAATAAATAAAAATAAACCCAAGCGGAAAAAAGGAAAAGTGCACTCAAAATAAAATTAAGAACAACAACAAAAACAACAACATACATAATTTGTCTATAATTTTGTCTATAATTACAATTTTGTTGCAACGATCCTCCAGGCAATGTGACTCTGAAGCGCCGCGAGTGCAAAAACAAAAACCAAGAAAGAAATTAAGAAAAATAGCCAAAAGGAAAAGCTGAAGCAAAAGTGAAGGAAAGACAGAAAGAAAACAAAACAAAACCAAAAAATCAACGGAAAGACCTTTAACCCTTAGACGGAACATAGGAGACATAGGCCTGGATAGAGCCCCAAAACCTGATGGCAACAACAACCATAGAAGCAGCAGCAGCAGCGCCGTCCGCCCAGCCGCCACCGCCCGCTGTCCACCTGTCCACCACCAACAACAACAACCACAACAACAGCAGCAGCAGCCGGGGCAGCAGTCGAAGCAGCAGCAACAGCAGCAACAAGAACAACAACAACAACAACAACAGCAGCAGCAGCAAGTCGAGCCAGAAGCAGAAGCAGAACCAGAACCAGAAATCGATACCCATCAAGATACCATTGAGCGAGCGTTTCTCGTCGCAGACCTCGACAGGATCGGCGGACAGCGGGGTGATCGTCTCGAGCGCCTCCCAGCAGACGCTGCTGCAGCAGCTGCCGCCGGTGCGCAGCAGCAGCGGCTCCCTGAGCCTCCACGGAGCGCAGCCCAAGTGGCAGAAGCGTCGCCAGTTGCTCAGCCAGGACAGTGGCATCGAGCATGTGGGGGGCGGCGGTCGCGGAGCGGCTGAGGCCAAGGCAGGACCAGGAGCGCCCAACGATGGAGTGGCAGTGTCCTCGTCGGCAGCCGGCGGGGGCGAGGGCGCCGGCGGGCAGTCGACCAGCAGCAGCGAATCGCTGGGCAGCTCCGGCGGGTCATCCGATCCGCCGGGAGGACGCATGCGCGCTGCCTCCGCCCTGGAGCTGAGCAGCGTGGGCGGAGGAGTGACCCTGGGAGGCGGGGGCAACGCCCTGCGCCGGATCAAGTACAAGAGCACCAACAGCACCGGCACCCAGGGATTCGATGTGGAGGATCGCATCGACGAGGTGGATATCTGTGATGATGACGATGACGATGACGACGACGATGATGATGATGATGATGGTCTCCACTTGGTGGAGAACGAGGAGGAGGAGGAGGACGATGGCGTGGCTGTGGATGATGTGGACGGAGAGGATCCCGAGGAGGCGGACACCCAATCGGACACACAGTCCGGGATAGTGATCAATATGGGCGGCAAGGGCAAAGGCGGCAAAGGCAGTGGCAGCGAGACGACGGACCAGCAGCCACTGCCCCTCGACAAGGCCCCTCTGACGGTGGCCGCGGCGGCGGCCAAGAGGCGGGACATCAAGAGTCTGGCCACCGATGGGCACATCTACTTTCCGCTGCTGAAGATCAGCGAGGATCCGCACATCGACGCGCGGCTGATCAACCGCAAGGACGGCCTGCAGGACACCATGTACTACCTGGACGAGTTCGGCAGCCCCAAGCTGCGCGAGAAGTTCGCCCGGAAGCAGAAGCAGCTGATGGCCAAGCAGCAGAAGGCCCTCCTCAAGCGGGAGCGCGAGGAGCAGCGCAAGAAGCGCAACACCACGGTGGCCTCCAATCTGGCGGCCAGCGGGGTGGACACCACCACCAAAGAACACTGTGATACAACAACCCTGTCCAGCCGCCATGCCACCGCAGCCGGAACGATCCACAAGCGCAGCTCCGACCCCAACCAGCACTCGCAACTCGACGTCCAGGAGGACGTCCAGATCGGTGTGGCCGTCGACGACGACGACGAGGACGAGGAGCTGCATCTGGATGTGGTCAAGCTGCGGGGTCGCAGCCACAGCCACGGCACCAACCACTACGATGCTAGCACCAACACCCGCCACCCACAGCACCACCGCCACACCCACGCCCACGGGGAGGCCCACGGGGGGGCCCATGGCCGGCAGCAGCACGAGGAGGAGGACATCGAGCAGGGGGCCGAGCCCGCCTTCGATGGCCTCGACAGCCTCGACGACAGCGTTAAGACTGCCACAAACACAAAGCTCTCCAGAACCCAGTCCTGCGTCAGCTGGACCAAAGTGGTGCAAAAGTTCAAGAATATCCTAGGTAAATGTCCCAGACCTCGTCCCCCAAGACTTTCGCTGCACGCTGCCCCCCATATACCCCCCTAAATATTCTATATATATATATATATATCTCTTAGAACTCGCAACGATCCACTAATCAATCTTGTCGTTTCTCTTTCTCTCTTTCTAGGTAAGTTTTTGAATCATTCGAAAGGGTCCAAGCCCCAGTGCCTTGGAAAATTCCAGAGGTTTATCTATCGGTGAGACTGTTTACAAAACCCACACACACACACAGACAAGGGGGGGGCAGTGGGAGATAAGTATTGTGTTGGAAAATTTCGGATGATAAGAAAAAAACCAACTGCAGAAAGAAAAATTATAAGAGTTCTACGAAGAGCTGCAATTGGATCGCGTGATCTTCACGCCACAGGATTCCCGGAAAGCTGATGAGAAGACGATACGATCGGATGGTGGATTTCTGTGGGGAACGCCTGTGATACGACAGAATCGATAGCTGACAAATCGATAAGAATAAGCAGAGTAAATCGAGAGAACATCAGACTTGTGCTGGACTCTTTTATGCTGTTGGAAATGCACTTGTAAAAGCCTGCTCTAGCTACCATAGCCCCTGAGATCTAGGCCATTGAAACGCTTCCTTCTCAGCCACCTCAAAGCCCATATATCCATATACTCGTACTCTTTGAGTATTGGGTGTGGCAAGAGGTTCGTCTGGCACCCACCCTCGTCCAATGGGCACGAGGTGTACTTTGTTTTCGCACTCTCCGGACCGAGGCTCGGCAAAACAAAGAAAACGCCAAGGTTGACGCAGTGGAAAATCATCTGAGAAGAAGAATTTCATCATGAACAATTGCATGGAGATAGCTTGATAAATACTCAAGGGAATATACGCATAGACATAGAGAAATCACTCGGAGAAGCGGAGAAACGGAGAAGAGTTCAATGGCTCTTTGCATTGGGAATTGCGATAAAACACAATAAGGAAAATACTATTAAAAGGCGGAAATGTTGAGGGATATACATAAACATATACATATACATATATATATGTAGAAGTGCTTCCTCTTCAGACTGAGAAGTGAATCTTGTGTGCATGTCGTAAAATGTGAAAAATCTTGAAGGCAGCACACAACACTGATAAGTGAAAGCAGATTTTCCCCGCCTTCCTGCTCTACAACAGGCCATAATATATATAATGTTGATAAGACCCAGACCGTACCCTGTTGTGCCTTGTTTGGCTTCGGGTGCCACGCCAGTCTCGATGATTTATGCCAGCCCATCGGCTTTAGCAAAATTCAAAGATCCACACTCCACATTCCACTTGAATCAGCCCTTGGCTTAGGCCCCATCTCCCCTACATTCAGCTCGTGTTGATGATGAAACAGCTGAAAATATTTCCATACACGGAATGATCGTTCAGGTTTTCCAGTGACAGGTTGCTTGGCGTTTATCTCCCATCCATCCGTACAGTCATATAAGTGATTTTGCATTTTCTGATGCCCACTGATTATGAGCTTCACGAATAGATAGAGATAGAGCCTTTGCTCTGGCCTCTGATGCCCATGTCTAGCCCTATGGCTAGTCCTATGCCCGAGGCCTGTGCTTCTTTTGAATACCTCCCATATCTCCCATCCAATGGCCTTTTTCCACGGCTTCAGCCCTATGATCGGGGAAGCGCATTACACGTTGATTCGCGGTGCAAATTCCCCATAAACGAACGGACAAAAGTCATTCGTTTAGTCAATGGAATGGAAGTTTTTTCTTTCGGTTCTTCTGCAGCTTCCCGATGATCTCTTTGTAGATCTTATGGGTTCTATGGGATCTTCTCCCGCTTCTGCTGCTGCTGCTGCTGCATGATCTTCGGCCACAGAAACAGCAGGGCGACTGAAAGAAGAAGCTGGCGGCAAGCACGCGCTATATCACCCACAGGCCAGGCAGTGATTATATGTACAATTTGTATATAATCAATATATATATATACAGTATGTGTATATGCTCTCTCTCTCTCTCTCTCTCTGTCGTATCAGGGGAAAGGGAGAGAAGATGTTGCTGTTGTTGTGGGGCGATAATCACGCGGTTGTCTCATCAAACGAATGACAGAGCGAAAAAAACACTTTTCCAAAAATATCAAAGCCCAACAAAACATACATTTGGGAATACATATATATATAGTGGAGTACAGTGAAGGCTCTCATGGGTGGAGCGGGCCGACAGCTACTGTGCTTGGATCCACCCGCAGGGGCCTTCACTGTATGAAGATCCCCACTGCTTGAGTGTCTGAGTGTCACTGTATCTATGGGCCAAAACGGAGGCGTGTCTCACAGTCCCACTTTGTATGTGGTCTGGGCGTTGCGTTGTTTTGCTGTTCAAATGGTGTTTTTTTTTTTTTTGCATTACCTCCAACATCCGTTGGACCTGCCTTCCCTGCCTCTTTGCTGGGGGTTGAGACGAGGAAGGTCAATTTGGGAGCAGGCTGATGATAGCAGCAGGGCGGGGGATTTGGTGTGGTGGCCTCTTGCCTCTGGATTTAGTGGCAGCTGTTGCTGCTTTTTGAATCAACCTGTTGTGATAGCTCTCCCTACGTACTACAAATTTTGGGATCCGGTGCAGGACATCCCATCGATTTACCCCTTGATTGGATGGGATATAGCTCGTACATGCTGAATCTTTTCAACAGCGGTATATAACATCTTCTTCTGGATACCAGAAGTGGTATGGTACCAAGTACTGAGGGCTCCCTCTCTTTCTGGTCTGAGAAGGCCGGAAGAGATACATATATAGAAGATGTTGTGTGTGCTGTGTGCAACAACATGCATGTCGTGTCCGTGACGCAGCACATTTGATGCCAGCGGATGGCCAGAGGGATTTGTTCTTTGATTTGAATTTGGAATCGCCATTGCCCGCGTTCCACACAGTTGAACCTCTCCGTATCTCGTACGAGTATGGTCTTCGTTTGTTGTTGCTGCTTTGCTCAGCTGTTAATTATTTTCGCAGTATCTTTTTTTACATTGTATTTTTTTGTATGTGTATTTTCCTTTGCTTTCATTATTTTAATGTTGCCAACAGCCCCGGCCCCAGTCCCAGCCCCAGTCCCTCCTCCTACTCTCGCTCTTTCTCTCTCTCTCTCTGGTGTTTGATCAGCTGCCAAAGTGTGAAAGAGAGAGGGAGAGAGAGAGGTAAAGAGAGCAGAGTGTGCAGACTCTATATGCTGCACTCCCTTTTGGCGCTTGCTCTCTCTCTCTTCTGCTGCTGCTGTTGCACTTCTCTTGGGGCAAAATGGCTTCCACACACACACACACACACACACTCACACGCACAACGGCTATGGCACTTTTGCGGCTTCTCGTTCTCTCTTCTTGAATTTCCGCCTCTCGCCTGAAAGTATGCAATGGGAAATTGTTGAGCGCATTTTCTGAAAAATAGAAGAGTGGAATGGTAGGGGAGGCATGGGTCTTTCGATGATGCCTGCCAAGTGCCGTGCCCTGCCAGCACTCTCTCTTTATCTCTCTCTCTCTCTCTCGCTCGCTCTCCCTCTCTCTGTGGGCCATCTCGTGATCTCGCCCGCGTGTCTTGTCGCATGTCGGTCCCTCGCGTCTTGATCGACAGCCAGCGATGGCAGCCAAAAAACAATAAAAACGATAAATAAATAACAAATATAATTAAAGGAGAACTCTTTGAGGGGCTATCCAGCTATATGCCTTGGGATTACTCATTCAAGGACTCCTCTCGAAGGATTCATGGGCATATGATACCCTCCCCCAAAAGGTTTATTCTTTCTGCTATACATTTCCGCATGCCGCAAAGATTTGTGGACTCGAAATACTCCCACGTTTCGTACTCAATGATTCTCCGTTTCCGAAAGACCTGGCAAAATTATTGCCCATCAATACTCAATCGTCTCCCCTCGACCCCCAAAACAAAAGACAACAAAAATAAAGGGGGCTCCAACGAATCAGTTGTTCAATGATTCATTCATTTATTCGTTATTTTTCCACGAGGAAAATGGAGAATAGAAAATGAAAAATGGGGTGTGGGGTGTGGGTGCGGGTGTGGGTGTGGAGGGGCGTGGTCGGGTTTAATTTTAGACCATAAACAGTTTCGTTGAGTTAATTTGCTTTCGACACGGCTCCAAAGGATGGATCCTCTGCCTGTGGATGGGGCATGTGTCAGAGGGGGGCCGAGGGATGTTTTTTCTGTTTTTTTTTTTTTTTATTTGTCTGCCATTTCGATTCTCTATTGTGCCCCCGTCCTTCTTTCCGTTCGCCACTTTCTGCACTGCGTCATTCCATTTGCATGCAACACCCCCACGCCCACGCCGACGACCACGGCCACGCCCCCCTGCCTTCTGCTTCTGCTTCTGCTTCGGCTTCGGCTTGCGCCATCCCCAACAAGCGACAGTAGTGCCAACTGCCTTGTATATCGATTAGTTTCTGTCCACGCTGTCGAGCAGAGGGGCCCGCAAACAAATTGCTTTCCCATTTAGACAGCGCTCCAACTGTGTGGATCCCATCAGCCAGCCCATTCCCTGGCCCCCACTCCGAGGCCCGATACCACGGAGTATTCGACGAAAGAAAGGGTATCCCACAGTGGCATTCCCTCGGCCATAGACCATGTTTGTGCGCTCTTCTGATGACTTGATTGATTCAGCTGCTGCATAAATCGTTAATGTCTTGCACTCCTGAATAGGCAATTGATTAATTGATTGAACACCAGGAAGACTACAGGAATATTTAGACGATTGCCGCCGCCAGTTCGCAGCGGATCGAAACGGGAAGCGTCATGGAAGTGGAACATCGATCCGCGACTCGAGTGAAGGCTGCCAAAGGGAACGAACTGGGAAGAAGGCAGCAAGGGGGAGCCCCTAGCTAACCGATTTGTGGACTATCCATTCCCGATTGTCGCTTCATTCGAGGAGTATGCGGAGAATGGCCCTGCCCTGCCCTGCCCTTTCCTGCCCTGCCCTGCCCTGATCTCTGTTCTCTTTCTGATGTCACTCTGTGGAACACATTCTTGTAGCGCCTCTACAGATACGTGCCACATCTCTGTATGAAGAACAATGCCAATGCCATGCCAAGGGTTAAATCTGCTTTCGGCCTGCCTTTCGGTTTCGCTTTTTCTACGTTTATTTCGTTCCGAGTATATATATTTCGATTTGATTTGAGTTGATTTATGTCTCTTAATTGATTCATTAAAATTAAATAAATTTCGATGGCAGATTGCATTTCTTCCGTTACGTTCCGTTCCATTCCGTTCCATTCCGTTACGCCTCGTCCTCCTGCCTGTCTTTGGACTTTTTTTTTGCTCTAGTGCTTTGTCTTTTCGTTCGTATTCTACTGCTTGTTGATTATCACTGCCTAACCAACGAGGTCTAACTGCTTGGTACTGCTTTACATCTACCACACACACATACATAGAAAATCCATACATATATACTGTTTCTACCCTTCTTGTGCACGGTTTTTACCCTTCTAGTGCACTGCTTTCCTCTCTTATACTGCTTTATTCTACGTATTTTATTTTGTTCTACTGCTTCTTCAACGGTCTCTGCTATCAATCTTCTACTGCTTCTTTCCCTGCCTAATTAATTGATTATACTGCTTTTTCTACTGCTTGCTTGTCATCCACCCCGCTGACAGCTTCTCTACTGCTTTGGTGGATTGGATTCTTCTTTTCTTTTACGACATATGCACATTTGTATATGTTGCACTGCTTGCCAACACTATGCTGCTCTGCTTTAGCTTAAAAATGTCCTAATGTTTATTTTACTGCTTACTCTACTGCCTAGTGTACAGCTCACTCTACTGCTCACTCTACTGCTTACTCTACTGCTTACTCCACTGCGCACTCTACCGCCTTTCCCACGCTACTGCTTTCCGCCGTCCTACGGCTTTCTCCTCCTCCAAGTCGTTTCCTTCTTCTCCTTCTTTTGCGTCTTCAACTGAATCTTCTTCTTGTTCTCTGTTGCCGCCGCTGTCTCTGTTGCTTCTTGTTCTTGCATTGAGCTGTCAGAGAACTGCCGCCTCTCTAGATTGGTGGCCAAAGGGGCGTGGCTGCTGTGTCGCATGCTTGGCTTCACCTGACTGCCGCTGTTCGTCTTCTGTCTTGTGCCATTCATCGGTATCTGTCTTTGTATCTCTGTATCTATCTATCTGGCCGAACCGTTCACCATTCCCCATTCTCCCGACCTTGCCTTATCGTTTTGTGGCATTCCCAGAGATTCGCTGAGATTTTGCGGCAATTAAATTTCAGCAAAACAACAAATTGCCGAAATAATTATGATCAATTTTCTTCGAGCGCCCAAGTGCGTGCCGCAGCTTAAACGCGCAGGGGATTCCGTCTTGTGGGTGGGTGGGTGCCCGAACCCAAAACCCGAACCCCTTTGACCGAGCCTCGGGCCGTTCGTCGTCGTGGCCAGAGATATAGAGCGATACTGACTGCGAGATATGGCAGATCTGTGGCCAATTGTGCAACGGAAGTTCGAGCGATCGGTTCGGATCGGATCGGAACGGAAAGCAGAAAGCAGAAAGCAGAGACAAAAACATAACAGAACGGTTCAGATCGGATCAATATAGCCGCCAAAGATACACACATCTATATATTTATAGATATAGATCGATAAAAGTGAAACAAACCTCCAACGAAAATAACCCGAATTCGAATTCGTGCTATTTAAGTGTCTCTCTCTCTCTCTCACACACTCCCTCTCTCGCTCTATCTGTTTTTTCTATTTGAAGATCGATCCGTTCGGATCGGAACGGATCTTTTGATCGATTGATCAGAACAAAGCGAAAGAAACGTCAACCGATCAGCGGTCACAGCGGTGCTGTCGATGGTGTCGATGGTGTCGGTGCAAAAGTTGGTCAAGTCAAGTGACTGAAGCGAGAAAAAGCAACAAAAACTAGGCCAAAACAGCAGCAGCTGAACCTGCAGCAGCAGCAGTGGCTCAGTGTTTCAGCGTCGTGCGGCGGTGCTCCTCGGTCTCAAGGTGGATAGGTCACAGGTGGTGCCCATGGCGGTGCCGCGTGTCCGCAAAGTGGTACGCGTGGTGCGAAAAAAGAAGCGGGCGACGGGCACGGGCCCTGGCACAGGCACAGGCACTGGCACTGGCACTGGCACGGAGTCTGCCTCTGCCTCGATCAACGATGCCAGCGAGTCGGACGGCGGTGGTGCGGGCGCCGATACGGCGACCAGCTCGGGAGCAGCCTCGGGCAGACAGAACTCCATCTCCATGGCCATCCCAATCTCGATCGATGAGGCGAAGGCAGCAGGAGCGCCGGGGGCCAGCAGCAGTCGACCCTGGACACCGATGCCGCCACGCAAGCCGCCCGCCAAGGCGGCCAAGATCAAGCGGCGTCCATCGACGGGCAGCGGAAGCGGCATTGGGCCCAATGGCAACGCGACGCCCTCAAAGGGTGCCCCGCCAGCGGCGGCAGCAGCAGCCGAGGCCGTGCAACAGCGCCAGCGGAAGGATAAGGAGCGTCGATCCTCGAGCGATTCGAACGACAGCGACGACAACAGCTCCTCGAGCAACTCCAGCAGTCACTCCTCCTCGGAGGCCTCAAGCTCCGCCTCGTCCTCGGAGGGCTGCTCCTCTTCCACGGGAGCGTCAACGTCCTCCTCGTCGGCCAGCTCCAACTCCTCGTCGTCGCCATCGGATGTGCGACGGCGGCGCAATGCCGCCAATGCGAATGGCAAGAAAAAACCGAAGTCCCTTTCGGCAGCAGCTGTTGCGGCGGCTTCCACCTGCTCCTCGTCGTTGGCGGCCCTTAAGAAGAGCACCAAGAGCTCGTCCTCGGCCAGCGCCAGCACGGCCAGTGTTGGTGGCAAGCAGTACAAGGATCCAAGTACAGGAGAGAACCCCCAGATGTCCCGCCCCGTCCTGCCCTGCCGCTCCGTAACCCTTGTCCTTAGTCCAAGTCCATCACAGCTCACTCTCCTGCATGTCGATGTCGCCGTCGCCTGCCACACAACCTGAACCTGAAATGTGTCGCCCCGCGCAGAGGCTGGGGGACGGGGGGGCAGATGCGATGCAGCAGCTGCCACCGTCGACAGTTTGGCGCTAATGCCAAAATTAATTAGAAAAAACAAATGCGAAAAGAATCGGAAGGCAGAAGCCAGAAGCCAGAAGGCAGACCTTCATATCATTCATTCACATGCATATATATATATATATATATATATATATGTATATATATATGTGTGTGTGTGTGCAGATCGGTTGGAATGAAGGGGATCAAGATGATCAGTCGATGTCCTTCTCCAGTTTTCCATTTTATCTTTCTAATCTTCCTCTGCATTCGCTCCTTCTCTCCCTGTCTCTGTCTCGCTGTTGGTGTTTCGTTTCCACGGTTCCAATCGAGTGTGGCCGCTTTTCGTGCTCCCCGCAATATTGGAATAGTGGAACTGGAACACACTTCCTTTCCCTCGTTTTCTGTTCTCCTCTGTTTCTGATATCTGTATCTGATATATATCGATCCCTCCGATTAGGCATGAAGCAATTGATCGGCAAATTGAATGATTTGTGGCCCGAGCACAGCGTCGCATTGTCCATTCCAAAGGAGGTCGATAAGAGCAAGGAGAAGCTGGAGGGCGCCTGGGAGACGACAGGTACTCTCTCTCTCTCTCTCTCTCTCTCTCTCTTTGGGGGTGTGTGTGTGTGTGGGTGGGTTTTATGGGATCACCAATGGAGGGGATTATATAAGGGATATCTTTCGCATTTCACATTTAATGGCACATAATACTGACATACTCTCCCTCCGTCTTTCTCCTCCACAAAAACAGGTCGCGATGGTTCCAAAATTACAACAGTTGTTGCAACACCCGGCCAGGGCACCGATCGCGTACAAGAGGTCTCCTACACAGACACAAAGGTCATCGGCAATGGCAGCTTCGGTGTGGTATTCCAGGCCAAGCTCTGCGACACCGGCGAACTGGTGGCAATCAAAAAAGTTCTACAAGACAGACGATTTAAGGTACGTAAACCCGAGTCCATACCTCTGTATAATCTGCATATTTGATATATATTCTCTGTATTCCTTTATAGAATCGCGAATTGCAAATAATGCGGAAGCTGGAGCATTGTAATATTGTGAAGCTTTTGTACTTTTTCTATTCGAGCGGTGAAAAGGTGAGTGTCCCAGTCCTCCTCCTTCGATCGCTGTGATCCTTGAGAGTGCCTCCTTCTAGCTTGTGGCTTTAGAAAGGTCTGGGGGGGTGGGAACTGAACGAGGGGGTGGGGGATGGAGGGGGAGTGGTGTGGAAAAAAGGAAAAGAAAAAAGCCCGTTCTTAAAATCTATCTTAAAGTCTTACCAAATTGTGAATTGTGTTATATAAATCTCTTTCATTTTCATATTCCAAAAAACCGAAAAACTACTTGCTCAAGTTGGCTGAATTTCCCATCGATTTGGGAATATTTGCCAGTGTGCTCAAGCCCCAGGTATCTTTTCTCGTAATCTCTAATTCTGGAAAGAGCCTTTTCTCTGATCTCTCGATCTCATTCCACTGGTCATACAATTCTCTCTCTCTCTCTCTATATATATATCTCTATCTATCTATCTATCTATCCATCTATCCATCTATCAATCTATATCCCTCTATCCATCTATCAATCTATATCCCTCTCTCCATCTATCTCTATCTCTATCTATCTATCGTATCTCTCATATAAATCCCTGCTAAACAAAAAAAGAAAAGAAAGAAAAGAAAAGAAAGAGAAACGTACAGTGAACTTATACAGAAGAGTACGCCGCATGGTATCTCTCTCTCCCTCTCTCTCTCCCTCTCTCTCTCTCTCTCTCTCTCTCTCTCTCGCTCACTCTCTCACTATCCCGCCCCCCTATACCCTGCTCCGCTACTCTCTCTGCTATGTGCTATCTGCTAGATACATATGTGTGTGTTTTTGTCACCAACTGTACCTATTGACGCATGCGAAATCGCAAAATCATCGGTCAACCAACCTGTCCCGATCCCAAATCGATCCCAAACCCATCCACCATCCCATCCTTACCCTCCCGCCCTCTGTATGTGTGTATGCTATCGATATCCATGATGTATCCATCGCTCATACACGCTCAGACACACGCAGACAGACACTACTCCTCGCAGACTAAACAAAACTCTCGACAAACGACGAAGCAGAAAGCCCAACTAATCGATTACTCTTCTCTGTATCTTGTGTCTATATCCCAACCGACAGCGAGATGAAGTATTTTTGAATTTAGTCCTCGAATATATACCAGAAACCGTATACAAAGTGGCTCGCCAATATGCCAAAACCAAGCAAACGATACCAATCAACTTTATTCGGGTAAGCATTCCATACTCCACACACAGATCCCTCTCTCTCTAATGCCCGTGCTCCTCCACACACAGCTCTACATGTATCAACTGTTTAGAAGTTTGGCCTACATCCATTCGCTGGGCATCTGCCATCGTGATATCAAGCCACAGAATCTACTGCTCGATCCCGAAACGGCCGTGCTGAAGCTCTGTGACTTTGGCAGCGCCAAGCAGCTGCTCCACGGTGAGCCGAATGTCTCGTACATCTGCTCCCGGTATTATCGCGCACCCGAGCTAATATTCGGCGCCATTAACTATACAACAAAGATCGGTGAGTGCACATAAACTACTCGATATCTACATGTATAGCCATATTAATCTCTCTCTCTCTCTCTCTCTCTCTCTCTCTCTGCCCCTCTCGTTAGATGTGTGGAGTGCCGGCTGCGTTCTGGCCGAACTGCTGCTGGGCCAGCCAATCTTCCCTGGCGACTCTGGTGTCGATCAGCTGGTCGAGGTCATCAAGGTTTTGGGCACACCGACAAGAGAACAAATACGCGAAATGAATCCAAACTACACGGAATTCAAGTTCCCACAAATTAAGAGTCATCCATGGCAGAAAGTAAGTGTCGCATCCGCATCCGCATCCGCATCCGATGTCCCAAATCTCGTCTCTCGTTCTTGGACGGTGCTGCTGGTCGATGTTCTTCGGTTCTCGCTGTCCACTCCACCCGCTCTTGTAATCTGTTCCCTAAAAGCTGACACCCCTCTCGTTGTGTGTGCGTGTATATATATATAATCAATGTGTACATAAAAACTCGTTGCAGTCACTACTCGAACGCACCCAATTTCCAAACGCCCTAAACCAGAAACAACGATTGAGAGTAAGCCACGAAATGAAACCAAAATTCAAACCAAAACCATGCAAATGCAAATTAAAATGCAAAGATCTAAGGTCTAAGAGCAAAGCCAGCCCCGTGAATGCCGGAATATGCCACCATATAACATTTGCATTGCATTGCATTCTATTCGATTGTACATATTCGAACCATCAATCATTTCTGGGCTTCTTTTTGTGTTGTTTTGTCCATGAGGTTAGTTTGGGGAAACTGTTGAACGAGTAATCTTTTTTTTGAGAGGCTCTAGCCACGAAAGAATGAAGTCTTCTTTCTCCGGGGCTGCTCTGAGATTTGTTCATCCACAATCGACGCCAGACAAAAAAAAAGAAGGCAAAACAAAAGAAAAATACATGTCGTGTGCATGACGAATCACATTGGATCATTTACAGACTGAGACCAGATTGCTAGAGTAGGAAATCTCGCACCAGGAGATGCCAGGAGATCCCAGGAGATCCCACGAGATGTCAAGGGATGCCACGAGATGCCAGGAGATTGAATAAGGGGAGGACTCGTGCCGAAAAGCATAGTGTCTTCGAGCTGTAGTGCATTTCCCATTCGCAGCCCATAGCCCGCGCCACAAACGCCTCCAAACTGCTTTCAAAGCTTCGATTCCGTACCGCTTACGGCTCAAGATGCCTTTATTTTCCTTGTTTCTTGCCCCATCCCCCGCCTGTCCAACTGTCCAACTGTCCAGCTGCTGTTGCAGCTCCTCAGCTCCAGCTGTCTCACTGTCCCACTGCCTCAAGTGCATCGCAATGTGTCCTGTCCTCCAGCGATGATTGTGCTACTACCCAGTCCTGCCCCAGCTCCGCCATGTCTTGTTCTGTCCTGCCGATTCGAGTTCTGTTTCTGTTGTTTTTCCTCGTGAGATTTGCCGCCAATCCAGTCAAGTGTCCCCAAACGCCACCCAGCAGTCGGCAATCACTAATGCGATCATTCTCCTGCGACTCCCACAGGTTTTCCGTATACGCACTCCGACAGAAGCTATCAACTTGGTGTCCCTGCTGCTCGAGTACACGCCCAGCGCTCGGATCACACCACTGAAGGCCTGTGCACATCCGTTCTTCGATGAGCTGCGCCTCGAGGGGAACCACACCTTGCCCAATGGCCGCGACATGCCGCCGCTATTCAACTTCACAGATCACGGTAAGATTCCGATCCACACACAGATACAGATGCAGATGCAGATCGTTCTAACAATTTGATTCCCTCCACCCTACCCGCAGAGCTCTCGATACAGCCCAGCTTAGTGCCGCAGTTGTTGCCAAAGCATCTGGCCAATCGCTCGTCGGGCGGCGGCCCAGCAGCTGCCGGTGCTGTGAGCGGCTCCACCAGCGTCTCCTCAACGGGCAGCGGCGCCTCGGCGGACGGTGCCGCCTTGGCCCAGGCTGGCGGGACATCTGGATCGTCAGTAGTCGGTTCCGGGTCGGGAGCAGGAGGAGCCGCTTCGTCCGTCGGCGGACCGGCGACCGGCTCGAGTGCCGGCGGTCAAGGAAACAATAGCAATCCCGGCTCCGGTGCGCCGTCCGCCGTGGCGGCTGCCCCGGCTGCCCAGCAGGCAAATGCCGGCGGCCCTGCAGCCGCCGGCGGTGGTGGCGGCGGCGGTGGTGCGGCGGGTGCTGCCACTGCAGCCGGCTCCATAGCTGCGACCAATGCTGGTGGCGCCAACGTGACAGGTGAGTGAGCGTTGGCCATCCCTCGCCCTGTCCCCCCACTGTATTCCTTCCCCTCCACTCTTCCCACCCCCCTCCTGCGATGGTCACCCGTGCTTAGTGGAGCATGGACTGCACCCAGCCGCACTGAGGGGGCTGCGCAAGAGTCTGAAGGCGCCACGCCTCAGGCAGGTCAGCAAATGTCGATAACCATAGCTATGCCGGTCATCCATCACACAATACAATAGCATTCGATCCAAGAATCCACAAGAATCCACAAGAATCCATACAGAGCCACAGAGGCGGGGTCCTTCGCGTGCCAGGCCATCCGCAGATCAAGACCCATCCTTCCGACAGTTCAAGCCCAAGACAGTCAAGAGTTCAAGAGTCTCGTCTCCACCTCAATTCAAGAAGGGCTCAATCGGAACGGACGGGCAACACCCTTCCGCCACGCCGCCCTTCCGCCTCCCAGTTCGAAGTCCAAATTGAAAGCATTTGATGGATTTGCCCCCCAATAAACTGTTGTTACCCCCATTTGACCCCATTCCTTTCTGATCGCGGACCTTGGGCTGTTCCATCGTCGGCTCTCCATATTTCGTGGGTGGATTCTATTCTAATTTCATTTGTCGAGCAGAACGATTGATTGCGTATGATGTGTATTTTTATTTTAATTTCAATTTAAAAAAAAAAACAAAAAAAAAACGCTTATGATTTTAATTTTGTTTTGATTTTTCTTCCTTTTTTTTGTTTTATTTACAGATTCATAGGGACGATAGTATCATACAAACAAACAAACACACACACACACATGTACTACCTATATATATATATCAGCATGTGTATATATATATATATAGAGTAATAAATATATATAAAAAGAACCCTAGAAACACACACACACACACACACACACAATCAAACAAACAACAAGAACCACAATAAAAATTATATATATTATAACTATAAACTATAAACGATAAACGATAACCGTTAACCGATAACCGATAACGGAGGGATGCAAACCAACATCAAAACAAAAACAAAAACAAAAACAATACACAATTATACATATAGAAGTTATATTCATAAATGTTCAATAAATTGCAATCGTTGAGAGAATCAATCCAAAACACGACAACTCAAGCAAGCCCCCGAGCCCCACACACCCGCCCCCCGCCCCGCTTCGAGCATCATCAGATCTGAAGAGGAAGTGGAAGTGGAAACAGAAACGGAAACGGAAACTGAAAAGGAACAAGAAGCCGAAGAAGAAGAAGTGGAAGTGGTAGAAGTAGAAGTTAAATTAAAAATAATAATACAAATAAAACGTATATCGTAAAAAGATCGCAGCAAAAATTTATATAACAACAAAAAACAAAAAACAAAAAAAGAGAAAACAATATTTTACCTAGGTAAAATTCGATTTATTTTAAATCTAAAATAAAAACTAATAAGCATAACAATAATAATAATAAAAAACACTACATCATTAAAATAATGATAATGATGATTAATGATTGATGATTATACAAACCCCCGCCCCCCCCCCCCCCCCCCCACCCCTTCCCACTACCCAAATAATTATAATCCCCGTCACCTGGCGTCCTGATTTCTTTTATTCAATCGATTCTTCTGCCTTTTCTCTCTCTCTCGATCTTTGTGTAATTATTTTTTTTGTTTTTTTTTAAACAATTTTTAAAGCACTAGGAATGATTACAAGAAATTGTCGATGCACCAACTAATTATTTATATATGCCTATACATACATATACATAGATATATACATGTATTTTGAGCAGAGTCATTGTGCATTACTTTTACCAATTTGTTTTTAATATGTTTTAAGAAGAAAGTCCATAAATAAAGGTAATTAAAGAAAGTCTCGTAGCGAAAGCTGGGCCACAGAGCCGCACGTTTTAAACAAATTCAATTGATATTCATAATAGCACAGAAAATACCATGAAATGACTGCAAAAGTACAGTAGGCCCCTGACAAAGCAAAAGCAGAGATGGAAGGAGGAAGAGGAGAAAGCTAAAGCAGAAGCATAATGTTAATGTTAATGTTAATGTTAATGTTATGTTAAACCTTAAAGTTAGTGGAAAACTGATTAAAAGCAAAAAACAAAAATTATACATACACAAACTATGTATATATATATGTATACATTCATATATATATACATATGTATATGTATATATGAATATAAAGAAATATTTTTTTTTTGCAACACGCATTATGTATACATACAGATTAAATAAATAAATTATTTTTATTTTTATTAAAATAATTATTATTATTATTTTGTAATAAATAAAAACACATAAAATGCATTAATTAAACAAAAACAAAAACAAAAAAAAAACAAGCAAAAGATATTCAATTGTTTGAACAAATTATACATACATACAACCAACAGCACATATACAGATGCAGATACAGATGCAGATATATTTGTTTTTAATATGAATATTTATACACGCATTCATTACGGTGTGTGTGCACACATATGTATATATACATATATACGGATGTATACCTTAACTTATGTATGTATGTATTATTATTTAGCAATTAGTCGAGTTGAAATTGAAATTGTAATAGACGTGGAAATGTAAAGGGTCTCTGATGATGAGGAATCCGATTGAGCAGATCATTGAGATCCATGGATGTGGTGGATAGGGTAGATCGCACGTACATACAGTATAGCCATGTGTGTGGATCCGAGAACCAACGGTTTAGTTGCAATATGTAGATAAAGTCAAATTGTCGGTCGATTGTTCGACTGATCGATGATCCGATTGGTGATGATCGGTCGATGATTGCCCGCTAATAGTCGCTCGCTGAATATAAACTGTAACTGTTACTCTAATCTAATTGTAGCCGCATTAGTTCGTAGTCAGTGTCGCCTTGCCTCGTCACATCCTCCTCCTCGCCCCACGCCCCGCGCCCACGCTCCGCGCCCACGCTCCGCTCCGCTCCCCTTAAGGCCTTACACCCAGCCGCTTCAATCGAGGCCCTGGGTACAGTCAGAGATGGTCTGGGCTAGCCCTGCCAGCCTGCTTTAAAAGTTTTTTTTTTAATGTTTTATCGTTTATCGACAATTTGCACGAGAGCAATAGCATAAAACAAAATATACATACATAAGCGAAAAAACAAGGATGTACGAAAGAGAAATTCGCTAAAAACCGTATATATTTATTTATATAGTTTATTATAACCGACCTTAAACTAATAATTACGCTAATTATAAACGATTAATGAATACACAACTAAAACTAAAAAAAAAAAAAAAAGCAACACTTTTCCTAGTACTTTAGATCCACTACAACAGAGAAAACCTAAAAAGAAAAAAATACAACAAAAAAAAAAGAACAATAAACTCAAAACATTTACATACATTATTTTTAAAACTCCTAATTACATAAAACCAGAAAGAAGAGCAAAAGAAAAAGTAATAAAGCTATACACACGCATACTCTGACATTGTACTTGCGATGGTGGTAATAATCATGATAATATATAGAACCGTTGATGATAATTGATGCGAAAGCAAGAATGAGCAGTGGCTGAGAACCGTATAATGATACTGATACTGATACTGATAATAAACGAATACAACAAATACAACAAATAAAAGAAAAGAGAAACAAATACAATATTTAAACGAAAGTATACCCGTTTCGTTGCCTTTCCTTTTTACCCATATCATTTTTATTGTGTGTGCGATTTATTGGTTTCTATCTATTGTTTTCGTCGTCGTGTGCATGGTGCATGGGTGGCGGCGGGGCGGCGCGGCGGCGCGTATCGATGAAAACGATGACACTGCCGATACAATTGTGGGTATCGATCGTTCCATTCCGAACGAAACCACCGTTGGCGTCGCTTCGTTCTCTCTCTATTCGTCCTACTATGTACTCTGGCCACTCCTTCCGTCTCTCACCCAAGGTGGGTGTGTTTGTGCAAGGTGAGGCCCATGCCACACCCCATAAAAGTATGCCTTGCCTCTTACGGTGTCACTTCTGCTTCTGTCTTGTCTGCCCTTTCTTCTGCAGTGACACTCTTGCATTGCAGGTCTCTCTCATCGGCTTCGCTCTACATCATCAAATTCCAATTTTTAAGAAAAACACTATCACCTACCAATTAAAATATAACCTCTAAGACTTTATATTTACTCAAAAAATAATAAATAGAATACTAATATATCGATATTCCACATCCCCTAAAACCATCGCAGGCTCTCAGTCTAACAGCGCTCTGAACAGCAGCGGTACAGCCAATGGTAACGGTAACGGTAACGGTAACGGCAGCGGCAGCGGAAACGGGGAGACTACAGCAGCAGGCGGCACAGGAGGCAGTGCCGCAACGCCGGCCGCTGCAGGAGGGGACGAGAATGGTGCTACAGCAGCAGCAGCAGCAGCAGAGACCGAGGCAGAAGCAGCAGCAGCGTCCGGTTAGCGCAACAGCTGCGCTCTGTTAATGTAAAATGCTCTTTCTACAGCGTACTGTACTGTTATTCGCATATGTATGTTTTGTTCGCTCTCGCTCGCTCTCAGGGTTGGAGCAGGCCTAAGTTATTTTTTTTTTCGCAGCATTCAGCATAGGTAACGGAGCGTGATGGCAACAGAGCCTCAGCCAATCACACACACACACACACACACACACACGACCACAGCTACACTGACACACCGAAACACCCAAGAACACACACACAGCCACACACACACACATGTATGTACAGCTGCGCCGAAAAAAATAGCACCAGTGGACTAATGTGTCTATATTGACGGATTTTGCTTAAGCAATGGTTCTAATGAACGTTGTTAAGACTAATATATAAACTTTATGGTATAATTTATCGTATCCCAGAGCACTGGTATAATTTGTAAAGTCCAAGTAAGAAAATTTTAAAAGAATAGGATTTTATCAGAAATTTGGGCACCAACAAAAATAGCACCAATTTACAAAGAAATCAAAAAACTTTAAAATGCAAAGAAACTTTCCAAATTTTTTTGTAAAATATGTTAGTTTAGTTGTATTTAAAGGTTGGCGTTTTGTTGTAAAACCTTTGGCAGCAACAACAGCAGCCCAACATATCGGCATTAAAGCTCACCTAATTTTCGCATCTTTCCCTTGGGATATTGATCCACGAACCATGCAGGATGCCCCAAACATATTTATTGTTCTTTGATTCCGCATTAGAAACATATTTTTTAACTTGACCCAAAATATTAGCAATGGGGTTCAAGTCTGGAGACTGAACAGGCCAATCTATTGCATTAAGTGAATTGTGCTCGAACCACTTTCGAGCTTTCTTTCTAGTTCGTTTTGGGTGATTTTCCTGATGGAAGTTACAAAACAACTCTATTTCGTATTCTGCATAAAGCAGAATCACTGTTTCTTTGATATTGACATAGACATGTTGATCCATAATGGGGTTGAGCCATGTATTGGATTACCTACTTAGTACGAAAATCATGCCCATACGATTTTGCTTGCTTTTCTATGTCTAATGAATTTACATGTGAGTCAGGGGGTTGTATTCTGCATTCGGTAGTCGTTTCACACAAGAACAAGACCCTTTTACACCAAAAAATAAATTTTGGCTTTAGTCGGACCACAGGATGTTTCTCCATTTTCTTTGGCCCAACTTTAGTGCTACTTTGCACACCAAACTTTTTTTGCCCCATGCCTTTCCGTGAAAAGTGGAATCTTCCTCGTACTACGAGTACCCATTTTACGTTCTTGTATACAAGATCTAACTTTCCTGGTACTTGACGATTTTTTAAGATCCTTTCTTTAGCTCTGTGGCCGACTTAAATGGGTCCTCCTTGCTCTCACGAACCAGTAGTTTTACCAGAAATGGGAATATCGCGGCCTTTCTTCCACGTGTTTCTTGTTGGAAACATATTTAAAAGCATTGCTAATAATTTCTTTTGAACAACCGACAATTTGCCCCACCTTAGCATAGGTCCTGCCTTCTGAAATGAAAGTTTTGATCCTTTGGCTTTTTTCTTCACTTTAGTGCTTTCCAAGACCCATAAATACTTAAATTTTGTAACTTTCTTGTCCCAATCACCTAAAGCCACCGATTTTTAATTCAATCAAGAACTTAAAATATCAATAAGCTCAGAAAAGTAGAAGCTTTTACATAAAACTGTTACTGGTGCTATTTTTGTTGGTGCTCCATTTCGCTCCTCTTTCGCAAAATTGCCTAAAGTTATAAGAACCGTTAGAATTGAGAGAGTAAGCACACTTCTCTCAGAGAGGAGACATATAAAGCTACATTATATTGCAGTAAAGTCCAGCAAATGTTGGACAGTGGTCTTGTTTTGAACGAATAAAGACGGTCGCCCCTACTGGTGCTATTTTTTTCGGCGCCACTGTATGTATATGTAGCTACTATGTGCATGGCGAAGGCAAAGGCAAGAGAAAATATTTAGCATAAAAAGCAACAAAAAAAAAACCAACAAGAAAATCAACTTTAAAACTATGCATAAAATACCAGTTACGAGTATAATATTGTATTATGTATTATTGAAAAACAGCTCCAAAGACCCGCCCCAAAAAATACGCCCCGGGGTCCGTCCCATCCCCATCCCCCCCCCAAGACATCCACGTAGAGAAACAAATTTAATGGAAAATACAGTCGAGGCCCGGCAACAACAAATGAGAGGAATACTCGGTACTTAGTGAAATAAATCAAAATTTTGTGTCTCCTTTAACGTACCATAAAATACTTACGAGTCTTACGAGCATCTATGCGGATATCTATCAGATATACATAGTTATAGCATAGCACTCCATAATAGCAAGAGAGAGAGGCGAGTGGGGAAGGAGGAATGGCTAAGAGAATGAAGCAATCAGAAGAAGGAAACTAGCAAAAACTAAAACAATGAAGCCGAAAGATTAAAAAAAAAAAAACATTTACTAAACTCGCGCAAGTGCACACACACACACACACACAGCCACACACACACGGTATAGATTAAACACACATATATATATATATATATATATATACAGATATACATATATACATATATACAAGAAGAAAATAAACAAACAGTCGTAATCCTAGTAGCAATAACCCCATTCCAGGCAGCCGCCCCATCGGAGGGCCTGCCCCGCCCCCCCCTGCCCCACTTAGCAAAGTGTTTTTTTCGGTGGCCTGTTCTTAAGTAAAATCTAGCATTAACTACGATTAGAGGAGGTTAGAGAGATGGGACCTTGGAGCTCGGAGTCCAGTCCGTTAAAACGCAATATACAATATACAAATACAAATATACAACAAATTATAATCGTATGACACGTCGGTTTGCGATGAGGACACGTCAGACCAGTGGGAGGAGTGGGAAACGAGGAGAGGAGGAGAGGAGGAAGTACTCGTAATCGTACTCTGTAATTGATGAAATTGAGTAAGAAAAAAACGCTTTTAGCGCGCGACGCCACCCATAACATTAAATTAAACAAAAACCAAAAAAACAAAAAAAAACCAAAAACAAAAAAAAAAACCAAAAAACAAAAAACAAATACTAATTAAAGGTCGAAAGTGAAGGGGGAGGAGTCTCGATGCATACTTATGCGTACAACTAATCAACAAATAAAACATTTAGCTGCAATTGAACAATTTAAACTAATTTAATACGAACGGAAATGAAATGCAATGCACGGTGACAGTGTGTTGGTGTGAGGAAGCGGAAGCGGAAGTTAATTTAGATTTAAGGCAGTTTCGAGCATTCACACTCCACACTCCACACTCCACCCAACAACCCCCATCCCCTCTAATCAAAGCTCTATGATTGGTTTTCACTGCACTCTCCCTCCCCGAACGCACTGCTTGAAGGATATCTCCACGTAGTACACACATACCACATACTACGGCCCCCTCTCTCCCCCCCCCCCCCCAGTTAACAACCGATTTCGATTGAATAGAACAAAAGCAAATCTATTTGTATGTATTTCCATAGAGCTCCCTGCATACATATACATATACAAAATATATTTTTTTTTTACTAACTAAAAGATACATTTATAAATTTAATGAACGTTGAGTTTTGTATCCATAAAAAAAAACTAATACAAAATTAGTTATATACAATACATATATATATATATATATATATATATACACACCGACACACACACAACAGACCTGCAAAAACTAAAAAATAAATAAATAAAGTTCCAAATTCCCCCATCCCTGCCCCTTGCCCCTTGCCCCTTGCCCCTTCACCAAACAAAATACACTTTTAGCGAATAATCTAAGTAAACCAAATACAGCAAACACTTTATTTATTATAACTATTGTAACTCTCACACACACACACACACACACACACACACACACACGAAGAAAAATAGAATAAAATAATATATAATTTGGAAAAACATTTAAGAAACAAAGATCTAGATATACATGTATACTATATACATATATATATATATGTATATACATAGTATATATGTGTGTATATATATATATATATATATATATAGGGGCATACATACATATATAGTATATATTATATATGAAGAATAATTTCAACGTTTCGCTTACAAAAAGAACAAATCCAAAACAAAAAAACAAAACCAAAAATGAAACTTAAATTTAACTAACAAATAAACACAGAACAGAAACCCTAAAAAACTAATTGCAAATGAAAAATGAAAAATGAGATATGAGAAATGAAAAGTGGAAAATCAAATCAAGAAAGCCCCGAAAATATTATTGAAAAATGAATACGAAATGGCGACAAAGAACAACACGACATAAAAACGTAAAGAGAACAACCTTAATTAAAAAACAATAAAAATTACAAACAAAAATATATATAAATGATTGCATTTCCCATGGGTTTCATTTCAAACAAGTAGCACCAAAGGTATGTGTTTCTGGCCAGGCCTGAACCAGAGCGGGTCGGGTCGGCTTGGGTGCCCTAGACTGCCTGGGGACTGGATATTACACTCTAAAAGAGCCTACCAGTGAATGCCAGTATGTTGAGAGTACATCAGATTGCATTCACCGTATTTGTGGCTTATTAGCCGAAAGGTAAGTATTTTTCCAGCCTGAAGAATTCAAGGCTATTCAAGGAAGACACAGGCTCACCTGCTCCGGGCATAGCATACTTTTTGAGGCTCGATGAGGCAAGGCTTTGGGCCTCATACGAGCATATAATCTGCATAAATCGAGGGTGGTCAAGTGCTGCTCCAAGAGATATTGCGAAGAATAGCCACGAGGCAGCACATTGAGCCCTGGTCGACACCTGAGGATTGGGCCATCGAGAGGTCTCGAAAAGTCTCACTCACAGGATGAGCGGAGGGAACTATGGCAATCCTCCGGTATGCTACAGGGGATACACCTGCGATTGCCAGATCGTCCATGCCTGAGAGGGTACTCACGGCCGAGTCAGAGGCTCCGGCCACCTGATCATCCATGCCTCGTAGACACCTGAGGATTGGGCCATCGCGAAGGCTCGAAATATAATGGAGCCTGAGAGACAAAGACAGGGCACCGTATCGGGACCCACAGAGTTAGAGGGACTATGGCAATAGGGAGACCTCCTCCGGTATGCTACAGGTGTACCCAGCGATTGCCAGATCGTCCATGCCTGAGAGGGTACTCACGACCCCCGAACGCAAATCCCAGCCACAAACGAGCATTGAATAGTCGCACTCGAATTTATTTAACAGAAAAAAAAGTTTTTTACTAGTATATACCATTATTTATCTGATGGTTGCTGCCGATCCTCGGCTTTGCACCTACGTCCTGCGTCGCTTGACCACGCTCAGGTCGGTGGGGAGGCCGAGGCCGCCCTCCAGCTTGACCCGCCGCTTGCTGCTCCTGCCGCTGGACGAGGCGGCTGTCGTCGGCTTCACTGCGGCCAGAACCCGGGCCTCGGCCACCGCCACCGTCATGGCGGCTGGGGGATCGGGGAAGGTGGTGGCCTGCTGCTGGAGCTCCGTTTTGATGACTGCTTCGGGGGCAATCATGAGGAGATCGTTGCCACCGTTGCGCTGCTGCTGCTGTTGCTGCTGGTGTCCGTCCAGGCGCTCGCACTTGATGTGCCGGAAGGCGGACAGAGCGGCTGACGCCTCTGCCGCGTCCGGAGCGTGGCCGTTGGCCATGTGGTTGTCGTTGTTGTTCTGCTCGTGCCCTTGCCCGTGTCCGTGCCCAAGCCCGTGCCCGTCCTGGCGCTGTTGCCAGTCGAGGATGCCGGTCAGCAGCTTGATGTACTTGATGGCCGAGCGCAGGATCTCGTTCTTCGACAGCTTCTTGTCCGGCGGATGCGTCGGTACCAGCTTGCGCAGCTCCGCGAAGGCCCCCGACACGTTTTGCTGGCGCCAGCGCTCGCGGGTGTTGGTGAACACCTTACGGACGCCGCCGCCAGTCCCGGCGGAGGCGCCATTGCCGTTCGCCGTGCCCGTCAGCTGTCCGTTGCGACAGGGCGAGGTCCGGGAGCTGGCGAAGGGATTGCCACAGCCACTGCCGCTGCGCGGGGAGTTGGACAGGGAGCGACAGCCTGCGGGTAGGCCGGTAAGTGTAAGGAGTCAGGGTCAGGGTTAGGGTCAGGGCAAGGGTCAGGCCACTTACCATCCGCCTGATTGCCGTTCAGCACGATATAGTCGCGCAGATCCTCCTCATCCTCCTCGGTGTCGTTCAGCGAGAAGTCCGACAAGTCGCCGTCTCCGTCCGAAATGGACTCCGTCTTGGGCTGCAGATAGGGCGTGGCATGCCGCAGCAGGGCCGGCGGCTGGCGAGCCCCAGCCCCAGCTCCAGCTGAAGCAGTGGCGGTGGCGGTGGCAGGTGCCGGCCTGGGCGAGCCGTTGGCCTCCTCCCGCCGGCCGTTGCTGCCGGCGGCCGAGCTGGCGCTGGAGGCCGTGCTCCGCTCATCCGCGTTGTCCGATCCGTTCGAGCTGCTCGGTAGCCAGGCCATTTTCGACGTCCGGAGTGCTCAAAGGCCAGCAGGGAAATGAGCAGCGAACAGCCAGCAGCCAGCAGCCAGCCATCCCCCGTGCGAAGGAGGCGGGACTAGAGCCAGCGACAAACAACCCTCGTAGAGCGAGGCATACAGAAAAGGGGAGGATGCTGCGCCCATTCCGGACGGCTCAGGACGTAGGGCGCAGGACGCAAGACGCAGGACGCAGGACGGCGCACTCACTGGTAATGCTTCTTGACGGCTAGCCCGGGCTTTTTGGGCTTCTCCGCCGCATCCCCGACCTTTCCGTCCAGCCTCTTGACCCCGGCTACAGATAGCAGCGAGGAAGTGGAGCCCGTGGCCGTGGCCATTGTGGAGAGACTGCACGCGGCGAGACTGAGACGCATGGCCGGCGAAGGATTCACGAAGATCATCTTGTCCGGCGTCTCCTCGGGCGTGCGACCGGCGAGGCGGGGTGCCTTGAAGACGTAGGTGGTGGGCGTCATTTTGGGGTCCGTATACTCCACCTGCATCTCGATGGGAAAGTCGGTGACCAGCACCTCGGTGATCTCGAAGGGGGCGCTGTCCGCCACCTGCAGACGCAGCGGCAGTCGCGGCGACATCCGGAACGTGACGCGGCGGACGAACTTCTCCATGCCGACATTGTCCTGCTGGCGCAGGTAGACGCACCAGGTGTGGTCGAACAGGGAGGGTATGTCGGGGTCGCTCCACTCCATGCGGCAGCCCAGCACGATGTCCTTGACGATCACACAGCGCCCGGACAGCTGGAAGAGGGCGCTGCTCGGACCCTTGTTGCAGCTAATCCGCTGACAGTCGTCGACCACGTTCTGGTGCCGCATGGCGCTCCTGTAGCTCATCATCCTGTCGATAACCCGAGATCTGTGGCGATGTGCGGCGTTTGGTGGGTGCGGGTGTGGGGGCACTGGCTGGTACCCAAAACAGAGCAGCGCGAAATCAAATAAACCGAAAATTTGCAATTTAATCGTATAGCTAGAGCACTAGAAACATTTCGAGAAATGGTTGAGAACTGAATGACTGAAGGCACCAAAGTCTCGGCCAACTGGGAGTCCGGAGTCCGGCCGGATTGCCACGAAAGCGAAGGGAAAGGGGGTTCCGTTCCGGGCAAAGCCCTGGATCTTATCAGCAGCGAGGGCCGCGAAGGAAAAAAAAAACAGCCAGAAGAAGGTCCGGCAAAACTTTTCCAAAAGCGTGAAAATTTCCACGGAAATTTGCCTACGCGGATTCCCTTCACGTCCCATGCCACGCCTAATTGTCGCATCCTCCTCAAACGGCGGGCAAGCCGGCGGGAGTCCCAGCCAAGATTGGGGTCCGGCCTCCGGGGGGAGGTCGGAACTGCGCAGACTCGCGGGGGCGGAGCTACGGGGCCAGCAACCCCCACAAGACCCAGGACCCAGGGACCCAGGAAATCTGTTGCGGTGTAAATTTATTTTTGGAGAGTCACTTGTAATTTGAGCCGTGCGAACAGGAACAAGTGCGGTGTTGAAAGCAGACTACCACCGCTCAGAGATCATCGGGGGGTCGTCGGGTCATCGGGTCGTCGGGTCGTCGGTTCATGGAGTCGTCGTGTCATTGTTTCGTTTTGGCGGATTGATCAAGTACCGCGGGTGCTTCAGGAGGGACTTGCGGGCGCGCCGCAGCTCGCGCTGCAGGTACTCGGCCTGTTCCTCGGGATCCGGGTTATCCTTTGTGAGGTCGATGGGCTTTGGCGTGAAGCGCAGCATCCGCTTCATGCGGGGCGACGGATTCACAAAGATGATGGACTGCACCCGCTTGTTGAGGGAGTAAATCTGCGGGACACCGTCGGCGGGCACCGTGATGAGGTGCCGCACAATGCCGCAGGTGTGGTAGCGTACCCTGAAGATCAGCGTGACGATCACCTTCAGGCTCCCGCAGCAGTAGGAGCTGACGGTGAAGGGCCCACGCTCAACGATCTCCACGTATTCGGGGCACGGGCCGAGAAACCGGAACACGGCCTTTGACACAAAATCGGACACCCGAGGCTGTTGCGGGTTCCGCTGACCACCGGCCGCGTTGGGGTTCTCGTTTTCGTACATGCTCCTGAGGTACACCTGGAAGTGGTGACTCCACTCTCCGATCGGCTCCTCCAGGCGCCGCGCGAAACTGCCGATGACGATCTTCTTCTCGACCTCCAGCCGCCTTCCGCTGGTGCGGTGATCCCGCAGATTGCGGCTGTATGCGATTTCATTGGGCGCGTCCATCGTTGCCAAGTTCCTGCTGCCGGAGTAGCCAGACTATGGGAAGGATTCCGAAATGTGAATGATATGTTGAGAAAGCCGATGACATATGCTGCATAATGACAGCTGACAGAAGAGCCTAGACAGCCTGCTGGTCTCCTGATGCCAGAGCCAATGATGGTTGTTCACCTGGAGCGGCTACTGTCCTCTAATCGCCTCTGATATTCATGAGCAGGTTTCAGGGGCACACGCGCCACGTAATCACATAATCATCATCATCACATTGACATTAGACCAGAGTCAGGGGCAGTGCCAGTGCCAGTGCCAGTGCCAGGGCCAGTGCCAGGAGCCAGGAGCCTGGGGCCTGAGAACCCAATCCTAATCCAGCTCTCAGTCGATCGACCGCGCGCGCTCACTCACAGGAGATGCAATGGGAGGCAGATCCGAGTAGAGCAACCCTCAATGGGATGCCACTAAGCGGCTTAGCGGCAATCAAATCAGATCAAATCAAAACTACCCAAAAATAAGGAGTCAAAAGTCAGCGCCACCCGTCGCGAGCATCAAAATCAAATTAGCAGCAGTTTGGTGGCTAATTCTTTATCATTCAGTGGCATGCCAGCCCGGCAGACTGGTTGCCAGGATTGGGGATGGGATGGCGCGTGTGTGGCGACACCGATAAGAGGCAAGCGTCGGCAAACAACCACACGTGGCCCACCGCCACAGCTGGGAGCATTGGGAGTGGCCAGGGATAAATGGATTTTCACACCCACTCGACACTGCGACACTGCGACACTGGCACGGGGCGGGCCGGTGGCATAGCCACATAGCCAAGAGCACACGCAGGGGCAGGCCCGACCAAGCCGCCAATTAATAAAATTCAATTACCGGAGGCCGCCGCAAGCCGATGCCGGAGTCCGATAAAAATCCAATATACGAGTGTCCTGCAAGTGTTGAAGGACTCATCTGAAGGCTGGCAGCAAATTGAAATGAACGTGTAACTTTTATGTCATCGCACACATTAAAATGAAACTATTAGGACTGTTACCGTGTTTCGTTTCGTTACACTGTGCAGATTGAAAGACTGTCCGCTATCGTGGCACCATCCAGAGGAACTTCTCCAGTAGAAGCCCACTCAGCGGGTCTCCCTTATGCGGCTCCCAACGCTTTCCAAATATGCTATGATATTATTTGGACTACAAATAATTGACTTATTGATGCATTAACACAAACTTGACACCTACATATGTATGTATGTATGTATATCAGGGTAATTTAACTTTTGCTTTCTTTATAAATAATTTTATTTTAACCCAACCACAAATTTGGCTCGGAAAAAATTGGCCGGAAACGAGCGGGAACGCTGCGAGTTGCTGCGGCGACCGCAACTCTACATTTAAACCCAATACATAGTCAGTATGGATGGCTCTCCTCCACCAGACGGCGCTAACATTGCACGACACGACAAAGAGTGCGTGCGAGAGAGACAGAAAACCCGTCTGAGCGAAAAAAAAGTAAAATGCATTTAACCCATTAACAGTCATTGCAGAATATTGCATCAGACAGTCCAAAATTTGGCTATGGCCCAAAAAATGACCCTTCTCAATTGATGCGAAGAAATGTTGAGCCAATATGGAGACTTTGCCATTTTAATTCGTAATTAGGAACAGAAGTTGTTCTCGACATTCGTGGTGACGGCGATACTGGCAGATATTGTGGTAAATGCCATCCCATCGGAATTGTGGCTGGAAGGCCCTCCACAGACAACCACGGGCATGGGGTAGGGCATCAGTATACACGCCACGGACTACAGGGTGCGAGGATCTTAGAACTTCAGGGTTTCATCCCAAGATCCAGGTGTGGTTTTGGTGGACACCTCCAAATCCCAGACGCAGATGGTGTGCTCCTGGCTGGTGGTGCACAGACCATTCCAGGGGGCTGTCTCGAGGGCGAACAAGGAATCACAACCCTCAAAGAACTCTTTAATTGGATTAACATGGATGTTCATGGAGTGCTGGAGAACCCAACCCTAAATCCACTTAAAATATCTCGATGATTCTGCAGATTGTAGATGGTTTCAGATCTATAACTGTAGAGCTATATACATATCCAAAGAACTCCTCCAGGTATTTATATTGGATTATTAATCAATCAATCTGCGGAAATTGATTTATTGAGCGGAAAGCACGGGGAGAAAGTACACGACGACAGTGTGGCAGGCACCACAGGCTCCTATAGGCAAAAACGCCATTTGGGAGGTCGGGGTTCCCACTGCAACACAGGCCCAGGAGGTCGATCCACCGAGCTCCGAACCCAGCATATCTATCCTATGAGATGGCGATTCTGCAATGTGGATATCCACTGCTCCAGTTCGGATGAGATTGACCGAGTGACCGGGAAAACTAGGACTATTAGGCCCCTTTTTCGAGGCTGTAGGATACCCAGACTGCAGAATGACTAAGCTAAAGCTGTCGATGAGGGCAAGCCTAAAAGTTATAGGAAGTAGGTTATAGAGGCGGAGATTCCGAGGGCTCAAATCTATTTCACAGCTGTGGAAAGGGACATATAATTATGTACCTCTTCGAAGGCCAGAACAAAGAACTCAGACACTTACGATATGGTAGTATAAAGATGTGCCAGTTCATACACTGAGCATTTCGCAAGCGAACTTTCTGGATTAGATTCCAGGGTCTTAGTTCAGCCAGTGACAGTACACCTAATTCTATTTTTACACGGTTGATTGGTTCCTGAAAAAAACCGTGTAAAAAAAGACATTGATCGTATGCAAAAATAGGTGATTGGTTTTTTAACTTTTAAAATTAGGGAACGTTGGAAAAACTGATTTGCGTATAAAAAATGTCTTTATCAAACACGTCTGATCGGTAGGGTGGGTACGTCAGAGGTAAGATACCGACACCTCAACCTGGCCCACGTATGTACATGGGATATTGTTTGTCGAGTAGAGTCTGTTTGCAATTTTTTGCTCGGTTATTTTGGTTGTTTCAATTGTCCGAGATGTCCAATCAGTTGGTATATTGTGCGACCTGAGGGCTTGGGAAGCACCCAGCCCTGGGATGACTGGCTAGCCGACCTTGCCACAAAGAAAAAAAATGGTTTCTACAAAAAGGGAATTCCCCTAAATCTATCTACAATCTATCTATGTATCTGCTATCTACAATAGCTCCAACCAGTAAATTTTCTTTTATGTACATATGTATGTACTTTATGATCTTTCTTGTTTCCTTTGTGTGTTTTTATCTTTTTGTGTTATGTTATTTTGAACCGTGCTAAATATAATAAAATCGTGTAGAAAGATATACAATTTTTGATTTTCAAATTTTCAGTGTAAAAACAAAATATGGTGTACCTCATTCATTCGACTGATAGCTGGGAGGTGTGTTTAGAGATGGCTACGGCCACAAATTTTGCGTTTTATCTATCTCTCTTTCCTATATCTTTCTTCGCAGGAAATTTAGCAAAGTCTAACCGCCTTATAGCCTTTTCCCAAACATCACATCTTCGGGGAACGCACAATGGGCTTTTTTTTAAGTCTGATTTATTCATTGATGACAGTAAAAATATAATAAACTTATTTCAATGTGCAATATGAATATTGTAAATAAATATTCCTAATTATTGTGAATCGTAAAAATGTTCTGTTATAAAAAGTTGCGGTTTTTGCTGTCTAATCTAAAAATGTACAAAGACAATTAGTCAAAATTTCAATTTCAAAAGTTTCATTCCAAGAAAGTCTAAAAGGAGCTGCCTGACTGAGTTACTTACGATTGCAAGATTATAAAATTATAATAAATACGCCTCGGCCACAGACTATATTATTATACACGATACTCAAAAAGAGTAGTGAGTAAATTAGATTTTTGGGGAAAATGTATGTGTGTAACGCCCAGAAGGAAGCGTTTCCGACCCCATTAAGCATACATACATATGTATATATATATTCGTGATTAGCATCAATAGTCTGTCCGTATTGTTTGTTCTTGCTTAAACATTTTCTTAGACTAAATGTAACTAAAGCAAGTGTTTAAAATAAGACAGTCAATTAGAAAATAGATACATTAATCGGATAAAATTATGTGGGCATGGCTAATTCTTCTATATAGCTAGTAATATTCGACGGAATATCATAATCGAGGAATATGGTTTCCAATCCTTGACGGAGAACGATTAACCTATTATAAGCCAACGGGGAATCTCAATTTTCCAACGAACATAATGAAAATTTAATAATTTTAGCGCAGTTCAGGAAAAAGATATCGTGGTGTTTTTTGAAGTTCACAGGAAAAATGGCATGGATCTACAAGAAGAATTTACAATCGTTAATATTTTCCGCCATTTACCTCAAGTAGTTGAACTATTTAAATATAGGGGCTGAAGTGGGCTAAGTTCGTTTTTACATCATAACGAGACGATATATTGTTGTTGAGGCGCAAAAACAGCAATCGCCGTAGCAGAAAAACAAGTCAGTTAAGTTAAACGAGGAATATTTAAAGTAGAACTTGAATTCGTCAGTATTTTTACGGTATATTTTAAAAATGAGACGGTATATTGCGGTATATTTCTGGGGTCGGACCGTATATCTTATCGATAAACCCGCGGTCACACTGGTCACTACGGAAACAGTTACTGCGCGTTGTTGTTTTAATTTAAGAGCCGTTAAGCAGGCAAATTTTGCGCAAGTGTTCGTTTAATTATTTGACTATTTGAGAGGGTAAGTTGGAAAGGCCACAAAATATTCATATTGCAATAGAAGCAAGTATTAAGTATGACCCAGTTAAGTAGAAAAATTATTCATGAATCGTATAAAATTATGTGGGCATGGCTAAATGTGCTATATAGCTGAGAATATTCCACAGAATATCAAAAACGAGTAATATGTAAAGTAGAACTTGAATTCGTCAGTATATTTACGGTATATTTTTTAAATAAGACGGTATATTTCTGAGGGTCGGACCGTACATCTTATCGATAAATCCGCGGTCACACTGGTCACTACGGAAACAGTTTCTGCGCGTTGTTGTTTCAATTTAAGAGCCGTTGAGAGGCAAATTTTGCCCAAGTGTTCGTTTAATTATTTGACTATTTGAGAGGGTAAGTTGGAAAGGCCACAAAATATTCATATTGAGCACGTTTTCGCTTCGGAAATGGAATTTTCGCAGCTCCGTTTAGAATGCGGCTGAGTGGCGTCACTCATGTACAGTAAATTTCGCTGTCTCGCACACATACCAACGCAAAGGCATGCGTAAAATGTGAAATGCGAAATAAGCGGCAACAGCGAGAGCCTTGAAGATAATTGTTAGATTGTAATTTTAGCTATTTTCCCGTACTCTACGAGTATACATACAAAGTTTTATTTTTCGCAAAGTTATTGGTATACTGCATCTATTGTGTTCGCTTCGCCTGTGCGTGCCGCCTGTCTCAAAGGGAAGCGGTGCTTTCTGTCGTGGTGTGTGTCTGTGTACATGCATAAGTATTTTATAGAACACAAAACAAAACAAACGAAGCGCCCAAGAGATAGAGAGCCGCTTCATATTTTTCTTCTCAAATAATTTGTTGCTGGTCTGATTTGTGTCTACATGTAAATGTGAGAAAATGCGTGCTTTTCTGCAAATCTACCCATTTCGTAGAAAAGCTAAAAAAAAAAACCACACGAATAGCATCGCGAAAACAGTAATATAAATCTAATTGTGTGTTGTATTATACTTCAAAATGACCCCATTTTCAAAAGGGCGAAATACGAAACGCAAAATCGGGCTTTGCGGCAACCGCAGTCGTCAAGAGCCTCAATTGTGTGTGTGTGTGTTTGTGCGTACACATGTTCGTGTGCAACTTTAATTTTCTGATGTGTGTGCGCGCACGAACGAACACGCACAAATTGCGCTGCACTAGGGAAGCGCCTAGTACGAAAAATGACCGCTGGGATGCGCGTCGTTCTGCACGAACTTTGCGTATGCGCTCGTTTCTGTGTGTGTGTGTTTGCTATCAGAGAAGTCATTAATTAGACTCTAATTATTTGGGAGATATTGAAAGCGAAGCTGTTAAATATTAAAAAAAAAAGCTACAAGTCTGATCCTCCAATTTTTCAGAACGCTATGAGCTCGCACGACGACATTCCCGGAACGTCGAATGACAGAAAATCGCGCTCGAAGCGACGCGACAAATCGCAATCCCGCAGCAGCAACTCCAGCAGCGGAACCATGCCGTCGCCATCGGGAAACTTTGGTCGGCGCCCCGAGAACAGACCCAGTAATGGCGTCAATGGTTCCAGAATGGTGGATCGCGTGCTGGTGGCCAATGCTTTTGCTGCGGAAATGTCCGCAAACGAATCCAACAGCAGCCCAAACAGTGAATACAATGTGCATGGCCCCTTGAAACTGGCCAAAGGTAAGAGGCTGGAAATATTATCAACTCCAATATCCAGATTCTAATTGCTTTCGCCTCCTTTTTGGCCCCCTCCCAAAACACAGGCAACAATGATAAGAAGCACAAAAAGAAGAATAAAAAGTCGAAAGAAGACCGCAAACCGACAAATGCCGGATTGAAGGGATATTCCGGAACAAATCCCTCCCTATCTTATATGCAGCAAGGAATGTTAGATGACTCCGAAGAGGAAACGCGGGCAAGTAGCACCTAATAGAGATACGTTTTCGAATTCGTAGAGAGGTTGTTCTTTTTGGTTGGTTCTCTCTATATTCTTTCTCTCTCTCTCTCTCTCTCTCTCTCTCTCTCTCTCTGCCTCTATCTAATATCCACTACAACAGTCGCCAGCTGAGATCAGGGCCCTTTGCACGAGTGGTCTGAGGGTATTCCCCCGTGAACAACAGACAGAATCAACGGCAGAATCAGCAGTACAGGCCGTTGCTGGTGCTCCAGCTGATCCCGCTAGCCCGGACGCGGACACTCCGATGTCAACATCACCATCACCATCCTCCCGCACGGAGAAGACCCATCCTTTCGTCCAACTAACAACAACAGCAACAAAAACTACAACAACAACAACTTCCTCCTCTCCTAATATAACCACTCCAGTATCATCCGCATCAACAGTAAGACCAGTAACACCATTAACAACCCTTCCGACTCCGACGACTCCTCCCAGCCCAACATTTTCACCAACGGCACCTGCCAACAACAACAGCAACCACTCTTTGGAGAACATCTCAAACATCTCTTCAAACAACTCGTCTGTGGCTTCAAGCACAAGCATAAGCGAACCAGAACCACCACCACCAACAACAACAACAGCAACTGCAAGTCAGCAGCAGCAAACAGCAACAGATTTAGACAAGAAGGTGGTGAAAAACAATTCAAATTCAAATAAAACAAAACAAAGCAATAAGAGATAAGAAATATAACTACTAAAAAATAATTAAAGCCTACTGCTATCGTTGTAGACACGCAGACCAGACAAGACCACACACTAACCTTTGACATTTTCTTCCACTCGTCTTGTCCCCACTAGGATGAGGCGGTGATTTCTGCTGGCACGTCTCCGGTGTCTCTCTCCGGTTCCTCGAATCCACTTTCACGAAAACGCCCAAGGTCGTCAATCAAAACTAAGGATCACGACGACCTTTCGAAAAACAAGAAGAAGAATCGTGGGCCACCACCAAGACTCATCTGCGCGGATGACGACGATCCAGAGGAAGTGATGGCACCCGCGACGACCGATCGACGCAAGAGTGTTTACTCGGAGACAGGCAAAAAGCCAAAGGCAAATATTTCCGACGAGCTCTATCGCGTGCCGTTCAAATATGGCTGGACGCGGGAGGTGGTAACTCCAAGCCCCTTAACCAACAGCTCGAATCACATATTCTACACATCGCCCTCCGGCAAGAAGTGCCGAAAAATTAGTGAAATTATACCAATGCTGCAGGGGGAACTCACCAAAGAACATTTTATCTTCGGGACGCATATCCTGGGTGCCGAAGCCCAGTACGAGACGGTCCGCCAGGCCTTGAGTCGTGAAGATCACCTTGCCGCCTTAAAGGAGCGCCGCAAATCGACGGCGTCCGACAAAACAAAGGCTAAACAGAAACGTCGTCAGACGATCGGAGCCGAGTCCCATTCAAAGCCCCAGGCAGAAGCTGGCACAGCGGCGTTTGGCAAACGTCTCAAATCGATTGACGATTTTCTGTCGATGGCAGACGAATCTATGACACTTCTGGCACTCAAGCCTGTGAAACCACTAGCACTCGAAGCTATAAAACCTCTGGCAGCCAAAGTGGTGGAAGCCCCTGTAATGGGCAAACGCGTACCTAAGCCGAAGTTGCCGAAGGGCGCCACCTCTGTCCCTGAGGGTTGGACCGCCACCATGGCCGTCAAGGGTAATGCGCGCCTCCTTGCCGCCGCCATAAATGGGAACGCCAGAGCTGCTGCATCGTCGACCGTAACCGCCAGTTCATGGTAAGCATGTCCCTTACCCTGTGCATTCCTGAGTTAATTGTGACCCTAATCCTTTACTCTGTAGCGCCGCCCCAGTGCGCCAGGAAACGCGCGAGACCTGTGGATTCTGCCTAAAGCTAATCGAGGGAAGCGTCTGCCAGGTCAGTGTTTGTGTTTCACATTTTGTGTGTGCTGTCACATATATCGCACGATTGTATAATTGCAGAGCTGCGTGCAGTCGGCGGAGAGTGTGGATGCTGTTCCCCTGATGGCTGCATATGGGGAGCTACAGGACGGCGAGGGGGAAAGCGAGAAGAGCTACCAGGCGGGCACTGTTAGCAATGGGCTGGACGACATAAAAGTGCTCGAGCCGCCTGGCGAGATGCCGCCGGCGGAGCTACTCAGCACAGACACAACCCCAGCTTCAACGCCAATTAATTTGTACACGCACCAAGAGGTCGTGGTCATCAGCGGTCAGAAGGCGATTTCCGCCGTTGCAGAGCCGGCTATGACAAGCCAACAAAAAGTGTGAGTCTTTGGGCACTTAGGCACTTGGAACCTTGAGACCTTGAGGTCTGATTAGATTAGTGGTTGATGCCTTGGCATACCCGTTTTCTTCCTTAACAGTCCACTAATCAATTTTTGTCATTGTTTTTGCTTTTGCCCTATCCCCAAACCAGACTTGTCCCAAATCCGCCGGACTTGACTAGTTACTATGAAGTCTACGATAAACGGATTGCTGCACCCAAGCAATCGTCGCCACCCGATAACCCGTGGGAGCAGATGTTTGGAAGCGGCTTCAATTGCCGGTTCTTAACCAGCCTAATGCAGACACTAAACCAGCAGGTAATTACCGAAAAATCTAAAGAAAGGCAGGCTCCAACCGAACCGAACTGAATCGAATCAATGTATCTTTCAGGATCGGGCCAATTGCTCGGAAGTATCCAAGCTGTGGCACTTGTGCTCCCGTGACGCTGAAGTATGGAAATCAGTTTCGCTTCGCGGCACAAAGGTCAACAATTGGCCAGCTTTGGTGCGTGAGATGGCACGCAACGGCACACGCGAACTCGACATGATGGGCGCGATCATACCCACTAGCGGTACCCTCGTCGCTGGGGACATGCGCGTGCTGACGGATATGCGCTCGGTGCGCACCGATCATACGAAAGCTGACTTCCTGCACCAGATCTTCCGTAGCTTGCCTCAACTTGAGAAGCTGATGTGCACTTGCGTCAGCTCGTGCCTCAACATGACCGACATCGACAAGATCGAAAACCTGTATGAGCTGCGCGTTCGCATGACCGATACGAAGGCATCGATCACCGGTCTGCCCCTCGTAGGCAAACTGACGCACCTGCACGTCCTGAGCCTGCGCGGCGTTAAGAATTTTGGTAGCTTGCTGTTTCTAAAGGATCTACCCAATCTGGAGACTCTGATTCTGGGCTACTGCCAGAGCATGCACCGGCTCCAGCTGGGCAACGAGATGCTCCCGACACTCACGAAATTGCAGATGTTCCGCATAGAAACGGACCAAAGGAAGAAGACTTTGTTCCCAGTCGACGAGATCATGAGGGGACTCGCCCAAGCCGGGGGCGTCCGTCGCCTCGAGCTGGTCAACGTGGATTTGGACGGGAACTTTAGCGATCTGCTGGCCCAGTGTCCCACGGTGGAAGAGCTGCTGCTGATCCCCAAATGCCAGACCAACTCGGCCCTCATGATGCGCGCCGTAATGGATATCAGCAAAAATGGAAATCAGCTAAAGCTCTTTAAATTGGTGCTCGTCACCCAGCTGCTCACCGCAACGAGCGCCTTGGTCGGCAATCCCGATGTGCCCATGGTCCCCGTAGTCCGTCCTGTGCCCGGTATACCGCTCAACGATCCCTTGAACATCTGCTCGGATGAATGTCATCAGCAGGGGCATTCCATGTGTGTGGCCGTTTTGCCCTTCGAACGTTTGAAAGCTATAATGGCAGAGATGATGCCGTATTCGTCTCTGTCTGTAGTCACCACGGCCATGATGGACACACCTTCAATCCAGCTTGAGCGTCTTCCTCCCGATGCTGCGGTCCCGAAACCAACATTGATCCTGAACTTTTGAGCCAAACAAAATAATATCCTGTCGTTTCTTACCCAGGACAACCCCTCCCAAACCCACCAAACCAACGGAATACACCTTCATCAGAGAATGTCAAGACTGAGTCTTTGAGAGCCATCACAAACACACGGATTAACACAAATTAAAGAGTTAAACAATTAAGCTAAGAAGAAAGTATTAGGACGCTTTATTTTACGTTATCGTACTTCAAGTATCGTAGCTGCCAAGTGGCTACAAATGGAAATGATTTTGTTTATTTTGATTTTTGCATTACATTTTGGATTAACTTAGTTTAAGGCGCGTTTCAAACGTCGCACTGAACGCGGCACTGAAGTGAAAGAATTAACTGATGACCACACCACGAAACCCGTATACACATCCACATCCACGTATATACACAAGAGAAGAAAGTGTAGTCGCACTCGTTTAGTTTAGATATAACTATTACTGTTTCAATTTAATTCGATGTGTAGTACCATAGTGTACTCCTACCTACCACAATGGAAAGATATATATTTTTTTTTATTTTTACGATTGATGGCCAAATAGACGTTCACTAAACTGAAAGATAATCAAAAGGGGCTTGGCATTCCAAAGGAAACATATGCCAGCCGTGGAAGAGACGTTTGACTGGAATCGAACAAAACAATAGACTATATTCAATCGTATAGACTTTGATTTTGTAGTGTTAAGCCCTTCAGTCTGTTAATTGATTTCAAGGACAGCCGCAGCACAGCCATATCTGGACTGCATATCTGCACTGCGACTTGCTGGCTGACCTTTGAGCACGAATATATTACCATTAAAATCTGTGTGAGTTTCTCCGAACTACAACTGTGTTCAACTGGGTTTCGGGACCGACAATGGGGCAATGGCGCAATGGGGCTTTCTAGTGAGACCAACAGCTCCACGAGATAAAGGCCATGACTCCCTCACAGATTGGCATCGCGTAAATTTCATTGGTCTATGATAAAAACTATTCTGTTTGGGATTTATTTAAAATCGTACTTGCTCTAGCTGGAGTTTTTGGTGGTGATTCCATTCCATATTCGTTTGGCTTTCGAAATTTGGAAGAAAAACTACAAAATTTAAATGGATCAACTGTGGTGGCTTGGAGCCTTAGAGCCCCTCATTTTGTTGAGCGTCGTCATGGCTGCAGCCACCAACTGTCGGGAGCCAGTTACCAAGACATCGACTTCACTCTGCTGGCCATACTTGGTGCGGACGTGGTCAAAGCATGAGTTGACCGAGAGGGTAAGATGGGAGGTGTCCTTCTTTCCGATCTCCTCGCAGAGACGACACCAGGCTCTGGCGTTGTTCTTTGCCCGCTGCAGCTCCTGCTTGTCGTCCCAGACCATGGCCGCGGATAACTCCTCGGCTACGATTTCGCCCTCGAAGAAACTGGGGCATGGCACAAAGCAGGCTTCATCGAAGCGCACTTTGAAGCGAAGGATCGCTAGAAGATCCTTGGCATTGAACTCGTTCCCCCTACTGTACAGCAGAATCTTTGGCGAGCGACTGGCCCGAGTACCGGCATAGAACCACTCCCTACATGCCATCATCGATTCGACAGAATCAGCCGTGTCCAAATAGACATTAAGGCTGTCCTGTCTGATCACATCGAAATGTCCCGCCGGCTGGAAGCTGCCAATCCCGCGGGCCGCACGTTGAGACAATTTAACTGTATTTGTGTCCAATCCCACCACAAACTCCGGCTTGTGGCGCCTGAGATAGTCGCACGCCAGCTGGATGGCCAATGAGCCATTCAACTTCACGGAATGGTTTGCCTTGGAGAGCAGGTGCTTTTGGTTGAGGTTTGCCTCGATCAGGGCTTCGAATGTGGGCACTCGATGGAGCTGGACGCCAAGCTCCCTGGCCCTCTGGGCTAGGGCCTCACAGCACTCTGCTTGGCTGACATTCGTGTATATGCTGGCAGAGGGCTTCATGATTGCCGCCTTGGCCCAGGCAATGTCCCGCATGGTATGCCTCAGATCCGACCTTTTATCCCGGCTCAGAGTGTTGATGCCGATTGTTCCCGCATGCGAGGTGACGTTGGTGCAATCGCTGGCGCCTCCACTGCCCACCTTCACAATGGCCACATCCACATTCGCCCGGCGGAACGCATGGAAGGCCATCACCGTCAGGAGTTGGTCGTAGGCTGGCGGTGGTTGCATTTTTGCCAGCCTGGCATGAATCTTCCAGAAGAGCTTCGTGAACTGAACCTCACTCAAGGGCTGCCCATCGATGCGTATTCGCTCGCAGGAAAAGAAGAGATGGGGCGAGCAGAGTAGCCCTGTCTTGATACCATGCGAGAGCAGGATGTTCTGAACGAGGCCACATGTGGTTCCTCTGCCCTTCGATCCGGATATCTGTATGACGGGAATGCTTTCCAACTGCGCTTTTGACAGCTTCGTCCTCTCCAAGCACTCCAGGGTATGTTCTATCATCGGATCCGGCTGGCAATCGGAGCCCTGCCGGCCCATCCGCACGGGCACCGAGTCGAAAGCGTGGTAACTGTTCAGCTTTTGGATGGCCTCCAGGTAAGCCAAACGCTCGGGCGACTTCTTCTTCGGTTCCTCGAGCTCTGCAGGGGCTGCTGCTGCCGAAGCTCTGGACTCCATTCTGGTTATCTGCTGTATCCTATGTCCCTTCTGTTCCATATCTCTTCTGGCGTGCTGCCTGCCACTCGGTTCCTCAAGGAACCGTGTCTGTTTCTGCTTCTGCATTTGTGAGCCGTGCACGCGATTCGTCCAAGACTTCCGTTGGCCTTCCGCTGGGGAGATGATCTCATTATCGACATTTGGCTTCTTTTGCGGCGACAGCTGCTGCTGCCAGTCGTATAGCCCGGGAGTCGACCATTTGTTGCTTGCTGCCTTGGTAGGACCTTCTTTGGCTGCCAGCATGGCCTTGCGCTGAATCTCCTTGGTCCTGGCCATCCACCTTTCGCGCTGATCGGAAAAGCTGGCCGATGGGGCGGTTGTAAATGTCTTGAGGGAAACTGCAAGAGAAGCCGGATATACCATTGCCATTCTGAGCAGAAAAAACGTACACGAAAGTCTCACCTGTCTTGCGTGTATTCTCGGCCAAGGGCACAGCAGTTGTTCCTGTTGTCTTCACTTCCGGACAAGCACTCTCCGGCTGCGTTTGATTCGGGGTCTGGTGCTCCAAGGTCTCTGTCTGTGGTGCCCCATTCGCCTTAGCCTTGGCCATCAGCACTTGGCGTGCATTGAAACTCTTCTGAAAGATGTAGTTTCTCGCATGGGCCGTGGCCGTGGCCGTGGCCGTGCCCTTCCGCGTCATAAGACCCGTGAAACGATTCTTGAACATCGTTTTTATATTTGTTGATCTTTGAGTTGATTTGACGGGCTGTATATTTATTTGTGAGTGTTCGATTACCTCTGAATTTGAAAATTGAATTACATCAAACGATATGGTAGAGTAGAATAAAGTATTTCTGTTTTCAAATAAGGGGACTAGATGGATACTGAAATCGAAAAAGCCTTACAGCAGCAAACAAACACATAGGATCTATATAAGGACCACTACCAAGGTAAGAAAAATTAAAAACAGCCAATGAACACATATTTTAATACAATTTCATAAACTTGTTTGTGAAAATATATTAAAATCAGCAAAAGTTCATTTTGTTCGCTATTTTTATGCCATAGATTCCTTTATTACTATCTCCTATGTGTGTGATAAAAGTCTCTCTTTAATATTTAAATATCTTTGAATGATCCCAGAAAATCTTTTCTTAGTCTTAAGAAATTTGTAGGTTAGGTTGTAGGTATAAATCATTTTTGGCTCTTATCAAAACCATTCTTGAGACTTCAATGAAGTATTTCCTCAAGTTTTTCAAGTGCCTCGGTTTTGGGGGGGCAGCGGTCGTTCTGGCTAAGGAAGGCGTCTTGCTGGCGAACGGAAGAACTGAGAACCTGCCTCCCATGTATGGAAAAAAGTACTACCTCGGAAGGACTGCAGAATGTTAGTGGGAATACTCAACGTTTCCCTGCCTAATAAATAGTAATAAATAATGATATCTTTTATACAAAATTTAATAAAAAGGTTAATGGTTGATGGATATGTTTTAGATTTAAGTAAATAACTTTCTACATAAGTTCTAAATTCAATAAAAATAAGTTTATGCTGGGAGATGGCATGAAATAAGTAAATACTTATGGATGTGTATCTTTCGAGCAAGATACTTTTTTATTGTTCGGTAAAATAGTTATAAAAGATAGGCAAATTGTACAATTAAAATGCAAGTGAGTTTTGTTCTCTGTCGTGAATACGGGAATACACGCATCCCCGTCTATGGGGTGCATTCAAATCGTTGCTTCGTTGACGGCTGCATATGGGGAGCTACAGGACGGCGAGGGGGAAAGCGAGAAGAGCTACCAGGCGGGCACTGTTAGCAATGGGCTGGACGACATAAAAGTGCTCGAGCCGCCTGGCGAGATGCCGCCGGCGGAGCTACTCAGCACAGACACAACCCCAGCTTCAACGCCAATTAATTTGTACACGCACCAAGAGGTCGTGGTCATCAGCGGTCAGAAGGCGATTTCCGCCGTTGCAGAGCCGGCTATGACAAGCCAACAAAAAGTGTGAGTCTTTGGGCACTTAGGCACTTGGAACCTTGAGACCTTGAGGTCTGATTAGATTAGTGGTTGATGCCTTGGCATACCCGTTTTCTTCCTTAACAGTCCACTAATCAATTTTTGTCATTGTTTTTGCTTTTGCCCTATCCCCAAACCAGACTTGTCCCAAATCCGCCGGACTTGACTAGTTACTATGAAGTCTACGATAAACGGATTGCTGCACCCAAGCAATCGTCGCCACCCGATAACCCGTGGGAGCAGATGTTTGGAAGCGGCTTCAATTGCCGGTTCTTAACCAGCCTAATGCAGACACTAAACCAGCAGGTAATTACCGAAAGAATCTAAAGAAAGGCAGGCTCCAACCGAACCGAACTGAATCGAATCAATGTATCTTTCAGGATCGGGCCAATTGCTCGGAAGTGTCCAAGCTGTGGCACTTGTGCTCCCGTGACGCTGAAGTATGGAAATCAGTTTCGCTTCGCGGCACAAAGGTCAACAATTGGCCAGCTTTGGTGCGTGAGATGGCACGCAACGGCACACGCGAACTCGACATGATGGGCGCGATCATACCCACTAGCGGTACCCTCGTCGCTGGGGACATGCGCGTGCTGACGGATATGCGCTCGGTGCGCACCGATCATACGATCATACGAAAGCTGACTTCCTGCACCAGATCTTCCGTAGCTTGCCTCAACTTGAGAAGCTGATGTGCACTTGCGTCAGCTCGTGCCTCAACATGACCGACATCGACAAGATCGAAAACCTGTATGAGCTGCGCGTTCGCATGACCGATACGAAGGCATCGATCACCGGTCTGCCCCTCGTAGGCAAACTGACGCACCTGCACGTCCTGAGCCTGCGCGGCGTTAAGAATTTTGGTAGCTTGCTGTTTCTAAAGGATCTACCCAATCTGGAGACTCTGATTCTGGGCTACTGCCAGAGCATGCACCGGCTCCAGCTGGGCAACGAGATGCTCCCGACACTCACGAAATTGCAGATGTTCCGCATAGAAACGGACCAAAGGAAGAAGACTTTGTTCCCAGTCGACGAGATCATGAGGGGACTCGCCCAAGCCGGGGGCGTCCGTCGCCTCGAGCTGGTCAACGTGGATTTGGACGGGAACTTTAGCGATCTGCTGGCCCAGTGTCCCACGGTGGAAGAGCTGCTGCTGATCCCCAAATGCCAGACCAACTCGGCCCTCATGATGCGCGCCGTAATGGATATCAGCAAAAATGGAAATCAGCTAAAGCTCTTTAAATTGGTGCTCGTCACCCAGCTGCTCACCGCAACGAGCGCCTTGGTCGGCAATCCCGATGTGCCCATGGTCCCCGTAGTCCGTCCTGTGCCCGGTATACCGCTCAACGATCCCTTGAACATCTGCTCGGATGAATGTCATCAGCAGGGGCATTCCATGTGTGTGGCCGTTTTGCCCTTCGAACGTTTGAAAGCTATAATGGCAGAGATGATGCCGTATTCGTCTCTGTCTGTAGTCACCACGGCCATGATGGACACACCTTCAATCCAGCTTGAGCGTCTTCCTCCCGATGCTGCGGTCCCGAAACCAACATTGATCCTGAACTTTTGAGCCAAACAAAATAATATCCTGTCGTTTCTTACCCAGGACAACCCCTCCCAAACCCACCAAACCAACGGAATACACCTTCATCAGAGAATGTCAAGACTGAGTCTTTGAGAGCCATCACAAACACACGGATTAACACAAATTAAAGAGTTAAACAATTAAGCTAAGAAGAAAGTATTAGGACGCTTTATTTTACGTTATCGTACTTCAAGTATCGTAGCTGCCAAGTGGCTACAAATGGAAATGATTTTGTTTATTTTGATTTTTGCATTACATTTTGGATTAACTTAGTTTAAGGCGCGTTTCAAACGTCGCACTGAACGCGGCACTGAAGTGAAAGAATTAACTGATGACCACACCACGAAACCCGTATACACATCCACATCCACGTATACACAAGAGAAGAAAGTGTAGTCGCACTCGTTTAGTTTAGATATAACTATTACTGTTTCAATTTAATTCGATGTGTAGTACCATAGTGTACTCCTACCTACCACAATGGAAAGATATATATTTTTTTTTATTTTTACGATTGATGGCCAAATAGACGTTCACTAAACTGAAAGATAATCAAAAGGGGCTTGGCATTCCAAAGGAAACATATGCCAGCCGTGGAAGAGACGTTTGACTGGAATCGAACAAAACAATAGACTATATTCAATCGTATAGACTTTGATTTTGTAGTGTTAAGCCCTTCAGTCTGTTAATTGATTTCAAGGACAGCCGCAGCACAGCCATATCTGGACTGCATATCTGCACTGCGACTTGCTGGCTGACCTTTGAGCACGAATATATTACCATTAAAATCTGTGTGAGTTTCTCCGAACTACAACTGTGTTCAACTGGGTTTCGGGACCGACAATGGGGCAATGGCGCAATGGGGCTTTCTAGTGAGACCAACAGCTCCACGAGATAAAGGCCATGACTCCCTCACAGATTGGCATCGCGTAAATTTCATTGGTCTATGATAAAAACTATTCTGTTTGGGATTTATTTAAAATCGTACTTGCTCTAGCTGGAGTTTTTGGTGGTGATTCCATTCCATATTCGTTTGGCTTTCGAAATTTGGAAGAAAAACTACAAAATTTAAATGGATCAACTGTGGTGGCTTGGAGCCTTAGAGCCCCTCATTTTGTTGAGCGTCGTCATGGCTGCAGCCACCAACTGTCGGGAGCCAGTTACCAAGACATCGACTTCACTCTGCTGGCCATACTTGGTGCGGACGTGGTCAAAGCATGAGTTGACCGAGAGGGTAAGATGGGAGGTGTCCTTCTTTCCCATCTCCTCGCAGAGACGACACCAGGCTCTGGCGTTGTTCTTTGCCCGCTGCAGCTCCTGCTTGTCGTCCCAGACCATGGCCGCGGATAACTCCTCGGCTACGATTTCGCCCTCGAAGAAACTGGGGCATGGCACAAAGCAGGCTTCATCGAAGCGCACTTTGAAGCGAAGGATCGCTAGAAGATCCTTGGCATTGAACTCGTTCCCCCTACTGTACAGCAGAATCTTTGGCGAGCGACTGGCCCGAGTACCGGCATAGAACCACTCCCTACATGCCATCATCGATTCGACAGAATCAGCCGTGTCCAAATAGACATTAAGGCTGTCCTGTCTGATCACATCGAAATGTCCCGCCGGCTGGAAGCTGCCAATCCCGCGGGCCGCACGTTGAGACAATTTAACTGTATTTGTGTCCAATCCCACCACAAGCTCCGGCTTGTGGCGCCTGAGATAGTCGCACGCCAGCTGGATGGCCAATGAGCCATTCAACTTCACGGAATGGTTTGCCTTGGAGAGCAGGTGCTTTTGGTTGAGGTTTGCCTCGATCAGGGCTTCGAATGTGGGCACTCGATGGAGCTGGACGCCAAGCTCCCTGGCCCTCTGGGCTAGGGCCTCACAGCACTCTGCTTGGCTGACATTCGTGTATATGCTGGCAGAGGGCTTCATGATTGCCGCCTTGGCCCAGGCAATGTCCCGCATGGTATGCCTCAGATCCGACCTTTTATCCCGGCTCAGAGTGTTGATCGCGATGGTTCCCGCATGCGAGGTGACGTTGGTGCAATCGCTGGCGCCTCCACTGCCCACCTTCACAATGGCCACATCCACATTCGCCCGGCGGAACGCATGGAAGGCCATCACCGTCAGGAGTTGGTCGTAGGCTGGCGGTGGTTGCATTTTTGCCAGCCTGGCATGAATCTTCCAGAAGAGCTTCGTGAACTGAACCTCACTCAAGGGCTGCCCATCGATGCGTATTCGCTCGCAGGAAAAGAAGAGATGGGGCGAGCAGAGTAGCCCTGTCTTGATACCATGCGAGAGCAGGATGTTCTGAACGAGGCCACATGTGGTTCCTCTGCCCTTCGATCCGGATATCTGTATGACGGGAATGCTTTCCAACTGCGCTTTTGACAGCTTCGTCCTCTCCAAGCACTCCAGGGTATGTTCTATCATCGGATCCGGCTGGCAATCGGAGCCCTGCCGGCCCATCCGCACGGGCACCGAGTCGAAAGCGTGGTAACTGTTCAGCTTTTGGATGGCCTCCAGGTAAGCCAAACGCTCGGGCGACTTCTTCTTCGGTTCCTCGAGCTCTGCAGGGGCTGCTGCTGCCGAAGCTCTGGACTCCATTCTGGTTATCTGCTGTATCCTATGTCCCTTCTGTTCCATATCTCTTCTGGCGTGCTGCCTGCCACTCGGTTCCTCAAGGAACCGTGTCTGTTTCTGCTTCTGCATTTGTGAGCCGTGCACGCGATTCGTCCAAGACTTCCGTTGGCCTTCCGCTGGGGAGATGATCTCATTATCGACATTTGGCTTCTTTTGCGGCGACAGCTGCTGCTGCCAGTCGTATAGCCCGGGAGTCGACCATTTGTTGCTTGCTGCCTTGGTAGGACCTTCTTTGGCTGCCAGCATGGCCTTGCGCTGAATCTCCTTGGTCCTGGCCATCCACCTTTCGCGCTGATCGGAAAAGCTGGCCGATGGGGCGGTTGTAAATGTCTTGAGGGAAACTGCAAGAGAAGCCGGATATACCATTGCCATTCTGAGCAGAAAAAACGTACACGAAAGTCTCACCTGTCTTGCGTGTATTCTCGGCCAAGGGCACAGCAGTTGTTCCTGTTGTCTTCACTTCCGGACAAGCACTCTCCGGCTGCGTTTGATTCGGGGTCTGGTGCTCCAAGGTCTCTGTCTGTGGTGCCCCATTCGCCTTAGCCTTGGCCATCAGCACTTGGCGTGCATTGAAACTCTTCTGAAAGATGTAGTTTCTCGCATGGGCCGTGGCCGTGGCCGTGGCCGTGCCCTTCCGCGTCATAAGACCCGTGAAACGATTCTTGAACATCGTTTTTATATTTGTTGATCTTTGAGTTGATTTGACGGGCTGTATATTTATTTGTGAGTGTTCGATTACCTCTGAATTTGAAAATTGAATTACATCAAACGATATGGTAGAGTAGAATAAAGTATTTCTGTTTTCAAATAAGGGGACTAGATGGATACTGAAATCGAAAAAGCCTTACAGCAGCAAACAAACACATAGGATCTACATATATAAGGACCACTACCAAGGTAAGAACAATTAAAAACAGCCAATGAACACATATTTTAATACAATTTCATAAACTTGTTTGTGAAAATATATTAAAATCAGCAAAAGTTCATTTTGTTCGCTATTTTTATGCCATAGATTCCTTTATTACTATCTCCTATGTGTGTGATAAAAGTCTCTCTTTAATATTTAAATATCTTTGAATGATCCCAGAAAATCTTTTCTTAGTCTTAAGAAATTTGTAGGTTAGGTTGTAGGTATAAATCATTTTTGGCTCTTATCAAAACCATTCTTGAGACTTCAATGAAGTATTTCCTCAAGTTTTTCAAGTGCCTCGGTTTTGGGGGGGGGGGGGGCAGCGGTCGTTCTGGCTAAGGAAGGCGTCTTGCTGGCGAACGGAAGAACTGAGAACCTGCCTCCCATGTATGGAAAAAAGTACTACCTCGGAAGGACTGCAGAATGTTAGTGGGAATACTCAACGTTTCCCTGCCTAATAAATAGTAATAAATAATGATATCTTTTATACAAAATTTAATAAAAAGGTTAATGGTTGATGGATATGTTTTAGATTTAAGTAAATAACTTTCTACATAAGTTCTAAATTCAATAAAAATAAGTTTATGCTGGGAGATGGCATGAAATAAGTAAATACTTATGGATGTGTATCTTTCGAGCAAGATACTTTTTTATTGTTCGGTAAAATAGTTATAAAAGATAGGCAAATTGTACAATTAAAATGCAAGTGAGTTTTGTTCTCTGTCGTGAATACGGGAATACACGCATCCCCGTCTATGGGGTGCATTCAAATCGTTGCTTCGTTGACGGCTGCATATGGGGAGCTACAGGACGGCGAGGGGGAAAGCGAGAAGAGCTACCAGGCGGGCACTGTTAGCAATGGGCTGGACGACATAAAAGTGCTCGAGCCGCCTGGCGAGATGCCGCCGGCGGAGCTACTCAGCACAGACACAACCCCAGCTTCAACGCCAATTAATTTGTACACGCACCAAGAGGTCGTGGTCATCAGCGGTCAGAAGGCGATTTCCGCCGTTGCAGAGCCGGCTATGACAAGCCAACAAAAAGTGTGAGTCTTTGGGCACTTAGGCACTTGGAACCTTGAGACCTTGAGGTCTGATTAGATTAGTGGTTGATGCCTTGGCATACCCGTTTTCTTCCTTAACAGTCCACTAATCAATTTTTGTCATTGTTTTTGCTTTTGCCCTATCCCCAAACCAGACTTGTCCCAAATCCGCCGGACTTGACTAGTTACTATGAAGTCTACGATAAACGGATTGCTGCACCCAAGCAATCGTCGCCACCCGATAACCCGTGGGAGCAGATGTTTGGAAGCGGCTTCAATTGCCGGTTCTTAACCAGCCTAATGCAGACACTAAACCAGCAGGTAATTACCGAAAGAATCTAAAGAAAGGCAGGCTCCAACCGAACCGAACTGAATCGAATCAATGTATCTTTCAGGATCGGGCCAATTGCTCGGAAGTGTCCAAGCTGTGGCACTTGTGCTCCCGTGACGCTGAAGTATGGAAATCAGTTTCGCTTCGCGGCACAAAGGTCAACAATTGGCCAGCTTTGGTGCGTGAGATGGCACGCAACGGCACACGCGAACTCGACATGATGGGCGCGATCATACCCACTAGCGGTACCCTCGTCGCTGGGGACATGCGCGTGCTGACGGATATGCGCTCGGTGCGCACCGATCATACGATCATACGAAAGCTGACTTCCTGCACCAGATCTTCCGTAGCTTGCCTCAACTTGAGAAGCTGATGTGCACTTGCGTCAGCTCGTGCCTCAACATGACCGACATCGACAAGATCGAAAACCTGTATGAGCTGCGCGTTCGCATGACCGATACGAAGGCATCGATCACCGGTCTGCCCCTCGTAGGCAAACTGACGCACCTGCACGTCCTGAGCCTGCGCGGCGTTAAGAATTTTGGTAGCTTGCTGTTTCTAAAGGATCTACCCAATCTGGAGACTCTGATTCTGGGCTACTGCCAGAGCATGCACCGGCTCCAGCTGGGCAACGAGATGCTCCCGACACTCACGAAATTGCAGATGTTCCGCATAGAAACGGACCAAAGGAAGAAGACTTTGTTCCCAGTCGACGAGATCATGAGGGGACTCGCCCAAGCCGGGGGCGTCCGTCGCCTCGAGCTGGTCAACGTGGATTTGGACGGGAACTTTAGCGATCTGCTGGCCCAGTGTCCCACGGTGGAAGAGCTGCTGCTGATCCCCAAATGCCAGACCAACTCGGCCCTCATGATGCGCGCCGTAATGGATATCAGCAAAAATGGAAATCAGCTAAAGCTCTTTAAATTGGTGCTCGTCACCCAGCTGCTCACCGCAACGAGCGCCTTGGTCGGCAATCCCGATGTGCCCATGGTCCCCGTAGTCCGTCCTGTGCCCGGTATACCGCTCAACGATCCCTTGAACATCTGCTCGGATGAATGTCATCAGCAGGGGCATTCCATGTGTGTGGCCGTTTTGCCCTTCGAACGTTTGAAAGCTATAATGGCAGAGATGATGCCGTATTCGTCTCTGTCTGTAGTCACCACGGCCATGATGGACACACCTTCAATCCAGCTTGAGCGTCTTCCTCCCGATGCTGCGGTCCCGAAACCAACATTGATCCTGAACTTTTGAGCCAAACAAAATAATATCCTGTCGTTTCTTACCCAGGACAACCCCTCCCAAACCCACCAAACCAACGGAATACACCTTCATCAGAGAATGTCAAGACTGAGTCTTTGAGAGCCATCACAAACACACGGATTAACACAAATTAAAGAGTTAAACAATTAAGCTAAGAAGAAAGTATTAGGACGCTTTATTTTACGTTATCGTACTTCAAGTATCGTAGCTGCCAAGTGGCTACAAATGGAAATGATTTTGTTTATTTTGATTTTTGCATTACATTTTGGATTAACTTAGTTTAAGGCGCGTTTCAAACGTCGCACTGAACGCGGCACTGAAGTGAAAGAATTAACTGATGACCACACCACGAAACCCGTATACACATCCACGTATATACACAAGAGAAGAAAGTGTAGTCGCACTCGTTTAGTTTAGATATAACTATTACTGTTTCAATTTAATTCGATGTGTAGTACCATAGTGTACTCCTACCTACCACAATGGAAAGATATATATTTTTTTTTATTTTTACGATTGATGGCCAAATAGACGTTCACTAAACTGAAAGATAATCAAAAGGGGCTTGGCATTCCAAAGGAAACATATGCCAGCCGTGGAAGAGACGTTTGACTGGAATCGAACAAAACAATAGACTATATTCAATCGTATAGACTTTGATTTTGTAGTGTTAAGCCCTTCAGTCTGTTAATTGATTTCAAGGACAGCCGCAGCACAGCCATATCTGGACTGCATATCTGCACTGCGACTTGCTGGCTGACCTTTGAGCACGAATATATTACCATTAAAATCTGTGTGAGTTTCTCCGAACTACAACTGTGTTCAACTGGGTTTCGGGACCGACAATGGGGCAATGGCGCAATGGGGCTTTCTAGTGAGACCAACAGCTCCACGAGATAAAGGCCATGACTCCCTCACAGATTGGCATCGCGTAAATTTCATTGGTCTATGATAAAAACTATTCTGTTTGGGATTTATTTAAAATCGTACTTGCTCTAGCTGGAGTTTTTGGTGGTGATTCCATTCCATATTCGTTTGGCTTTCGAAATTTGGAAGAAAAACTACAAAATTTAAATGGATCAACTGTGGTGGCTTGGAGCCTTAGAGCCCCTCATTTTGTTGAGCGTCGTCATGGCTGCAGCCACCAACTGTCGGGAGCCAGTTACCAAGACATCGACTTCACTCTGCTGGCCATACTTGGTGCGGACGTGGTCAAAGCATGAGTTGACCGAGAGGGTAAGATGGGAGGTGTCCTTCTTTCCCATCTCCTCGCAGAGACGACACCAGGCTCTGGCGTTGTTCTTTGCCCGCTGCAGCTCCTGCTTGTCGTCCCAGACCATGGCCGCGGATAACTCCTCGGCTACGATTTCGCCCTCGAAGAAACTGGGGCATGGCACAAAGCAGGCTTCATCGAAGCGCACTTTGAAGCGAAGGATCGCTAGAAGATCCTTGGCATTGGCATCCTTCCCCCTACTGTACAGCAGAATCTTTGGCGAGCGACTGGCCCGAGTACCGGCATAGAACCACTCCCTACATGCCATCATCGATTCGACAGAATCAGCCGTGTCCAAATAGACATTAAGGCTGTCCTGTCTGATCACATCGAAATGTCCCGCCGGCTGGAAGCTGCCAATCCCGCGGGCCGCACGTTGAGACAATTTAACTGTATTTGTGTCCAATCCCACCACAAGCTCCGGCTTGTGGCGCCTGAGATAGTCGCACGCCAGCTGGATGGCCAATGAGCCATTCAACTTCACGGAATGGTTTGCCTTGGAGAGCAGGTGCTTTTGGTTGAGGTTTGCCTCGATCAGGGCTTCGAATGTGGGCACTCGATGGAGCTGGACGCCAAGCTCCCTGGCCCTCTGGGCTAGGGCCTCACAGCACTCTGCTTGGCTGACATTCGTGTATATGCTGGCAGAGGGCTTCATGATTGCCGCCTTGGCCCAGGCAATGTCCCGCATGGTATGCCTCAGATCCGACCTTTTATCCCGGCTCAGAGTGTTGATCGCGATGGTTCCCGCATGCGAGGTGACGTTGGTGCAATCGCTGGCGCCTCCACTGCCCACCTTCACAATGGCCACATCCACATTCGCCCGGCGGAACGCATGGAAGGCCATCACCGTCAGGAGTTGGTCGTAGGCTGGCGGTGGTTGCATTTTTGCCAGCCTGGCATGAATCTTCCAGAAGAGCTTCGTGAACTGAACCTCACTCAAGGGCTGCCCATCGATGCGTATTCGCTCGCAGGAAAAGAAGAGATGGGGCGAGCAGAGTAGCCCTGTCTTGATACCATGCGAGAGCAGGATGTTCTGAACGAGGCCACATGTGGTTCCTCTGCCCTTCGATCCGGATATCTGTATGACGGGAATGCTTTCCAACTGCGCTTTTGACAGCTTCGTCCTCTCCAAGCACTCCAGGGTATGTTCTATCATCGGATCCGGCTGGCAATCGGAGCCCTGCCGGCCCATCCGCACGGGCACCGAGTCGAAAGCGTGGTAACTGTTCAGCTTTTGGATGGCCTCCAGGTAAGCCAAACGCTCGGGCGACTTCTTCTTCGGTTCCTCGAGCTCTGCAGGGGCTGCTGCTGCCGAAGCTCTGGACTCCATTCTGGTTATCTGCTGTATCCTATGTCCCTTCTGTTCCATATCTCTTCTGGCGTGCTGCCTGCCACTCGGTTCCTCAAGGAACCGTGTCTGTTTCTGCTTCTGCATTTGTGAGCCGTGCACGCGATTCGTCCAAGACTTCCGTTGGCCTTCCGCTGGGGAGATGATCTCATTATCGACATTTGGCTTCTTTTGCGGCGACAGCTGCTGCTGCCAGTCGTATAGCCCGGGAGTCGACCATTTGTTGCTTGCTGCCTTGGTAGGACCTTCTTTGGCTGCCAGCATGGCCTTGCGCTGAATCTCCTTGGTCCTGGCCATCCACCTTTCGCGCTGATCGGAAAAGCTGGCCGATGGGGCGGTTGTAAATGTCTTGAGGGAAACTGCAAGAGAAGCCGGATATACCATTGCCATTCTGAGCAGAAAAAACGTACACGAAAGTCTCACCTGTCTTGCGTGTATTCTCGGCCAAGGGCACAGCAGTTGTTCCTGTTGTCTTCACTTCCGGACAAGCACTCTCCGGCTGCGTTTGATTCGGGGTCTGGTGCTCCAAGGTCTCTGTCTGTGGTGCCCCATTCGCCTTAGCCTTGGCCATCAGCACTTGGCGTGCATTGAAACTCTTCTGAAAGATGTAGTTTCTCGCATGGGCCGTGGCCGTGCCCTTCCGCGTCATAAGACCCGTGAAACGATTCTTGAACATCGTTTTTATATTTGTTGATCTTTGAGTTGATTTGACGGGATGTTTATTTCTTTGTGAGTGTTCGATTACCTCTGAATTTGAAAATTGAATTACATCAAACGATATGGTAAAGTAGAATAAAGTATTTCTGTTTTCAAATAAGGGGACTAGATGGATACTGAAATCGAAAAAGCCTTACAGCAGCAAACAAACACATAGGATCTACATATATAAGGACCACTACCAAGGTAAGAACAATTAAAAACAGCCAATGAACACATATTTTAATACAATTTCATAAACTTGTTTGTGAAAATATATTAAAATCAGCAAAAGTTCATTTTGTTCGCTATTTTTATGCCATAGATTCCTTTATTACTATCTCCTATGTGTGTGATAAAAGTCTCTCTTTAATATTTAAATATCTTTGAATGATCCCAGAAAATCTTTTCTTAGTCTTAAGAAATTTGTAGGTTAGGTTGTAGGTATAAATCATTTTTGGCTCTTATCAAAACCATTCTTGAGACTTCAATGAAGTATTTCCTCAAGTTTTTCAAGTGCCTCGGTTTTGGTCTCCGGTGTCTCTCTCCGGTTCCTCGAATCCACTTTCACGAAAACGCCCAAGGTCGTCAATCAAAACTAAGGATCACGACGACCTTTCGAAAAACAAGAAGAAGAATCGTGGGCCACCACCAAGACTCATCTGCGCGGATGACGACGATCCAGAGGAAGTGATGGCACCCGCGACGACCGATCGACGCAAGAGTGTTTACTCGGAGACAGGCAAAAAGCCAAAGGCAAATATTTCCGACGAGCTCTATCGCGTGCCGTTCAAATATGGCTGGACGCGGGAGGTGGTAACTCCAAGCCCCTTAACCAACAGCTCGAATCACATATTCTACACATCGCCCTCCGGCAAGAAGTGCCGAAAAATTAGTGAAATTATACCAATGCTGCAGGGGGAACTCACCAAAGAACATTTTATCTTCGGGACGCATATCCTGGGTGCCGAAGCCCAGTACGAGACGGTCCGCCAGGCCTTGAGTCGTGAAGATCACCTTGCCGCCTTAAAGGAGCGCCGCAAATCGACGGCGTCCGACAAAACAAAGGCTAAACAGAAACGTCGTCAGACGATCGGAGCCGAGTCCCATTCAAAGCCCCAGGCAGAAGCTGGCACAGCGGCGTTTGGCAAACGTCTCAAATCGATTGACGATTTTCTGTCGATGGCAGACGAATCTATGACACTTCTGGCACTCAAGCCTGTGAAACCACTAGCACTCGAAGCTATAAAACCTCTGGCAGCCAAAGTGGTGGAAGCCCCTGTAATGGGCAAACGCGTACCTAAGCCGAAGTTGCCGAAGGGCGCCACCTCTGTCCCTGAGGGTTGGACCGCCACCATGGCCGTCAAGGGTAATGCGCGCCTCCTTGCCGCCGCCATAAATGGGAACGCCAGAGCTGCTGCATCGTCGACCGTAACCGCCAGTTCATGGTAAGCATGTCCCTTACCCTGTGCATTCCTGAGTTAATTGTGACCCTAATCCTTTACTCTGTAGCGCCGCCCCAGTGCGCCAGGAAACGCGCGAGACCTGTGGATTCTGCCTAAAGCTAATCGAGGGAAGCGTCTGCCAGGTCAGTGTTTGTGTTTCACATTTTGTGTGTGCTGTCACATATATCGCACGATTGTATAATTGCAGAGCTGCGTGCAGTCGGCGGAGAGTGTGGATGCTGTTCCCCTGATGGCTGCATATGGGGAGCTACAGGACGGCGAGGGGGAAAGCGAGAAGAGCTACCAGGCGGGCACTGTTAGCAATGGGCTGGACGACATAAAAGTGCTCGAGCCGCCTGGCGAGATGCCGCCGGCGGAGCTACTCAGCACAGACACAACCCCAGCTTCAACGCCAATTAATTTGTACACGCACCAAGAGGTCGTGGTCATCAGCGGTCAGAAGGCGATTTCCGCCGTTGCAGAGCCGGCTATGACAAGCCAACAAAAAGTGTGAGTCTTTGGGCACTTAGGCACTTGGAACCTTGAGACCTTGAGGTCTGATTAGATTAGTGGTTGATGCCTTGGCATACCCGTTTTCTTCCTTAACAGTCCACTAATCAATTTTTGTCATTGTTTTTGCTTTTGCCCTATCCCCAAACCAGACTTGTCCCAAATCCGCCGGACTTGACTAGTTACTATGAAGTCTACGATAAACGGATTGCTGCACCCAAGCAATCGTCGCCACCCGATAACCCGTGGGAGCAGATGTTTGGAAGCGGCTTCAATTGCCGGTTCTTAACCAGCCTAATGCAGACACTAAACCAGCAGGTAATTACCGAAAGAATCTAAAGAAAGGCAGGCTCCAACCGAACCGAACTGAATCGAATCAATGTATCTTTCAGGATCGGGCCAATTGCTCGGAAGTGTCCAAGCTGTGGCACTTGTGCTCCCGTGACGCTGAAGTATGGAAATCAGTTTCGCTTCGCGGCACAAAGGTCAACAATTGGCCAGCTTTGGTGCGTGAGATGGCACGCAACGGCACACGCGAACTCGACATGATGGGCGCGATCATACCCACTAGCGGTACCCTCGTCGCTGGGGACATGCGCGTGCTGACGGATATGCGCTCGGTGCGCACCGATCATACGAAAGCTGACTTCCTGCACCAGATCTTCCGTAGCTTGCCTCAACTTGAGAAGCTGATGTGCACTTGCGTCAGCTCGTGCCTCAACATGACCGACATCGACAAGATCGAAAACCTGTATGAGCTGCGCGTTCGCATGACCGATACGAAGGCATCGATCACCGGTCTGCCCCTCGTAGGCAAACTGACGCACCTGCACGTCCTGAGCCTGCGCGGCGTTAAGAATTTTGGTAGCTTGCTGTTTCTAAAGGATCTACCCAATCTGGAGACTCTGATTCTGGGCTACTGCCAGAGCATGCACCGGCTCCAGCTGGGCAACGAGATGCTCCCGACACTCACGAAATTGCAGATGTTCCGCATAGAAACGGACCAAAGGAAGAAGACTTTGTTCCCAGTCGACGAGATCATGAGGGGACTCGCCCAAGCCGGGGGCGTCCGTCGCCTCGAGCTGGTCAACGTGGATTTGGACGGGAACTTTAGCGATCTGCTGGCCCAGTGTCCCACGGTGGAAGAGCTGCTGCTGATCCCCAAATGCCAGACCAACTCGGCCCTCATGATGCGCGCCGTAATGGATATCAGCAAAAATGGAAATCAGCTAAAGCTCTTTAAATTGGTGCTCGTCACCCAGCTGCTCACCGCAACGAGCGCCTTGGTCGGCAATCCCGATGTGCCCATGGTCCCCGTAGTCCGTCCTGTGCCCGGTATACCGCTCAACGATCCCTTGAACATCTGCTCGGATGAATGTCATCAGCAGGGGCATTCCATGTGTGTGGCCGTTTTGCCCTTCGAACGTTTGAAAGCTATAATGGCAGAGATGATGCCGTATTCGTCTCTGTCTGTAGTCACCACGGCCATGATGGACACACCTTCAATCCAGCTTGAGCGTCTTCCTCCCGATGCTGCGGTCCCGAAACCAACATTGATCCTGAACTTTTGAGCCAAACAAAATAATATCCTGTCGTTTCTTACCCAGGACAACCCCTCCCAAACCCACCAAACCAACGGAATACACCTTCATCAGAGAATGTCAAGACTGAGTCTTTGAGAGCCATCACAAACACACGGATTAACACAAATTAAAGAGTTAAACAATTAAGCTAAGAAGAAAGTATTAGGACGCTTTATTTTACGTTATCGTACTTCAAGTATCGTAGCTGCCAAGTGGCTACAAATGGAAATGATTTTGTTTATTTTGATTTTTGCATTACATTTTGGATTAACTTAGTTTAAGGCGCGTTTCAAACGTCGCACTGAACGCGGCACTGAAGTGAAAGAATTAACTGATGACCACACCACGAAACCCGTATACACATCCACGTATATACACAAGAGAAGAAAGTGTAGTCGCACTCGTTTAGTTTAGATATAACTATTACTGTTTCAATTTAATTCGATGTGTAGTACCATAGTGTACTCCTACCTACCACAATGGAAAGATATATATTTATACCCGATACTCAAAATGAGTATTGGGGTATATTAGATTTGTGGTAAAAGTGGATGTGTGTAACGTCCAGAAGGAATCGTTTCCGACCCTATAAAGTATATATATTCTTGATCAGCATCAATAGCCGAGTCGATTGAGCCCTGTCTGTCTGTCCGTCCGTCCGTCTGTCCGTCTGTCCGTCTGTCCGTCTGTCCGTCCCCTTCAGCGCCTAATGCTCAAAGACTATAAGAGCTAGAGCAACGATGTTTTGGATCCAGACTTCTGTGATATGTCACTGCTACAAAAATATTTCAAAACTTTGCCCCGCCCACTTCCGCCCCCACAAAGGGCGAAAATCTGTGGCATCCACAATTTTAAAGATACGAGAAAACAAAAAACGCAGAATCGTAGAAAATGACCATATCTTTTAGACTGCAGAATCTGAATTGGATCGTATTACTATTATAGCCAGCATCAAGAAAACAATTTCATTTTGTCTCGCCCTGTCTCTCTCTAACACACAGGTAGCATAGGCGGCTTTGCTTAGAGTAAAACATTAGCGCCTAGATCTCAGAGACTATAAAAGCTAGAGCAACCAAATTTGGTATCCACACTCCTAATATATCAGACCGAGACGAGTTTGTTTCAAAATTTCGCCACACCCCCTTCCGCCCCCGCAAAGGATGCAAATCTGGGGATATTCACAAATCTCAAAGACTATTAACGCTAGAGTAACGAAATTTGGAATCCGCACTTCTCTTAGATCTCACTATAAAACGTATATCTCAAAATTTCGCCCCACCCCCTTCCGCCCACACAAAGGACGAAAATCTGTTGCATCCACAATATTGCAGATTCGAGAAAACAAAAAACGGGGAATCATAGATAACGACCATATCTATCAGATTGCTGAATCTGGATCAGATCAGATAATTTTTGTAGCCAAAAGCAACAAATCAATTTGCAGTGGCTACGCAGCGCCCGACGTCACGCTCAGACTGATTTTCTGTCTCTCTCGCACGCACTCTTTGTCGTGTCGTTAAATATTAGCGGCGTCTGCAGGAGGAGAGCCATACTGACTTAGTATCGGGTATAACTGTAGAGTTGCGGTGTCCGCAGCAACTCACAACGTTCCCCCTCGTTTTTTTTATTTTTACGATTGATGGCCAAATAGACGTTCACTAAACTGAAAGATAATCAAAAGGGGCTTGGCATTCCAAAGGAAACATATGCCAGCCGTGGAAGAGACGTTTGACTGGAATCGAACAAAACAATAGACTATATTCAATCGTATAGACTTTGATTTTGTAGTGTTAAGCCCTTCAGTCTGTTAATTGATTTCAAGGACAGCCGCAGCACAGCCATATCTGGACTGCATATCTGCACTGCGACTTGCTGGCTGACCTTTGAGCACGAATATATTACCATTAAAATCTGTGTGAGTTTCTCCGAACTACAACTGTGTTCAACTGGGTTTCGGGACCGACAATGGGGCAATGGCGCAATGGGGCTTTCTAGTGAGACCAACAGCTCCACGAGATAAAGGCCATGACTCCCTCACAGATTGGCATCGCGTAAATTTCATTGGTCTATGATAAAAACTATTCTGTTTGGGATTTATTTAAAATCGTACTTGCTCTAGCTGGAGTTTTTGGTGGTGATTCCATTCCATATTCGTTTGGCTTTCGAAATTTGGAAGAAAAACTACAAAATTTAAATGGATCAACTGTGGTGGCTTGGAGCCTTAGAGCCCCTCATTTTGTTGAGCGGCGTCATGGCTGCA